>NC_137471.1:114517361-115117361 GCF_964235325.1 Thermobia domestica | reverse complement strand
AGAAAAAAATATTGACATTTTAAGACTTGTGAAATTGCAATATCTGGAGGAAGTAAAATCAGTATCAGTAACCTTAGAAAATTGATACCAACAAAATACACTGGTGAAATGGTATTAGTACATTTAAATGAAATATTCAAAACCTTATTACCCCAGAGATATAATGAAGATACAGATCAAATTTTAAGAGATGGAAACGAAGAAACTGTTTAAGAGATATGATGAAATGAAAGATCTTTCTAATGGTTATAAAATACATCAATTGATCTTTAAAAATGGATCTAAAAAGTAAAAAATGAAATTAAAAAATATTTTAAGTACTAAATTGAGTAGTTAGAATGGAACCTCAAAAGAAATTCATTCTTACTAATAATGTCAATGTTATAGTGAAAAATGCGCAAAATGAAACTCAAGTTCTATTCGAAATCAAGGGTTGTTTATTCAGCTTGAACTATGATCAATGTACTGAGTTTAAGAAATTATTGTTTTCCACAGAGAACGAAGTTAGAAGATTCTATTACCAGTATCCAAACTTGTAATTTTAAATATGTTTTAAGTGTTTTTATGGTTATAAAGCTATAAAAACTGAGATCTTCAGACATACACAATGCATAAGGAAAAGCAGTAATTTTAAACGCCATTGGAATTTTAAAGATCCATATATAAATAAGGTAGTTATTTGAGTTTTATAATAATATCCTTAGAGCTATGCAGACCACAAAACCTTCAAATGATAGTAACTGTATTTCTCTATTGATTTTAGTTTAAATTTTCAAAATCGATGACTATATGGCGCAGTTTTAACAAAATCAATATTTCGAAAATTTTACTGGTTTATCTTTGTTTTCTGGAAAATATTATACTTTTAAAAAAGTCTTACAATTTTATTTAGATTATGTTAGTATTTTTTAATTTTTAAAATATCTCATTATTATTATTTTGCAGTGTTGGAAACTTAAGACCGAATTTGTTACTACACTTAGTGAGATTTTAATTTTATAGGTTGGAAACACTTATGGGTCAGCTAATTGCCAAAACTTAGATAGATGTCTGCTTTTAGAAGTATTTTTTCATATATAACAACTGATTTACACTCAATTTCTTTGATTACGTTTTAGCCGACCTTGCTCACTCATGGTCTGGTCAGCTGTGAGTAGTTATCGGCGTGGTCTACGTCGCAGGTTCGAATCGCCCTCAAGCTAGAAGAAGGATATTCACTCTCTCCTCTACAAGTTAACAAATCAGAGGGAGTTGATGTGAATGGAGACTAGCGTTAGTCGGTAAAGCAAAACGGAGGCACAACAGAAGCAGAAGCAGAAGAAACAGAAACAGAAACAAACAGAAAAACAAGCCTGAGAGGCAGCCAAAAGGAAAACCAAACAAACAAATAAGAGAAAGTCGTAAGTCCTCTCAAGCCCACCTGTGCACAGGTTTTGCTGCTTTTTACTTTGAAAAATTTATTTATGTTTTAGACTTCTTAGATATAAGTATCTTATGGTTGTATATGTCATAAAAGCCTATGCGCAGAGCACCCTACTCAATCTCACTTTAGAATTTTAGTTATGTAAATCTTTTACGCTAACCTTCTGTGTTAAATAATATTGGTTAAAATACTCTTCCTTCTGTGCTGATCCAAGTACTGGGTGGGGGAAAAGTGCCCTAGAAGTAATCTACCTATACTATTCATATAATAGAAGAACGTAGAAGACAATACAGAACATACAATATGAAGGTACAATGCTAAGAATTTGATTAGCCCCGTGCGTGCAGATGAAAATCTTTTTACTGCAATTGAAAAAAGTCTACGGGTCTAATAGATTATGTACTAAGTAATGTGAACCAACGTGATTACGTAGGAATAACAATCACAAATCAGAGAGAAGGACATCGCCCATTCTGGTTATCGTTCAGAGAAGCAAGAAATCTCTCAGCAGAAGTTCTATGGACAAACTAAGAGAAAATACTGAAAAGTAATGCAGCTTTTCTTATAAATACAGATTGTATCGTGAATTATCATCATTTACGTATGCCAATAGAACAACGTCGTTTGAAATAACATATTATGAATACCGAGGAATATGTAAAGGCGAAACGTAGTATTATCACAATTATGAACACAGGTACAAGATGTTTAGCGCATGCAATCGTCGTTGCCACAGGACTAAAAAAATACAAGGGGTGAAATCAAACTGAATATAATAGATATGTAAAAACTTAAAATAAATATATCATAGAAAAGAAGCGGAAGGCCTGTGCGAAGCTGCCGCTGTAGATCTCAGTCATGGTGCTGGAATTCCTCAAATTCAGGAATATTTAAAGAAGTATAAAATCACAGTATACAGAGGATTTTAGGAAATGAGGTTATATTTGAAGCTCCACCAAGTGATAACGAGAGAGCATCTTTATATTTACTTTTCATAGACAATTATTACAACGTCATTGAAAGCTTGACAGCATGTTTCAGCTGTAGCTATTATTTCGAAAGTTGTCATAATAAATATGAAAACAACCATGCACATTTGAAACATTGTTCAGCTTTGTGTTATCGTTGTTATCAGAAGCCACCACGCGACTTTAAAGAAGCCCATGTTACATGCAATGATTGTAGTCGAGAATTATATGGCCAGTCTTGTTATGATTATCACAAGTCAGCCCCGTATCAAAATGGAAAGCCTTTATGTTTAATTGTAAAATGTTATGCCCAGTGTTTGAAAATTTATGTGGTGAAAGAAAAAGGATCTCACGTATGTGGAGAAACGTATTGCAATATTTGCTATGTACAGTACTACCAAAACATGAATGTTACATGAAAGTGAATGAAAGAAGAAAATAAAAATGGGAATGAAAAAATTACCATGGAGAAAAAAGCTATGATTGTATTTTATGATATTGAATGTACACAAGATACCAACGTAGAAGATGAGGACGCAAACATGTATAAACATATACTTAATGTCTTGGTTAGTAAGCATGCATGTTACCGTTGTTATGAAGATAACAACATAATGATTGTATCGTTTGTGGAAAACAAGAAAATATATTTGATGGAGAAAATGTAATAGAAGACTTTCCAAGACTTTACAGAAACGACGTCCAAACATTAACCCTTATCGGGCAAGACATTTTTGTAACGTAAACGGGCAACCGGAGCCTGTGAGGCCCAGTATATATTTTAATTGCAGAATACACAAAATCAATGCTTATTGTCACTTACTGTTTAGACTAGTTTAGAGTGTACCGGTATATATTTTTGTCAAGTAGCGAAACTTCGTGTCACGCTTTTGTAAGCCGACCAAGCAGAATAGCAAATCCGGTCCAGACATTTTTATAATGTAAACGGGCAACCGGGGCCTGTCAGGCCCAGTATATATTTTAAGTGCAGAACACTCAAAATTCAATGTCTGTTGCCGCATACTGTTCCGACTAAAGGTTACAATAGTCACGTGTTCAATATATAATTATGTGACAATTCGATCTAATATTTGACAAGAATTTCACTAAAGTTATACGGGGCCTCCTAGGCCCTGGTTGCCCGGTTACGTCAGGAAAAGATTTTCAAATGAAAAAAAAACGCTTTACCAACTCGATATGTTCATGATTTTAACTTCGACGAAAGATAGAAGAATTCAGTATTTAATGTCTTCGAAATATGTATGGTTATTGAGAAATTTTAGAAAAATGAAGCTACTGGGCCTAGGAGGCCCCGGTTGCCCGAATAAGTGTTAAATCAGTAACATGTATTGCACACAATTCTAAGGGCTATGATGCACATTTCGTCATTAAGATCATGGTTAAGAAGATGAATTGGACTCCATATGTGATCCTGAATGGGTCGAGAGTTCTCTCTTAAATTAAGAAACGTAACCTTCATTGATTCACTAAGTTTTCTTCCTATGCCTTTAAGTAAATAAAGTGGTGCGTTTGGTCTTCAATCCTGCAAAGAATATGTCCCACAATTGTTCAATCGACGCGAGAACCGAACACACGAAAGTACTCTTCCAGACATTATGTATTATGGAGCAATACCATGAAAGTAGAAGAAAAACACAAGTGTCTACAATGGTATACTAAACATCGAAACGACACCTTTAGAACGAAAGAAGAACTCATCAAGTATTGTGTACAGGATGTTGAAGTTTTACGCCAAGCATGTATTTCCTTTAATAATACATTTAAGTCTGAAACAAATGAAAATCCCTTACTTGAATGTATTACATTCGCCAGTGCATGTAACTTGGCGTATCGAAGAAACTTCTTAAATGAAAACACGATTGATATCATACTAAAGAACATGTATCGGTGGAGAGTTGTACAATCAATTGAAGCACTACCATGGATAACTCCGGAAGAAAAAACAAGAAACATCCAAATTACCAATGCTGCACGCGGTAAGAAAAAACGATTTGCATCAATGAAAGTAGATGGTGAATAGACAGATCCCAATACAGGAAGAACACACGTGTTAAACCATGAAAGCTGTTGTATTCATGGCTGTATTTTCTGTTACTCTAAAACAGATATAAACCCATATATAACAATGCTACAGATACAATGGAATTTCGATATGAAGCAACAAAGAAGAAGATTTAAAATTTAAAAGATTTTGGCTGTGAAGTGCACGAAATATGGAACTGTGAATTTAAAAAAACAATTGGCAGGAAATGAAGAGATGAAGAAGTATATTAGCAATCATCCATACACAAAGAAAACGCCGTTGAATCCTCGTGACGCTTTTTATGTAGGACGTGTGAATGCCATACGTTTGTATCATAAAGCACAAGAGTCTGAAGAAGAAACTATCTCTTACAAGGATGTTATTAGCTTATATCCTTATATAAGTAAGACTAAGAAATTTCCTACTCGTCATCCCACCATCTATTTGCCTGGAGATTCAAATATTCCCAGCATTGATGAAGTAGGTGGATTAGTTAAGCTAAGTGTTCTTCCTTCGAGAACCCTGTCATCCAGTTTTACCGTACAAATCAAATGATAGGTTGATGTTTCCACTTTGTCATACATTTTGTGATTAATTAAATCAGACACCTTTTAATCACAGTGATGAAGACCCAATTATGTATGGTACATGGATAGCAGATGAAGTAAGAAAAGCAATAGAAAAAGGATACAAAGTAATAGTTGTTCATGAAATTTGGTCATATGATGATGTTCATTAGGATGAAGAAACAAAAAGTGTTGGCCTATTTGCAGAGTTCATAAACGCCTTCCTGAAAGCAAAAACGGAATCTAGAGGATGGCCATCATGATGTGAAACAGATGAGCTAAAGGAGA
Organism: Thermobia domestica; assembly: GCF_964235325.1. Lineage (NCBI taxonomy): Eukaryota > Metazoa > Arthropoda > Insecta > Zygentoma > Lepismatidae > Thermobia > Thermobia domestica. The sequence continues at coordinate 115,112,072 of NC_137471.1, read as the reverse complement.
AGTACATTCAACAATTTTATGAAAAGGAAGGAATATGTCTAGATGAAAAGAAAATTAAACATAATCCAGCATTTAGGAGTTTACCTAAATTAATGCTAAATTCATTTTGGGGAAAATTTGGTCAACGTGAGAACATGGGCGATGTAAGCATTACTAATGGCCACAAGGAATTAAATGAGAAATTAATATTTCATGATATAGACGTACATAAAAAATTTCCAGTAAATGATGACATGATATATGTATATTGGAAATACACAGATGAAGTACCTGTTTCACTACCAACAGTAAACGTCGCCATAGCCACGTACACAATAGCACAAGCAAGATTAGAATTGTATAAGTATTTAGATTTACTACAAGAAAGAGTATTGTATTTTGATACTGATTCAATGATTTATACGAAAAAAATGGTGAAAGTACAATTCCAACTTGTGACTTTTTAGGTGATTTAAAAATGAAGTACTCGAATATGGTAAAGAGGCCTATATTTCAAAATAAGTTTCGACTGGACCTAAGAACTATGTGTTACGTATTTTTGATCCCAGTACAAAGAAGGAGTTTCAAGTATGCAAGATACGGGGCTTCTCATTAAACTATAAATCATCCAAACACCTAAATTTTGAAGTAATGAAGAAAATGATAGTAGATAATAAAGAGGAGGCAGAAGAAGAAGAAGAAGAAGAAAAAGAAGAAGAAGCTCCTCCCACTGAAGTCAAAATTACCAACGAGAAAAATATTTGCCGCAGGAAGGATCATACTATAGTCAGCATGCACGAAACAAAAGTTTATTTTATAAATTACATAAAACGACGTAGAATTCCAAATTGATATGAAACTCTTCCATATGGCTACACTCCTTCCAACGAAAGAAGACAAATGTAATGCGCCTCTTTATAAACATACGCATGAAGAGAGAATTATCATAGTTCTTAACACGGATACGACGTGGAAACATCCCTTTTCATGTATTGTTGCAGAACCAAGTGAATGCGAAGAAACTTCTTTTGTAATACAATTCCTCTGTAATTTATAACGTATGGTTAATACATCGTTTCGTCATATTTATTGGTGCTATGCAGAATGGCAAAATGCATACTGAGAAATTTCGACAAAATTACAATTTATTGAAGGATTATCTCGAACAAAAGACTTTTTACTCGAAACTGGAACCTCATGTGAACCACAGTATAGTTGATTTCTTTACAGAGGGTTTTCATCATAGAAATCTTAGTCTACAATTTATTACACAAAACATATAACATCAGGGAAAAGGAAGCAGAGATATGAGCTTGAATTGTTCTTATCTCGTATTATTTAAAAATCCAAGAGATAAATTACAAATTAAACATATGAGTTATCAACTAACTCCTGAGAATGAAAAATTTCTCCAAGAAAGTTTCAACGACGCAACAAAGTTAGCATATGGATATTTATTAATTTATATAAAACAGGATACGCCAGGGGAGCTTCGTTTTAAAACAAATATCTTCATTGATGATACTTATCACCACGTTTATGTTCCAACGAAACAGAAGAAGAATATGAGTTTATAATGTTAGTTTTAAACAGTGTTTGTTCATTCTGGCAGTATGTTTCCAAGATTAAAACACGGAAATCTTCGTGCACTGAGCAAAGCAAATCCTAAATTACGTAAAGCTATTTTTCTTTATCCGATCAGCTCCTAATTACATTAACGATACTAGACTGTATTATTCGTTTATTAATCTGTTTCTACTGATATTAAATATTCTTGACTGTATTATTTGTTTGTCCCATCAGCTTCTACTGGCATTAACGATAATAGACCGTGCTAATCCTTTGTCCCATTAGCTTCTACTGATTATTAAAATACTAGACTGTTTAATTCTTTTTTCCATATGTTTCCCTAAGCATAAAGCTCCTAGACTCTATTATTCCTTTCTTCAATCAGCTTCTACTGAGCATAACCATACTAGAGTATATTATTACTTTGTCCCATCAGTTTCTACTGAGCGTAACGATACTAGAAGTATCTTTCCTTTCTCCAATCAACTTCCACTGAGCATAACGATACTAGACAGTACTATTCCTTTGTCCCATCGGCTTCTACTGAGCATAACGATACTAGAAAGTATTATTCCTTTATCACATCAGTTCCTACTGATATTAACGATACTATACTATATTATATCTATGTCCCATCAGCTTCTACTGACATTAACCATACTAGACTGTATTATTCCTTTCTTCCATAAGCTTCTACTAACATTAAAGATACTGGACAGTATTATTCATTTGTTCCATCCGCTTCCACTAAGCACAACGCTACTAGGCTGTATTATTCCTTTCTACCATCTTGTTCTACTAAGCATAACGATATTAGACAGTATTATTCTTTTGTCTAATCAAATTCTACAGAGCATAACGATACTAGACTGCTTTATTTATTTTGTCCTATCAGTTTCTACTGAATACAACCGTACTAGAATGTATTATTATTTTGTCCCGTCATCGCCTACTCAACATAACGATATTAGGCAAAAATATTCCCTTTCCCATCAGCTTCTACTGAGCATAAGGATACAAGAAGTGTTATTCCTTTCTCGCATCACCTTCCACTGAGCCCAACGACAATAGATAAAATTATTCCTATGTCCCATCAGCTTTTGCTGATATTAACGATACTAGACTGTATTATTTTCTCCTCTCCTTCAGCTTCTACTTATTATTAAAGATACTTGACTGTATTATTCGTTTATCAATCTGTTTCTACTGATATTAAATATTCTTGACTGTATTATTTGCTTGTCCCATCAGCTTCTACTGGCATTAACAATAATAGACCGTGTTATTCCTTCGTCCCATTAGCTTGTACTGATTATTAAAATACTATACTCTTGTATTCTTTTTTCCACATGTTTCCACTAAGCATAACGCTCCTAGACTGTATTATTCATTTTTTCAACTAGCTTTTACTGAGCATAACCATACTAGAATGTATAATTACTTTGTCCCATCAGTTTCTACTGAGCATAACGATACTAGAAGGATCATTCCTTTTCCAATCAACTTCCACTGAGCATAACGATACTAGACAGTACTGTTCCTTTGTCCCATCGGCTTCTACTGACATTAACGATACTAGAAAGTATTATTCCTTTATCACATCAGTTCCTACTGATATTAACGATACTATACTATATTATACCTATGTCCCATCAGCGTCTACTGACAGTAACAATATTAGAGTGTATTATTCATTTGTTCCATCAGCTTCTGCTGATATTAACGATACTAGACTGTATTATCTCTTATTATAATAGACTATATTATTCCTTTGTTCCATCTGCTTCCATTAATCATAACGCTATTAGACTGTACTATTTTTCTCCCATCAGCTCTATTGAGTATAACGTTATATAATGTATTAGTTCTTTGTCCCGTCAGTTTGTGCTGAGCATAGAGATACTAAACTGTATTATTCCTTTGTCACATGAGATTTCACTGAGCATAAGGATACCAGACTATAATAATCATTTGTCCCATTAGCTTCCACTGTGCGTAATTATACCGGACCTTATTATTCCTATGTCCCAACAGCTTCTACTGACCATAACCATACTAGAATGTATTATTCCCTTGTCAATCAGCTTCTACTAAGCATAACGATACTAGAATGAATTATTCCTTTCTCCAATCAACATCCATTGAGCATAACGATACTAGACAGTATCATTTCTTTTCCCCCTCAGCTCCTATTTTCATTAAAGATACTAGACTGTATTATTCCTTTATCTTATTAGTTTCTACTGACGTTAAATATACTAGACTGTATTATTTGTTTGTCTCGTCAGCTTCTACTGAAATTAACGATACTAGACATTGTTATTCCATTGTCGTATTCCACAGTACTATTCCTTTGTGTTATCTGCTTCTACTTAGCATAACGATATTAGAAGTTACTATTCCTTTGTCCCATCAGCTTCTACTGACATTAACGGTACTATACTGTATTATTCCTTAATACCATCTGTTCCTACTGACATTAGCCATACTATACTATATTATTCCTTTGTCCTATCAGCTTCTGGTGACATTAAAGATACTAGACTGTATTATTCCTCTGTTCCATCCGCTTCCACTAAGCATTACGCTACTAGACTGTATTATTTCTTTCTACCATCTGGTTCTGCTAAACCTAACGATGTTAGACTGTATTATTTTTCTGTCCACTGAAATTCCTCTGAGCATAAAGATACTAGACAGCAGCATCTACTTTGTCCTATCCGTCTCTACTGAATACAACCATACTAGACTGTATTATTCTTTTGTCCAATCAAATTCTACTGAGCATAAAGATACTACACGGCATTATTTATTTTGTCCTATCCGTTTCTACTGAGTACAACCATATTAGAATGTATTATTTCTTTGTTCCACGAGATTCCACTGAGCATAAGGATACCCGATTTTAATAATCATTTCTCTCATTAGCTTCCACTGTGCGAAATAATACCGGACTACATTATTCCTTTGTCCCATCAGCTTCTACTGACAATAACGATACTAGACTGTATTATTCCCTCGTTCCATAAGCTCTACATATATAAGATATACTAGACCGTATTATTCCCTTGTTCCATCAGATTCCACTAAGCATAATGCTACAAGACTCTACTATTCCTTTCTCCCGTAGCGTTATACTAAGCATAACAATGTTAGACTGTGTTATTCCTTTGGCCAATGAGCTTCTACTGAGCACAACGATACTAGACTGCATTATTTATTTTGTCCTGTCAGCTTCTACTGAATATAAAAATACTAGAATGTTTTATTTTTTGTCCCGTCAGATTCTACTGATCATAGCGATACTAGACTTTATTATTCCTTTGTCCTATGAACTTCCGCTCCGTATAGCGACATCACACTGTAATATTCCTTTGTCCCATCAGCTTCCACCGATCATAATGATACCGGACTATAGTATTTCTTTGTCCCATCAGTTTCCGCTCATCATTACCATACTAGACTTATTATTCCTTTGTCCCGTCAGGTTTTAGTGAGCATGATGATATTAGGCTGTATTATTTCTTTGTCCCATCTGCCTCGACTGAGCATAACCATACTAGAAGTGTTATTCTTTTTTCCCATCACTTTATACTGAGCATAACTATACTAGACAGTACTCTTCCTTTGTTCTATCAGTTTCTACTTAGCATAATGATACTAGAGTATATTATTCCTTTCTCCCATCAGGTTCTACTAAGCATAACGAGGTTAGATCATACTATTCCTTTGATCAATCAGCTTCTACTGAACGTAAGGATATTAGTCTGTATTATTCCATTCTCATCCGCTTCTACTGATCATATCGATACTACAAGTGTTATTCCTTTCTCCCATCACTTTCTATTGAACATAACGATACTAGACAGAACTATCCCTATGTACTTTCAGCTTCTACTGACATTAGCGATACTATGCGGTATTATTCCTTTATCCCATCAGCTCCTATTTATATTAACGATACTAGACTGTATTATTCCCTTATCCCTTCAGTCTCTACTGACAATAAAAAATCTAGACTGTATTATCTCTTTGTTGCATCTGGTTCTACTGACATTAGAGATACTAGACGGCGTTTTTCCCTTTTCTGGTTAGCTTCTACTGATTTTTGAAAATACTAGACAGTATTATTTCTTTGTTCCATATGCTTCCAGTAAGCATAACGCTACTAGACTCTATTATTCCTTTGTTCAATCAATTTCTACTGAGTATAAAAACTAGAATGTAATATTCCTCTGTCCCTTCAGTTTCTACTGAGCATAACAATACTAGAAGTATTAATCCTTTCTCTCATCAATTTCCACTGAGCATAACGATACTAGACAGTACTATTCGTTTGTCCTATCGGTTTCTACTTAGCATAACGATACTAGAGTATATTATTCTTTGTCCCATCAGCTTCAACTGACATTAACGATTAGAGACTGTATTATTCCTTTATATCATCAGGTTCTACTAAGCATAACGAGGTTGGACTGTACTATTCCTTTGATCAATCAGCTTCTACTGAACATAAGGATGTTATTCTGTATTATTCCATTGTCTCATCAGCTTCTACTAAGCATAACGATACTACAAGTGTTATTCCTTTCTCCCATCACTTTCAACTGAACATAACGATAACAGATCCTACTTTTCCTATGTCCTATTAGATTCTACTAACATTAACGATACCAAACTTATTATTCCTTTGTCACATCAGCTCCTATCTACATTAACGATACTAGACTATAATTCGTTTATCCCATCAGTTTCCACTGACATTAAATATATTAGACTGTATTATTTGTTAGTCCCACCAGCTTCTACTGACATTAACGATATTAGACCTTGTTATTCCTTTGTCCCATGAGCTTCTACTGGTTATTAATGATACTAGACTGTATTATTTCTTTGTTCCATATGCTTCTTCTAAGCATAACGCTACTAGACTGTATTATTCCTTTCTTTCTTCAGCTTCTACTGAGCATTACCACACTAGAATGTATTATTCCTTTGTTCCATCAGCTTCTACTGAGCATAACAATATTAGAATGTATTATTCCTCTCTCCCATCAACTTCCACTGAGCATAACGATTCTAGACAGTACTATTTATTTGACCGATCTGCTTCTACTTAGTATAACTATACTAGTGTATACTGTTCCTCTATCCCATCAGCTTCTATTGACAATAACGATACTAGAAAGTATTATTCCTTTATCACATTCGTTCTTACTGACATCAACGCTACTATATTATATTATTGCTTTGTCCCATCAGCTTCTACTGACATTAAAGATTCTAGACTGTATTATTCCTTTGTCCAATCAACTTCTGCTGAGCACAACGATACTTGACTGCATTATTTATTTTAATCTATCAGCTTCTACTGAATACAACTATACTAGAATGTATTATTCCTTTGTCCGTCAGCTTCTAGTGAGCATAACGATATTAGGCTACATTATTCATTTTTCCCATCAGATTCTACTGAGCATAAGGATACACGAAGTATTATTCCTTTCACCCATCACCTTCCACTGAGCCTACCGATACTAGACAGTATTATTCCTGTGTTGCATGAGCTTCTACTTAAATTAACGATACTAGACTGTATTATTTCTTTGTCCTTGAGGTTCTACTGACTATTAAAGATACTGGACTGTATTATTCGTTATTATACAAGACTATATTATTCCTTTGTTCCATCTGCTTCTACTAAGCATAACGCTACTAGACTGTATTATCCCTTTCTCCCATCAGCTTCTATTGAGCATAACGATACTAGAATGAATTATTTCTTTGCCTGGTCAGCTTCTACTGAGGATAACGATACTAGACCGTATTATTCCTTTGTCCCACGTACTTTCACTGAACATAGGAATACCAGATTGTAATATTCGTTTCTCCCATTAGCTTCTACTGAGCGTAATGATACCGGACTGAATTATTCCTTTGTCCCATCGACATCTACTGCTCATAATGACATTAGACTGTATTACGCCATTGTTCCAACAAGTTCAACTGAGGTTAACGATGCTAGATTGTATTACTCCTTTATTCAATCAGCTTCTACTGACATTAAAGATTATTGTATTATTTGTATTGTATTGTAAAGATTAAAGATTCTAGTATTATTTCTTTCTTCCATCATCTTCCGCTACGCATAGCGCTACTAGACTGTATTTTTTCCTTTCTTCCGTCACGTTCTATTAATCATAACGCTATTAGACTATATTATTCCTTTGCGCAATGAGCTTCTACTGAGCATAACGATACTAGATTGCATTTTTTATTTTGTCCTACCAGCTTCTAATGTATAAAAAATACTAGAATGTATTATTTTTTGTCCCGTCAGCTTCTACTGCTCATAATGATATTAGGCTGTATTATTCCTTTGTCCCGTCAGCTTCTACAAAGCATAACGATACTAGAAGTGTTATTCCTTTATCCGATCAGCTTCTACAGATCATAACGATACTCGACTATATTATTCCTTTGTTCCATCAGTTTTCACTGAGCGTAGCGATACCAGATTGTAATATTCCTTTGTCCCATTAGCTTCCGCTCAGCATAATGATACCGGACTGTATTATTCCTTTGTCCGATCAGCTTCTACTGAGCATAACGGCACTAGACTCTATTACGTTTTTGTTCCAACAATTTCTTCTGAGATTAACGATACTAGACTGTATTATTCCCTTGTCTCATCAACTTCTAATGAGCTTAACGATACTAGGCGATTTTTAATCCCCACACATTTCTTGTGAAATACTTTGGAATATGCCTTTCTGTTATTTATGTTGTTAGGCATTTTAATAACTTTCGTTTGTTTATTCATTTGTTTGTATTATTTTCAATTTCTTAAATAGCAGAGTTAGTGTAGTTTGTGTTTTTTTTTTTTTTTTTTTAGCTTGACCTTAAAGAGCTACTCGTGATAACTGTGCAAATCTCTTCTGCTTTAAGAACTAATATTCTTCGATCCCAACCTGTGATAATTAACAGTTATTTAACGGTTATGCATGACTCATTATGTCTATTTTTCATCTAAAGATATTTTCGATCACATTGATCTATGCAAGAATAGAATATATATGCTTGAACTGATGCAGTGTGATGTTTAATACAAGCCGCTAGTTTTAACTCATGATTTTATGGTGTTCAATGTAGATTACTAGAAGTTCATATGCCCAAAGAAACCAATTATACTTAAATATAAGGAAAAAGTTTGTGAAGAATTGCACTTTGGTTTCTTTCGTGAAAGAAATTACAGTTGTATATGGAATCTCTCATAACGTTGCATTTGTGCTGCAAAATGTTCCTAATCTGAGATCGCTAGAAGTACTAATTTCTCTCTCTTCATCCTAAAGGATTGCTCCCTTTATGTCAATTTGACCGTGATATCTATAAGGCAGAAGTTCTGCCTAATAATGAAACAATAGAAATAACTAAGTACAAGTCTCGTATTTTCCTACAGCAAATCTGTAATACTTAATTCATCATTAGAAGCGCACTCAGGCGTCGTTGAATCGCGTCCGGATCCTTACCAAACTTTGTAATTGAACATAGGTCTGTACATTTTATTAATGAAATTATACTTGTTTATTAGATAAATGATTGTTGGAGCATAAAGATTTGATATTTTACTAATCTGTGCACTTCCTTTGTATCTTCGAACATAAGTGATAGAACAGTACTTACAAATTAGTTATCGTCTTTTCAGGTTTAAACAATACTAGTTCATTACCACATACAACACTATTATAGTGCAGGCCGGTATCGAGCCTAAAAATGTAGTTGAGGCCCGCTTGAAGTTAGGGAGCCCGATCCAACTATATTGTAGTTCGTTGGAAGCCCCTCGTGCAAATTTTAGAGGGGTGAGCAAAAATTTAGGGGGCCCCCTTGTCCCCTCGTGGATAAGAGCCTGTTCTAGTTTCGTACCACACCAAAATGGATCCCGCTCAACAAAAATTTCTGGATGTTAGATTGTTCAACGTTATCAAGTTAAAATAGGGTTATTCTATTTGGAAAGCCAAAACGTGCATACACTTGTAGGCGAATTTAGAAGTGGAAGAGAGGAATAGAGGCACCAGTATTGTAAAAGGACGGGTCTGCTCATATACAAAACTAAAGTAAGTTTAAGTGCAACCTACCTCTCCCCAGGAAGTCCGTTCTGGATTTGCCTATTGATATTTGTAACTGACAAGACTGTTACAGGTATAAACATTAACTTTTGCTACAAAAGTAATCAGTATTAACTTTGAAATAAAGTTTGAAAAAAATATTGAAATGTAGTCTATGTAAAGTAATGAACAAGAGTACTTACTCAGCATGATGTTCACTTTGCCTATTAATGTAGTTTTCTAATAGATTATTTTTTTCTGACAATTCTTTCTTTAAACGCAAATAGACGAATGTATATTTACTAGTGTTGTAAAATTTCTTGAAATTTTGAACCTGTTGATAAAATACCGTTCTTTTCCGGTTTTTTTTTTCGGAAAAATTGGGAAAATAATAAAAATATTTGTATTAAGTTAATTTTACTAGTAATGGAACCTTTTTTCTTTCGAACGCGCGACAAATGTAAGTTGAGAAATTTCAGTATTGCGAATATTTAAAAAAAGAAGCATTCGAAAATAAAACTGTTGTAATTATTCTTGAAAATTAACAGTCTGCACTCGTTTCCTTTATGTGCTTTTTAGTCGTTTATTTCTGGTTGTGAATTAATTACAAAACTTTTACAGTTGCATATACATCTACAATCATGAAACGTTTTTGTTGCAACAAACTGGGCTCTAGAATGATCGTGAGTTCTAATATGCTCTTTGATCTGCTATTTTTTTGTTAATTTTAGCCAAATCACTTCTTAAAAGAAAGAAGAGTAGGCAAAATTAATTAATCCTCATGCACTAAAACCAATTATTATTATTTAATATTCTAATTCAGACTTTTATATAAACGTTATGTACAAAATTTTGTATGTAAAGAAATATGTTTTCTACTGCGACAAATTATCTATGTATGTAGAAATGAAAGTGAATATATTTGTGGCTTAACAAATCTTGAACCACCAGACTGATCTCGATAAAATTTGAATATAGATGGAAGTTGGGTCTAGGATAGTTTTTAACATTTCACTTTGAAGATGCAACTTTTAGAAAGGAAAGGTGAATATATATTGAAAATGACCGATATTAGTGTCGAATCCATAGCTTTCGTGGTTACTGAGTTCACCAGTGAGACTTTCGATGCCACTTAAATTCATATTCAGCACTGCAACTTGGGGGAAGGGAAAGGGTAGATGTATAAAATGATCGAAAACTCCGTAATTAGTGTTCAAATCATAGTTTTCGGGGTCGCGGAGATGAAGTTCGATGTCGTTTAAATAAAAAATGCAGACTCTGTCGTAGGAAGGAAGAGATTTATAAAAAATGATTGAAATTGGCCGATATTAATGTCGAATCCAAAGTCTTTGGGGTCGCTGAGATGAACAGTGACACTTCCGATATATATAGTTTAGTTTATATACTTTATGCATCAAAGACATTTGTATTTCATCTTATCATTGTGCAAGTTATGCAGAAAAAAACATATATTAAGTTTTAAACAAGCATTGAGGATTTACATAGAAGATAAACATCTGTGCTATAAGTATATTAATGAAATAGATTGTTCATTGAACTCCTCAATTCACACAGAACATGGGTTTTCTCCAATGGAGTTAGTATTTAATTATAACATAAATTATCCATTGGACATATGTTGGAGAATTGATGAGACAGATGTAAATATTAAGGATTCAAATATTTGGGTTAAAGCATTAAAAAATATGGAAGACGCTTGGCTATGTAGGAAGAAGAAATATGATAAAAATAGAACCGAAACAACATACCAAGTCGGAGATAAAACATTATTAAAATCTCAGATACAATCATCATTAGCTGAGGAAATAAATAAAAGCTTGTCAAACGTTTGACATGGAACGTATCGGATAATCCGAATATTGACGACAAATAGTATTTTATTAGAAAATACTGACAATCCTAAAGATATACGAAAATTACATGTAAGTTTGACTAAACCTTATAGAGAAAGGAGATGTGTGCGCTAAATAAGGCTTGAATTGAGTGGTTTTTGAAATATGTTTGGTCTTACGAGATAATGTAGATATTTAAGTAAGTTTTTTTATATTAATTTGTAAATATTACAGGCCTGTAATATCGATTCGCTATTATGTTAATCCAGCTGGAATATCAAAACACTATAATATTAATACAGTGGTAATCCCAACTGTTTTGGTTAGAGTTTGGGAAAAAGTCTAATATAGAGCCACTACTCATTATTTTTATATATACTCAAATACTATAAATGAGCTAAATAAAAATTATAATGATTAAGAGATATATTAATTTTTTCTAACTTATAATGAATAACTGTATGGATAAAGGAATGAATGTTTGTTTTGTGGGGAATTTTTTTAAAATTTTACTTTTAGATATGTTAGATTTTGATTTTGTGTGAATGTGCTGAGCGGTTTGTGTTAAAGGTAGTGATGGGCAGTGGGAATATTCCCGGTGGGAAGAAATTTAAAAATGGGAATATTCCCGGGTTTTTTCCCTGACCTATAAATTCCCGGGAAGGAATTTATTTCCAAATTTTTACTTCATCTTCCAAATTATAAGAACCATATGACTAATTACTTTATTTTAATATATTATTATTTACTTCTAGGTTTTAATAAATTTGGAGGTTAAAAATTTGAAATTCTTTGATTGTAGTTTATATAACTAATAATATGATTTTTGAGTTCCATTTTCATTTGCACTAAAAACTAAGCTAATTGTTTATATTGGGGGGCCAAAACTAGCAAAAAGTAGGATAATTTACTGAAGAAATGAGTTGATAGTGATGTTCAAGTAGTCATGAAAGTATCGAACACAATTTTTTAGGGCAGTAAGGGATTTGTACAAACCGTAAAGATAAGAGGAAGTGATTTATGTGAGAAAAGAAAGTGAATTGTTGGTAACGAAGATAGAAAACAACATGCCATGCGGGGCTTTAATCCGTCTTCACTCACTAACGATCGCGCTGCAATGCTGTCTGAATTTAATGTTGGTAACATAATTTAACGTATGAAACCATAAAACTACTGCATAGTAATAGAATATCGCAAAAAAGTAGGTGCAAAAGCTGGGCCCCAATGCTAAACAACAGACAAAATTAGCAAAGTACTAATTTACAAATGATGAAAAGGTACCATTTTGTAAAGTAATTTATAATAGAATTAAGTAAACTTATGTAGAAACAGAGATGAAGTACTATTAATAAACCCTGAACCACCGTTAGTAATAGACGTCGGTCTGTCTCCTCTCTCTGACTCGAATTTCTGAAGAGGTACTCGGACTTCTCTTACATGTGGATTAACGCACGAAATTTCGAGAAATGGGCAGGGGGAAAGGTCGTGTGTGGCAATGTAACATGCAAAATTATAAAGATAAGAAAGTATCTTGCGAGTATTGTGAACATACATATTTATGTGCAAATGTTGACAAAATTGTTTAACATTTAAAAATATGTTAATAATATCAGTAGTAGAGTCAAGTTTAGAAAAGCCGTTTAGCGGTTTAAAAGTATTAGGACTTGCTATATAATTTTTTCACACATATTTAATTGATAGAACATTTTGTAAATAAATATACATTTATGCGTTTTCTCTAAATATAATAGAATATTAATAAAATAACATAACATCGTTCAGAATATACATTTTAAAGACTCCTCTGGGGACAATAGTAATAACATACTGTGGTATGAAAACGAATTTATCTTTGAAATCATAATATATTAATAGAATGCAATTTTCTTTGTGATTGTACATAAATTCCCATTTACATATTACATGTGAATTTCGAGAAATAGGTAGAATGAAAGGTAGTGTATGGGAGTGTCACGTGCTAAAAAATAAAGATAAGTAAGTATCTTGCAAATTTTGTGAACATAAATATTTATGCGCAAATGTTGATAAATTGGTGAGACATGTATCTTCTGGCATTTACCCAATCTAATTGGTTTATAAAATTTATAAATTTAATGTGATTATAATATTAGTAGTAGAGTCAAGTTTAGAAAAACCACTTATATATAAATTTAAACTGTTTAACGGTTTAAAAGTATTAGGACTTACTATATAATTTTTTCACACATATTTAATTGATAGAACATATTGTAAATAAATATACATTTATGCGTACTCTCTAAATATAATAGAATATTAATTAAATAACGTAACATAGTACAGAATATACATTTTAAAGACTCCTCTGGGAACAACAGTAATAACATACTGCGATTTAAAAACGAATTTATATTAGGAATCATAATATAGTAATAGAATGTAATTTTCTTTGTAATTGTACATAAATTCCCGGATAAATTCCCATTTTGGGAATCTTCCCGGGAATATTCCCAGGGAATATTCCCGAAAAATATCTTCCCGGGAATTTACCCATCACTAGTTAAAGGTAGATGTGGTGGTATAGTTAGGGGATGTAGAATTAGTCTTTTACTTATCATGCTAACAGTAATATATCTCTGAAATCATTAAATAATAAAAAAATAGGATTTTTTAATCTACAGGGGGATGTTGTAATATGTTCTGAGGAAAGTCATATTACCTTAGAAGAAAAGTAAGTTACTGCTAGCACCCCGAAAGTTAAGCGGAGATATAGATAACTATGAACGCTTCTTGGGTGGAGACAGGTGTGTGGGTAGCCATTAGTATTCTGAAGGAGACTCAGGTAACATATATCTGAATAGAAGTCAAAATAGGTGCTTTATTATAATACTAGTTTAAGTGGCTACAGATAAGAAACTTATTATCTTTAGTGATAGTTTCTGAATATTATAAAGAATTTCTACGTGTTTAAAATGGTTGGCAAACTATAAATTGTGTAGTGGTGATGTATATTGAAAATGTTTATAGCCATCTAAGAAGTTATGTGTGGATATAAGGATTTGTCTATTTAACACGTTTGTATCCTGTTTTCTGAAAGGTTTCAAAGTCACACGTGGTGCCTGCTGTTCTATAATTTGTGTTCCAGTTATGGTATAATAAAGTCAACTACTGGTAAGCTGTACATATACGTTATATTTTATCGAGAATGGTAGAATGCCCAGAAGTTAAATCGGGAATGGTAGAATGCGAATGTTGTCTAATAGATCTGAAATGAATAGAACTTTTCGAGACCTGGTTTTACTTTTAGTGCTATTGTGAAAGACAGTGTAATATTTGGACTTTCTGCGCTAAACTCATCATTAAAATATTATATCTTAATTAATAAAGATGGAATTTTATTTATATGATTGGCAGAACTCTACGATGTTTTTTTTTCGATTATTGTATTTGGTCATATCTCTAGTGTACAACGCTCTTAAGTATAAAACTTTTAATTTTGTGTGGGTTTTTTGACTCGGCACGCTCGGAATGTTTGATTATAAATCTTACGCGTCGTCAAAAGGATTCTAGAACAGCAAGTTCTAACCATACATTAACTTCCTTGATCATCATAATATTGAAACCCAGCCGCAGAACTAGAATACGATCCAGGGATGGACTAAACCATAGTTCAGAACTTTATGCACAGTACCTCAGCATAAAAGGAGGGAGCTATAGCCCCTATAACCTACCCCTTGGATCCGCGCCTGTTAAAACTAATGCATGTTTCGTAACTTCACACATGGCACGATCAAGCACTGAATGTATTGAAATCTTACTTTGTAACAATGATTGAGTGTCTGCACTTTTTTTATTAAAGCTAATAGTATATTCTATCATAATATAAATTGTGACTCATGTAGTGTGTGCTAATGTAACTCATAATAAAAATGTTTTGTTTTAAAACAAAATGAAACGGATGAGGTGGTCTCTGCCGAGTGGAAGACATGCAATTTATTAAATCGCCTCACAATCCACTTTGCCACACACTTAGGTTACACTCTTCACCTTTATCCCATGCTATCTAAGGTATCGGCTAATCTTAAATTCGCATTCTCGATTGGGGTTTTTTATAAGAATTATAATGTTCCAACTTAATTTGGATGTAAAATCCTGACTTAATTTGCATTTAAGAACTTTGCAGTGTGCATTAAAATCATGACAGAAATATAGTGAAAACTCAGTTTTCAATTTCATGTGTACTTTGAATTTAAATACCTGTGCTGTCATTTCTTTCAATGTCGGTGGGACCCGAAAGTTCCAATTGATCTCAATTTTTCGGTTATATCATCTTTAATTCCCACTATTGTTTCATAAAATTTTAAAGAAATATTAGTTACTAACAAGTAACACTTTCGAAGTGTAACACTCCGATTTTAATAAAATTTAAAGGTAGATAGTACACATGAAATAAATGAGAACGTGTTTCTTATTTTCTGCGGAAAAACGGTTTTAGGGGCAAAAGCCCCTACGCAAAAGTTTGAAATTTGACGCCCTAAAGGCAAAAAGCAAGTGAACAGAAGTAAACAAAATTTTACACACATATTTCCGACATAAAATGAGGGAATACGTGTTTCGTATTTTCCTGGAAAAATTATTAGGTAGGGCACGGACTCCTCCAAAACTTTCATTACGAAATATTGAAAGTGCTAGTAACAATATGTCAGATGTGTATAAACGACATGAACAATTGCAATGAAATTTTGTATATGAGAAATACGCAAAAAATAAATAAATACGTTTTTTATTTTCTGCGGAGAAACGAATTTAGGGGACAAACGCCCCCACCCAAAATTTTGAAAATTGAGGCCCGAAGGGCCATAGGAAGTGAACCAAAGTGAATGAAATTGTGCACAGAAATTGTAGACATAAAATGGGGGAATACGGGTTTCCTATTTTCCTGCAAAAAGGAAACCGTTTAGATGAGACACCCCCTCCCCAAAAACTTTCATCGTGAAATATCAAAAGAACTAAAAACAGTGTGTCAGAATTGCTTGAAGGACATAAAAAATTGGAACGACACATTGGGTAGAGACAATACGCAAAACGTAAACGAATAAGTTTTTTTTTTATTTTCTGCGGAAAAACGGTTTTTGGGGGCTAAAGCCTCCATCCAAAATTATCAAAGCCCAGGCCCGGAAGGCCAGAGAAAGTGAACCGAAGTGAATGATATTGTGCACAGTTATTGTAGACATAAAATGAGGGAATACGGATTTCTTATTTTCTTTAAAAAAGAAAACCATTTAGGTGGAACACAGACCCCTCCAAAACTTTGATCGTGAAATATCAAAAGTGCTCATAACTATAAGTCAGAACTGCTTGAAAGACATGAAGAATATGAAGGACTCATTGTCTTGGGACAATACGCAAAAACTAAACGAATACGTGTTTTCTTTATTTTCTGCGGAAAAACGGTATCAGTGGGCAAAAACCCATATCCAAAATTTTGAAATTTGAGACCCAAAGTCGTAAAATCGTATATTCGTGTAATCTTCAGTATTAATTTCTCCTTAATGGGTCGTGTGATTGTCGCACAGCATCAACTTTTACTTTACAAAAATCGTTTGTTCCGATATTCTCAGACTTTATGTATCAGAATCAAATGCTTTTGAGAATTGTTTCAATATAGCGTTATTCGTTTCATTCACAATATATGTATGTATGCTATATAACGTTCAAAATGCCGATAGTTACGTAAAGTTAAAGTTATAAAAATGAAAGTATGTATAACTACTGGTACTTCAAAAAGGTAAAGTGATTCACAGATAGAAACAGAAGATTCTGAAATGGTGCTTGTTACCCTTGATTAGGAATTCAGTGTTTGTTCTAGCATCGGCATTTCTCGCCTTGTTCCATGTTAAAAACAGAAAAGCTCTAATTCAAATAAAAACGTCAATAGCATGTTTACATTGAAGCTAAATGAAAATCACTTTTCGAAACAAAGTTTATATCTGTTTTATGCCATGATACTCTTGCTACTGAACCTATGAAACCAACTATTCTCAGGCAACATTTGCAAACCAAATGCTCAGAACATAACAAGAAATCGCTATCAGTTTTCAAGATAAAATCATCAGAGTTTGAGAAAGCTATTTAAAATACCTCATAGAATAGAGTTTTTAACTTCGTCAACATGAAAACGCAACGTTGATTTCTTATGATTCTGAGAAAATAATTTCAAAGCGGGATAGGCCTATATTGTGCAAAAAGGAACTGGTTTGCTTGTCTGTGTGGCAATATGCAAAGATATCCTTGACAACTCTGCGGCTAGTTAAATTAACAGATTGTCCCTATCGAACAACACGTTTAAACGACAGGATTGAGGAAACAACAATTCTAAGAAAATATGTTTGTAAGGAAGCCGTGATGATGGTGGCAGCCTCAGCACCTTCCCAACGTTTACGTTACTTTTGGAATTCAGTGATGATGAAGTGCCACAAGAATTTCAACCTGCCATCGCTGACAGCCTGAATGAGTTAGCGACTCGATTCAGAGATGACTTTCTCTTATCAGATTATGTAAATGAATCACTAATAAATCATTAATAGTGTAGTATGGAGGATAATGATGAAATTTTTCGCGTAACTTGTAAGATTTCAATTACAACTTTTTAAGGAATGGACACTTGATCAGCATTTGGTAGAAGTATTTTTAAAGTATAAGA
Organism: Thermobia domestica; assembly: GCF_964235325.1. Classification (NCBI taxonomy): domain Eukaryota; kingdom Metazoa; phylum Arthropoda; class Insecta; order Zygentoma; family Lepismatidae; genus Thermobia; species Thermobia domestica. The sequence continues at coordinate 115,093,884 of NC_137471.1, read as the reverse complement.
AAATAGCCTAAAATAAGTTAAAACATCTTGGTCTATTTTGTAGCACATATGTTTATGAAAATACATTTAATTACTTTGTTTCGTGAAAACAAGTCTCCTCTATGGTGATTCTTATGTAAGGCTAAATGCAGCAAATATTGAAGCAAGTGCGGAAATAATTGTCTAAACAAAAACATGTATATTTTCTTTTCACGACATCGACATTCTGTCGTACACTATATATATTATATTTCAACTTAAATACAAATTGATAATTGGATTGGTAATATTGCTATGTATATCTGAACCACTACTTCAACTTAGATATTAATGTTTAAAGGTGTGGAATACGTACATGCCGTAAACTAGAAAGATACGAGTATGTGAAACTCGGTAAAAATTGAAAACCATAACGCTAAACTATCTTGTAATATCCAGCTGCATTCTGAGCTATGAAAGTACCATATGGCATATTACGCTCAGTCTAGAAAATAGCTTAACTATCTTGATCTATCAGATTTTGAAAAGTGATTTATCTGCATTGTTATACTCTGGGCAAATACAGATTCATAGCTCTAAACATAAGAAAAAGATAGACATAAATTTCAGTTTACTTGTACAAACCATTATAAACATAAGTATTTTATACATCTTAACCCCCAACATAGGTTATTGTAGACATATATGATTAACCAAACGCTTTTCCCTACATTGTTTTGACTAGATTGTCAACTGTTATTGCCTGATACAACATTTTGTTGTGCAGCTGTGAGGCTAAGTCAAATACAGGATTGGAGAATGGGATGCATGCTCCTGCTTATCAGTACTGAAATTAACATCACGCCCAACATTCCATGCCCAGAGCGCAGCAGTCGTTGGGACACACGATGGTCGAAAATTTAATGAGGTAAAAAGGAAATTGTTGAAACATCAAAACGATGAAACACCCAATTTTTAATATTCAATATCTAAACATGAGAGGATTTCTTATCACAAATGATACTTAAGAATTGCGTTCTCAATAATTGTACTGGGATCTTATGGTACAATTTGTACTATACGGGTCTTTCATGGTACATTGCGTTATAACTCTACTATTTGAACTTTTTCGTCAGGTTTTTTTTGTTATAGTTTTCCAAGTCTAGAGGCATTGTAGAAGACGTTACGTATGGTTTCACATCTTACTGCGTTGAGACATGGATGTGATGACGTCATAATATCACCGACCTAAAGGGGAAAATAGCCTTGAGGGTCCACCTCGTCCACTTTAACTATTGAAAACTGTCCCCTCAGGTGTGATAGACATTTGACTAATTATTATTATTTAGGGAGCAATAGCTCAACACACTTGTTTCCCTGGTAATTACTCCTTCCCGCCGTACTGAGTGGTTTCCGTACAATTTGGAAAGGGTTGCATCAACAATTTGAGGAGATTGTTGAAATCTTGGAAGATTGTCAAGTTCCAGTAATAATACTAACTTTAATGGTACTAGTTGAATTGAAGTAATTACAAACACATAATGATAATACAGTTGGGTTTAACATAGTTCCGAATGTTTAAAGATTCAGAGTATATTAACCGTATGTCCTTGTTTTCCATAACAGCCGCGCATCTAAGCTCGTATACTTATGTCTACCCTTCCTTTACATTTTTAGAGCAAGAAACTGCCCATTCAAATCCAGCGACAAAAACTACGTTGACTCCACATGTTGAATATCCATTTAGGCTGACCTTCCTACTGTAGTTCTCTTTAAAAGTCTTATGGCACTCATTAAAATCTAAGATTACAAACAGCCACTTCCTTTGGAACACGTTCACGAAGTTACACGTTCCTTTTTTTTTTTTTACGACAAACACTGCTCTTATTCTTTTTTCCCTTGCTGCTAAAAGAATAAGGTGACTGGATTCAGCCAATCAGAATTTTTCTGCCGTTGCCTAGCAACGAAGTTCTTGCGCATGAACCTGTCTGTGTGAGTGAATTGTTGAAATTTGAGCACCGCTTGCACACGAGTTGAGCTTTGTACCCTGCCCGTATTTGTAATTACATTGTTACAATACTATTTAACATTGACACACATACAAATACACATTCAATCAACTTACAAAAATAACCTTGAATACTTGAATGTATGAGAATGAACTGAAATAATATGAGGTAAGTTAACAAATGCAAATTAAATAATAAGAAATGTCACTAAATCAAATTTGTGACAGTGGCGCACGAGAAGCGGACCGAACTACTTCGCATGAAACCAACTTTACACTCGTTCACATGAACGGGATCCAAAAAGGAATAATTACAAAATATACATAAATTTGTGGATATTGGATAATCTTTCCTTGAAGGTTTTTTTGAGTATTGTTTATGTAAAGTTCCTAATAACAAAAAATAAACACAAATAGATATGATCAGATGGTATAAAATCACATACTATACCGTGCAATTCAACATAAACAAATAAACCTAATATATTATATTTGTTTAGAATTTTTCACTTCCGGCTTTTCCTTATCCATTATTGTCCAAGAACTGTTTATAACTTCCCATCTCGCCATTATGATGATTTCTCCATCCTAGACAAGATTGGTTTCTTGGTGCTTGACCTTGGTGATCTGCCGGTCAGTTATTTCCTCCATAGGTAATATACATGCTAAGAAATCAACAATTAACAAAACTTTAATTTCGGTGGTAACAAAGAAAAAGGTAAGAATATACATAGGAAATGACCATTTTAAAAATTAGATGAAAGCTTTACAAAACATATTGGAAACATTATTATTTATAAAGGATATACATCATAATAAATGAAGCAAATGCATACATACATATATGTGTGTATAGGCAATAAGCATATAATCACCAGAGCAACCGCCATTACTTCAATCTCTCCAAATGAACAATGACTGAGATTTGACGTCTCCATCAGTTTCCTTAGTTTGAACCATTCCTTCTAGGACGAAATGCCTTACATTGGGATCGTTGCAAATAGATTGCAGATTCCAAGGTTCTACCACTTTAACTTTAGAGATGTCCATTACTATCTTTGATGAAGAATCTGCTATATCTTCGACCGAGCTCAGTAAGTCTTCTCCGTCTCTTCTTTTTGGACATTCCTTCATGACAGCAGAAAACATCTGGGGATTGATCCTTTCTCGTAACTTCTTGATCCAATAGTCCTTCGTGCTTGCACTAGGATTCCATAACTTTATGTTGGAAAGATTTTGTCTTCCGACTATGTTTCCGGATTCTGGATCAATTAATTCCACGACTCCCTTATTGATAACGTTATAGCACCAGTAGGATCCTCGATAAACATCACAGAAATTGGCGATCTTCCTTTCTAGGAGATTACTCTGGTTATGACACTTTACGAACACCCAATCTCCTTCCTGGACGCATCTTTCTACCTTAACGTCATGATTCAGCTTTTCATTTGTGTTCTGTATGATCCTCCTTCTCTTGATGTCCGCCATCACCAATTTGTTCTTCCAAAGTTCTCTATCTTGATCATTAGAGATGTCTAGGTTACCAAAATGCTCCAAGACGTGGGAATTCGGCCTAACGTTTAAGTGCAATTCGTAAGGTGCCACACCTAAACTACTACTAATAGTGTAGTTCAGTAAAAGACAAACTGGTAACGCTTGTTCGGGCCACCGTTGATGCTTCTGTTGACACAAAAGTCTAAGGATTCGTACAATTTCCGCATTGATGCGTTCCACAATGTTGCTACGAGGATGATATTGCATGCAGAAATGAATCTGGATGTTATAAAGCTTCATCTCCTGACGAAATTTCCTGCTGGAAAACTGGCTACCATAGTCACAGAGTATGTGTCAAACTAATTCAAAATGGAGAAAGTATCTCTCGGTCAAGCATGGTATGATGGTATTCGATGTCGCCGTCCTTAACGGATAGATAACTGTATACCTGGAAAAGGTGTCACAGACAGATAGGATCCAGACATAGCCTTCCTTAGAACGAGGATGGGGCCCTATAAGATCGATCGCAATCATACAATTTATTCCCTTGGTGAGAATAGTCTTCATTAAAGTTGGAAGAGGATGTTTATCAGCTTTCGCTCTCTGGCAATCCAGACAATTCGTAACGTACCTCCTGATGTCATTTCTCATGCTCTTCCAATATAATGATTTGGAGATAAGAGTCCAATTCTTATTTACACCAAAATGTCCATAACTGTCATGATATGCGTGTAAGATCTTCGGTACGAACTTCGGAGGTACACAAATTTTCCAAACATCGGGAAAATGGAAATCTCCGTTTAGAAGTATTCCATTCTCAACTTTGAAACATTTGTGCCAATTTCTGCTACCAGGAATGCTTGACTGATCCTCATTTTGCTCTTCCAGATATTTGATGCCAAGGTAAGGTTCGTGATTCCCTTGAGCTTCTTTTAAATCGTCCAAAGAGATATCCCTTACATCGTCTTGAAGAACTTGTACTGGGTTCCCTTTTTGAGCAGAGATAATAGAGTATTAGCAATAACTGCAAAACTTGGAATCGCCCGCGAATGCCACAGAAATGCACCAATCAGACTTCTCAAGGTTTACAAGTTATGTGGTGGTGGCAACTTCATTAAAGTCTCCACAGCTGACGGATTTTTTCGTATTTCATAAGGTGTAACAATATTTCCCCAGCAAGTTCAATTCTTTTACTCCGAAAATGGATTTTTCGAGGTTAACTGTCATATTAGCATTGAGCAAACATTCAAGTACTTGTTCAAGCGTCTCAAGGAATTCGTAAAACGTTCTTCCTACCAAGGCTATGTCGTCAATGTGTCTTATTAATTTATCGTTTAGATGTTCAGGAAACACCTCATTCACTGCCAGATGAAGTCAGGTCCGCCAGCTTTATGTCCGAATACACAACGTTTATATTCAAATAAATCGCCACCAAACGAAAATACCATATACTTCGACTCCTCAGCTAAGGGTACTTGGCTATACGATGAGACGAGATCAATTTGCCCAAGGAATGGTTTAATGGCGAATTTATGCAATAAGTCGAATATTTTCTTTACTCTCAAGTTTGGAAGCAACGCCTTCTCGTTGTGAGCACATAAATCAAAAACTAGCCTTAGTCTATCATTGGCTTTGGGTACTACATTTAACGGGTTTAAGAATGGACTATTACTACGCCGGATGACTCCAAATTTTTTCATCTCCCGAAGTTGTTCTCGGAATTGTTCGCGGTACTTCACTGGAATACCATACAATGCTACGACGATAGGTTTCTCATACAGAAGCTCTATCTTTACACTTATTACATTTGCCAAAAAACTTGGCAAATACTGGTCTGAACCTCACTAGTAATCAGAATAAACTTTGTTTTTGCTCATCGTTAAGCATTTCTGCTTTACCAACACATTCCCGTATATTTTAAATTGAAAAATATAAATCTTCCGGAAAATCTTCTTTATTAGGATTACATAGTTGTTTTACAGGTTGGTAACAATGTTCGACATTGATATCAACCTGGTTTGTACTAAAACTAAACACCTTCCCTGTATGTAACTCATCATTAATTTGAGCACATTTTTCCTCTAAAAGATTACTATTACATGAATTTAATTCGCATGGATAAGAACGAGACACCAAAGTTTTATCAGAAAAATGTTCACTCTTAATTTTATTTACGCTACAAGAATCTTCAATACAAATAGACTGTAAAACTTCTGACTCTTCCTGTAATTCCATCTTTGACTTTATATGACAATCATGGACAATAGTGGAGTTAACTCCATTAACTTCGAACTCTAGATTCGCAGAATCAATAAAATGTAGGAGGTGGGGTACAGCTTCTTCAATGCAAACCCAATGAACATCAGTCGGACATTCTTCGATTTTCGGCGGCAATATGGGGGGGGGGTAACACAAACATCGTTCTTACATATTGTTATTTTTCCGGTCTTCAAATCAATAATGCCCTTCAAACGCTCCAGAAAATTTAATCCAGGAATCACGTTTTCTCTTAACCTCTCTATAACTACAAACTCAGTCAAGACTTCCATTTCTCCAACACGGACGGGTAAAATGACTGTTCATAATACTCTGTAGACTGCAACCTTCCCAGTGAAATTACACAATTGTAAGTTTTCCTTATGGGATAAACTCGCATTGGAAATACAGCCAGTTACCGACTTTATAATTCCTTGCATAGCAACGAGGTTTGAGATCCGGAGTCAACTACGCAACTTTATTTTCGACCATTCAAATGCGCAAAAATCCTCATAGATGATCTACCGTCGTGCATGGCTATGATTGAAGCATCTTCGCTCTCCCGATCACCTTCTAAACTAGATCGATCTAAGTCAACATTACAAACTTTTATCTTCTGGCCTTCATTCTGTATCTTGGATGGTATGGAAATAAATTCCCCCCACGAGCGTCTTTCCATGGTAATCTCTCACAACTTCTATTTAAATAGGTGCCCCCTTCTCCTGGTTTCATATAAATATACTGGAAATGTTCCGAGAAATTTTAGGCCGTCACTCCTTGCCCACGGGGCACAGTCTGAACAAGGAACTACATGTTTAAAGGTTCACCCGTTCGTTCACCATTATCATGTGGACATCTGCAATTATCAGCTGATTCCGAGCATCTACAAGACTCCTCTTCCTGGTTGTCCGGCTCCTTTTCTCGACGATCTCTCCACTTGTTCCGATTGAAGCTTCGCCCTCGCCGATTTCTTCCAAATTCCCTCCCTCTTTGACTTCCATTAAAGTCGTGATGGCACTGGTCGGATTTCTGATAATTGCTGCTGTAGCCGTCTTGTTCACCTCGCTCTTGGGAATAACTGCACTTGCGACCACCATCCTGTTCTTTGTTTCCACTATCTTCATTGTTGGTATCTCTTCTGAAATCTTCTTCATTCTTCACGAGTGTTTTATTACGCCCTCGAGATTTCGATTCCGCAGAAAAAGTATTGCTCTGAACCTTAACATTATTCACACGCTTCACATTATCAGCCGATTTCCTTTCATTCGTTTCCCACTTCCGATTTTGATGAAAGAATGTTTCGACATTTTGTACAGCTTGTATTAACTCGGACAAACACGATATTCGACGTCCCAACAAAGCAGATTGAACTTTATAAGAGAGTAAATTAACGAGATTATACATCAACATTTCTTCTTCGTCCGGCTGAGCCATCTTCAACTTCTTGTATCGGCTTAAGAGAAAAATCTACAAGAGACTTGTCTTCCTTGGGATTGAAGCGAGAATTACGCAATTTGCTCAAACGCGTACTAACTATGCAAGTATTTTCAAAGGTATGCAAGAATTTTGCCTCAAAATCGTCCCAACCACTAAACCAGTTGCTTAGGTACCATGAATTAGCACCATCAACAAGAACCGTAGGAATGTATCTTAAATATTCGTGTTCGGGTCTTACTAAACTCCATCTCAGCACGAAATTTACGTAAGAATTCGGAAGCCCTCTCCACCATTACATTTCTTGAAAATTTTAACCGTAATTGCGAATGACTGTGTCGATTACTCTGCGAAGGATGATCCCAATAATGAGGAATCTTACGAGGTTTCCTTCGATGAAATTGTGAGGACGCGAAAGATTTATTACGCACAACGTCATTAATACTCAGGTCAGAAAAACTATCAGCGTCCGAACTATATTGAGAGTCTGGACTAACTTGCCCGCAGCGCATGTTCAAGTTCGGTGATCTCCTAAAACTTACATGCTTAGGCGTACTATGACCAACAGGTGAAAAACGAAAATCACTACTATCAGTAGGAAATTGGAACGTAAGTTCACGTACTTTCTCTTCTACTTCCGTTTTCACTAGTGCAGAGGTATCCTTTCGGTTTTCTTCGACTTCCTGCTTTAAAGTACTAATTTGTCCAGTAAGATCGATAACTCTTTCACACGCAAAGTTCACATTAGGTCTTAAGGCTTCAATGTGCTTAAAAGCATTATCAACTTGTTTTTTTAAACTGTCTGTGCTTTGCTTAAAATGCGCAACTTTAAGATCATTCTCGTCAACGCGATCAACAACATTAGAAACAGATAACGTCAAACCACGAATATTATCCTTGAATCATTCGTTGACCCTAGCTTGAATTTCAGTCTGAAAATTAAACTGCTCTTGGAGAGTTCTAGTACTGTTTTCGCAAGCTGTCTTAACTTCAGAAATCTAGCACGGACATTAGCAATTTCGGTAGATATATGATTACTGACCTCTTCAAAATTTTCATTAACCTGCTTAACAAATTCTCCATGAGAATTACCTATATCACGAATTAATGTGGTTACATTACTTTCTAATAACTCCACAGCAGAGGTGAGTTTATCATTAAAACCTACCTGTTCCCTATTAATGTCCTCACTAATGCTAGTTGTAACACGATTAACTTCACTTCTGACAGCGCTAATTTCTGAATTAACTTCGCTCTTTACAACACCCAAATTAGCTAACATTATCTTAGCTAAGTCCTCAATTGTCATAGTAGGGTTAATTTCCGGAGTACTCGGCATTACATTCTGTTTAGCTACGTCTAACGCGCCATTATCGAAATTTATGTTTTCTTCAGAAAACACGCTTTTCAAATTACCTGTATTCTTATACATTATGTGAACAAAGAATATTCTTAGTCAAAGAGAAGATATTTCTTACTAGAGAGACAAACAAAATGCATATACATATATGATAAACAAATACACACACAAAAAAAAGGCAATTCCTTAAGCAAACGGTAAGCATACAATATCTGCATTAACTTGAGATGTTGTTTTGTAGCAATAAAGGACAAGAATATTTCTATTTTAATATACACTTTTCAAAAATTCTTTGTTATAGTTTGTTTTTAACAATCCTTTTGCGAATAGTGTTAATCGTTGATACAAAATAACTCCCGGCACCACTTATCTATCACCAACGTAAAGGGGAAAATAGCCTTGAGGGTCCACCTCGTCCACTTTAACTATTGAAAACTGTCCCCTCAGGTGTGATAGACATTTGACTAATTATTATTTATTATTTAGGGAGCAATAGCTCAACACACTTGTTTCCCTGGTAATTACTCCTTCCCGCCGTACTGAGTGGTCTCCGTACACTTCGGAAAGGGTTGCATCAACAATTTGAGGAGATTGTTGAAATCTTGGAAGATTGTCAAGTTCCAGTAATAATACTAACTTTAATGGTACTAGTTGAATTGAAGTAATTACAAACACATAATAATAATACAGTTGAGTTTAACATAGTTCCGAATGTTTAAAGATTCTGAGTATATTAATCGTATGTCCTTGTTTTCCATAACAGCCGCGCATCTAATCTTTAATACTTATGCCTAGCCTTCTTTTACCTTTTTTAGAACAAGAAACTGCCCATTCAAATCCAGCGACAAAAACAACGTTGACTCCACATCTTGAATATCCATTTAGGCTGACCTTTCTACTGTAGTTCTCTTTAAAAGTCTTATAGCACTCATTAAAATCTAAGATTACAAACAGCCACTTCCTTTGGAACACGTTCACGAAGTTACACGTTCCTTTTTTTTTTTTTTACGACAAACACTGCTCTTATTCTTTTTTCCCTTGCTGCTAAAAGAATAAGGTGACTGGATTCAGCCAATCAGAATTTTTCTGCCGTTGCCTAGCAACGAAGTTCTTGCGCATGAACCTGTCTGTGTGAGTGAATTGTTGAAATTTGAGCACCGCTTGCACACGAGTTGAGCTTTGTACCCTGCCCGTATTTGTAATTACATTGTTACAATACTATTTAACATTGACACACATACAAATACACATTCAATCAACTTACAAAAATAACCTTGAATACTTGAATATATGAGAATGAACTGAAATAATATAAGGCAATTTAACAAATGCAAATTAAATAATAAGAAATGTCACTAAATCATATTTGTGACAATAACTTTAAACAATATATTTTCTTTTATTGAGCATATATCATCATTTTTTGGTGCGCTTATTTTTGCACGTGCCTCAGATACAAGATTGAAGTTTTGCACAATCATTCAGTTTAACGAGTACTATTTACCTGAGTTTTTTTCAGATTTCTTCGTTAGCAGAAGGGGGATCCAGGGGGTCAAAAATGTAAAAAAAAAAAAGGATATTGTTTTGCCAAAAAATTCCTTTTTACTATTTTACCCCTCAGATACTGTATATGGTGGAGACACGTAAATGGTACCGTCTGAAAGGCAGTTTTATTCTGAAGGGAATGATGTGCAAACCATGATCCTAGGGTAATTATGGATGTCTCAGGGAATTTTTACAAAATATCCTTCTGTAAACGGAAATATGGGAAATTGTTGGTATACGTTTTTGGCGGGCTTACTTATGCATCTAGAAGATGGAATTTGTGCACAAACATTTAGACCACCTATTGGTATTTATCAGATTTTTCCAGATCTCTGCGTTAAAACAGGGGGTCCAGAGGGGCAAAAGGTTTGGAAAAAGAGATATTTTTTACCAAAAAATTACTTTCTTCGGGATTTTCCTGCCTTAGATACATGATGGAGACATGTGAATGGTACCTCCTGAAAGCCATTCTATTCTGAAGAGAATGATTGGCGGATTATAATCGTTGGATAAACAGAGATGTATCAGGAAATTTTTTACCTGATATCAGGGTATTTTGCGGTAATTTGGGGCATTGTTGGGATTCTTAATAAAATTTCTCCCGCCCTTACTATTGATGATAGAAACTTGAAATTTGACATAAACGTACAGTCTACCGAGTAATATTTACCAGACTTTTTGAGATCTCTACGTTCACACAGGGCCGTTCCAGAGGGGCTAAAAAGTGTGAAAAAATGTTTTCCCAGAAATTTTCCTTTTGACATCACTTTTTCCCTCTCCTGTTATACGACATGGGCAGGTAACTTGTACTATTTGAAAGCCTGCTCTATTCTGAAGAGAATGAGGAATGAACCATGATTGTAGGAGAAATAGTGACTATACACTACCAACTTGACTGAAAGTCTAAAAAATACCCCAAAAACCCAAGATTCCAAAAGGGTTAAGAATTGCGTTCTTAATAATTGCACATTCATTATTAACACGAATTTACACATGCCAACCAGATTCGTAAACATTTTATTTAAACACTGATCAAGCACATAAACCCAACATCTTTACTTATTACGTTAAAAGTGTTTTAGATTCTTGTAAAATAATGCAGTCAAATTATCAAAAAGTAAGGAACAAATTAGTAACAAGCTGAAAATTGGTACAGATGTTGGGAATGATATTGTAAACAACACACTAAAGTTCCCGTGAAATCCGAGGTGACCTTCACCGCCATATTGGAAAATGGCCGCCGGAAGTGCCAAATGAACAATACACAGATAAAGTAGCAATATCTTCGTTATAATGGAACACAAAGGGATAAAATTAGTGTTGTTTTATAGAGCACAGACAACACAATATTTTTTAAAGGAGAAACAATTTTTCATAGAACACATACTTTTAGAAATATTTAGCTCTAAATTCTACAATTTCGAAAACTACCAACAAACTAATTTAAAATGTTATTGAACTTAGAATGTAATTATTAACGAGTTAAAATTTGGATTAGATGTTGAAAAAGATTATTTAAATGGCGTACTAAAATCCCACAATTTCTTATATTGGAAAGAAATAGTTCGCCATATTGGAAAATGTACAAATGTCCGAAGTAATTGTTAGATAATATTTTGTTAAGCGAAATACATAATCTGTACCGGCTAAGTCTTTGAGAAACTGTAAATGTAGTCGATCCGAAACCAAATGGGATCAATGGTGGTGCAAGGGGGAAACATTATGACGTGTTTAAGGTTGTCCTCCGCCATCTTTGTGACCGCCATCATGGAATAAACTGGTTTATTTTAAATGGCAACGAGGTAGTGTGACATATTAAACAACACCCTCATTCGAAGAGAAACCCAATGGTAAGGTTATTTTTCCAAAACCTACAACTGTTTTGAAGTTGTGAATAGATTTAGGATATGTTATATGTGAAATGCTGTGAAATGAGCTGTGCTAAGTTTCGAATTTAAGGATAAAGATAAATCAAAAAGCAGGCTTTGTAACATCTCACATTACGTATTCTTTAATAACCAGGAAAAGAGAGAGCGAACACACATGAGACAATTACAGTCACATGACATGTTCAGCGTGCCCACCGTGCTGTTCTGTCGATACCTTTAACCGCGTGACCTTGTTCTTGGCACTCTGCAAAGCATAGTTGGTGATATTTGTTCACAGACAGTAATAATTCTTCTTTTCAGGTCGCCAATGTCAATAATTTTACACTGGTAGACAAGAGCTTTAAAGTGCCCCCAAAGATAGAAATCCAACACAGTTAGGTAGGGGACCTTGCAGGCCACTCAACTGGTCCATGCCGACCTATCGAGCAACCGGGAAAGTTACTTTCTTTAAATGCAATTTCATTTCCATCCGAAGAAGAGCGGACCACAGAAGGAAACGCCTTTTCTAGGGCTTTTCTTTTAAAGTCCTTAGAATGACCTATTACTTCTAGGATCATCTTATATTTAGATCAACTGCCTCTTGTTTTTACAGTGTGTGTTGAAGCTAATATGTTAAGTTAGTTGGCGAAACTGTCACGCATTTTTATTTTACAAATAAGCGCTGCTTTGCCCAGTGTTTTATGTTTTTAGCGTAAATGTAAAATTCTAGATTTGCATATTACTTTGAAATATCTGAAGATATACAGATAAATCTGAAGATTCTATCAAGGATTTCCGAGAATTGGTACTGATTGCTGTTAAAATCAGTCAATAGTGAGAGATTGAGTTTACACATCTTTCCAATATGTACATACTAGATACGAGGGTCACTACGAAAATTTTGGGATGTGAGATAACAAATATTTAAAATCAATTTAACACTTACATTTTCTCAAAGTGTTCACCATTACACTGTACACACTTTTGCACTCTCGAAAACCACTTTTGGAAGCAGTGTTGCCAGTCTTTTTCTTAAAGTGTTCAAAGTTCATTTTCGTATAAAACTACAGCTTCTTCAGGGCTGAAAAATCTCTTCCCACGCAGGCGATCTCGGGGAAGAAAAGAATCATACGGAGCCAGGTCAGTTCTATACGGCGGATGAGACATACGTTTGACCTCCGTACACTCTAAAAACAATTGTGATGTTGGTCATGTGTGCGGACGCGTTGTCATGATGAAGCAAGATACCACGCAATCCAGTTCTTGGACGCCGTTCCCGAAGCTGCTGGAACACTTTTGTTACGCAAACAGTGGTGTACCAGTGGTGTACGTTGGAGTAACACTGGTGTTGCAAGCATTTCTTCACACCATTCCACACGCATGCGCTTCTGCTGTTCAGTCAATGTGTGAGACACCCAACGAGATGAAACCTTCCTGAGCCGAAGATGATCATGAAGAATATTTGTTACTGCTGGTGATCCAAAGTTCAGTGTAGATTCAATGTCCTTGAAAGTTGTTCGAGGATTTTCTCGAATCATTTGTTGCACAGCGGCAATGTTTTCATCTGACACAGCTGTTGCCGGACGTCCAGCTCTCTCTTCATCTTTAAGCGATGTCCGGCCTCTTCTAAATTCACCAAACCAACCAAAAATTGTAGCACGGGAAGGAGAAAGGTCCCCAAATGCCTCCTGGCAAACGGCTCAAACCACTTTCAAAATCGTAATTGATCATTGCACGAAAATGTTCCCTTCCGAGCTGCATTCTAGACAGCCGAATACTGCTCACATCAGCAAACAAGTGAAGACGATACGGCCACGCCGATAAGCCAGGTGAGTTGAAACTTGTTTCACTTCTTCACTCTGGATACCACTACCAAACGCAATTGTTGGAATTCAAATACTGTGCCACAACAATGGATATGTGTAAACTTTCGTAGTGACCCTAGTATTAGCACTCACCGTTGCAGGGTATTAATTCAGAAATACTCAAAAATCTGCAGGGTTAAATTTCTCCCACCTCTCCTTGTAGCGTGATGCAAAATGCTACTACAGCTATTTATTCTCTTCCAGGATGTGATTTACTGCTATATATGTACAGCACATAGAAGTTGAGTTTCAACGGAAAATGACGAAAAATTACGTCTGTATACGAGTAGGTCCTTTCTGTAGGTACAACCAACTTCGTTGATTCTAGTTACGACATAATGTAATCTTATTGGTTTCACAAAGAAAATCAAAAGGGGTTTTCAAAAATCAAATTAATTCTAGATGCCAGAACATTTATCTTAAATAGAAATTCTTATCAAAGTAATACTTATACATTTAATGGGATATTAAGGTCACTGATCTTCATTTTTACCATTAGTTAGGTGGACATTTACACTTCTGTTTATTTAGTGTATTTATTTGCATATACAGCAATTGTTAATATTAATTCACACGAAAATACTATAACCTCATTCATTACATATAGAGTATCTAGTTATGTCTTTGTCAAACTATTCAAGTATGAAGGTTTTTTTTCGTACGATTAAGTCACTTTTGCATGGCTATTAAAATTCACAAAGGAAAAGATCTGTTGTTTCAGATAATATGAGCACTTCAATAATGTATTGAACGTTTGTTCTTTTTTAGGATACTTATTACCTCATTTAATATATATCAAAGTGAAATGGTGAAACCGCAACTTAGGCAAAGTGCGAACAAAGTTGAGAACCTGCTTTGAAGATGGCCAGTCGTTTCCCCACAACGCGAACTAAATAATTATTGAAACCACATATTTAATTATAAGCAGTTAATATGAATAAGCGAATTACTAGTTGAAGGCTACATTTTGCTGAATATTTTATTAATTAAATGCACGGCTTAATAAACTAGATAGCTCATGATTTTATTTGTAATCGCAATTAATTCTGCTGTTGTCTGTTACATTATCATGGAAGAATGGCTGACCCGCTATTAATGAAATTTTGAATATAGCCAGCTTTGTTCAAGCTAGCTTTTTGATTTTACTTTGAAAAGTTTATCCTACGGAGAGAAGTACGAATCATAAGGTTTAAATGGAGAAACTACATGAAACAACTAGAGAAATTTGACGTTTTTGACGAAAGATATTTTATAATATCCAAGGGCTATAATTTATTTAAAAACGTTTCATATGAAAAGTTGATTCCAACATCTTTCTTTGAAGGCTTGCTAACGTAACATGATGTGATTTATCTGTAGTTCCTCGGTATTAATCGTGACTCGTAGGTAGAAATCGGCAAAGAATTTTAATAAATAAAGTTATTCCGATAAATAGTCTAACACTTGAAATGCTTGATCCCATAATGAATGTATAAAGAATAATGGTATTGACAGGCAAAGATAGCATTCGGTCTTAAGGATAAGGGTTACAACTTTAACACCGTTATGGGTTTATATCGTAATAGGTTGTAAACAAATAATAACGTTAAGAGCATGACTTTCTAACTTAACGTAATGTGAATTTATAGTACACAGTATATTTGATACTATTATTGCTACCGTATTTTTATCATGTAATAATAAAGCAAAATCAACGAAAATATATACCATCGACCTAACTGTCTGATGCTGAATAGAGTCAAGAATTGTATAGCATAATTATGAGAAAGTAATATTCATTAGTTTTACATATTTCTGTAATGTTTCTTTTCATTTTACATTTTATATTCTATACAAAAAGACTTAAATATTTTCGTTTGTAAATAGGACAAGTTCGTTGCTGTAAGGAATATTCGAGACAGAGCTACGAAGATGTATGTCAGTGCTATTAGATGATAAAATCTGATAGTTAATATGTATTTTAACATATTCAGTGAATAAACATATAAACATTCTGTTCCAGCTTAACTGTCAACTACTATTGGCAAAAAACGAGAAACTATTGGAGATCTGTCAATTTCTATTGGTAGATTTTATCCTTAAGCCTTCCGTTTTAGTAATCACCATGTAATATAGGCCTAATATGTCATACCTTTGTATAATATGTTAAGAAATTAGAATTTAAAGGTCAAGAGTTATTTATACTTTTCATACATCTCCTTAACAATACTTCAAATTATCACTCTCGTTGGATCAAAAGATCCAATACATTTCATTCAAAAAATTTCTTGTAGGCCTTATTTCTGGGGAACTACACATACTGTTGTCTAATCCAAACTATCACTTAACTCAGCACGATGTGCTTATTCCGCAGGAAATACGAAAGATCAGTTTAGGGGCTGTTCAAATCTTTATGGCCCCTGATCCAAAAACTATTATTGGCCAAGATCCATTTTTTTTTATCATTCCTACAATTCTTGATTTTGTTCAGCTCAGTCTGGCCTTGTGGTTGTTATGTGTCTCATTTTTGCACAGTCCTTTTTCCCCGTCAAAACAATAATATTCTAGTGTTTAATCAATTTTTAATTGAGTGACAAGAAAAATATCTTCTTTATCGTGAGGTTGTTTGATTTCGATAATACAATTACACTTTCTTGACTACTCAAGTAAGAATAATAACATACGAGAATTGAATTTTTGCGGTTATTTATACTAAAAGTAATAAATTAATTGGAGAATGCAGGATACGTACGAGAAGAGAAGCGTGAAAGGTGTTAATAGATTTGGTTAACATCTCGAGGTAATAAGTTGTAATAAATTTTTCAAATTGGCTAGTATCATCATTTAAGATTCATACTTTCCGATCAGCTTGACGTACCTAACGTCATAAGCTGTCTTTTGTATAAAGCCTAGCCTACCTGGGAAGTGTTAACGTGCCTTCGAGGACATTATGTAGCACAAGCACAATCGAGACCAGCACGCATACGCTCTCACTGGGATTGACAACGCTTTTCAGTGCTGGAGGGTGAAACTATCATAATCATTACACCTTGTATCATCAAATCATTTATCACACATCTATAGGCACACATCTTTACATTTAATTTGGGCATTAGCCCAGGGGCGGATTTTGATGGCGGACCCACGGCTAGGATCAAGCAAAACGATGAAAGGGTTACCTCAAGTTCTACCTGGACCCTCCCAGAACATCCCGAAGGGCAGGACCCGTAAGGATCCGAGTCACTCTTTTTCTAATAGTAGCAAGTCTCAGCAGCGGCGAGGTTCTCAAGCCTCAGTTGCCTCTGCAACTTCAGTCATCTCTTCTGGCTCTGTCCACAGCAGATCGCCACATCCATCAGAAGATACAGACAGTTATTCCGAACGTCTTCAACAGTCTCCACCTCCAAAAAAGCAACATCTCGCTTCTAATTCAGATCTAAGCCAAGTTCCAATGGACATAACTACATCTTCAAATCATTCTGACGGATCTATTCCACCTTCAGTTCACTGCATCTTGCTCACTAATTTCGACGTAAAATTCAGCAATGCGAAGTATGTTGCCATACAGCTACCCAAGTACCTCCCTCGAGCAGGTATTTCAGAAATCGTTCATACGAGAAATGGTATCATTTTAAAAACACCGGACCCAACTCTCCTTACTACAATAAAAAGCAGAGTGCCTATTGACACTTTTGGTCCAAATGCGAAGATTCTATCACTGAACTGCTCCACACGTAAGCAGCCTCCAGCACCGAAGCGACCTCCATTGTTATCTGTCGTTATTCGGTGGGTTGACCCCTCTAATACAGATTAAGAGGTCCAAGAGGAGCTCAAACTAGAATGTCACACTATTGTGAAAGTAATACGCATCCGAAACGATAAAGGTCCTACCTATATGCTTCGCATGCTTTGTAAAACTATCAAGACAGCATTGATGAGTTACTACCACCAGGTACATACATTTATAACTACAAGCACAGAGTAGAACCACCACGAACACCAGTTCCTATGCTGGTCTGCTGTGAACGTTGCCAGGTCTACAATTCCCATCACACATCCGACTGTAAAAGTTCCAGTAAATGTGGCTATTGTGCTGGTCCCCATAACACCCAGACTTGTGAAAACTTGGAATTGCCACCAAAATGCGCCACTTGTAATGAACAGCATCCGGCCTACAGTTACAAGTGTAAGGCAAAGCCAGAACCTATTCAGTATCATCCTGAACTCGTTGATCTCTTGAGACCACCGGCACCAGTTCAAACCCATCCACTTGCAATTGACACTTCTGTTTCATTAGACCAGCTATTGGCGTTTCTAACGTTAACTTTGCAAAACATCCACCCCTTTATTAGCCGCATATCCTACAGCAAATCATTCTTGTAGCAAAACCTACTTTTCATGTTATTTTTACTGCTACTCATTCTGGCAATACTGTTCATTTTCATAAATACCATGCTAGTTCATTCGTTTAACATAATGGCTTTAACTTTTCTCTTTCTGAACATTCGATCACTACCAAAACACGAAGTTACATATTTGAACAGTTTCTTCTTGAGGAACATGTTACATGTTTCTTACTCAATGAAACCTTTCTAACAAACTCTCGTATTTGCCCTTTACCACGATATACCAAGTTACATTCTGCAAATCCCGTACCTGCACTTCGAGCAAATGGGGGAGTAGCCATAGCGATTTCCCCTCATATCCCTTATCGCCAGCATCAGTATACTGCAGCAGCTCTTCCCGAATATCCTTGCCACAGTCTATTTCAAAAATGTCATCATCACTCTAGCAACTTTATACATCAGACCAAATCATCCAATACCTCAAACGTTCGTACAACATATATCTCCAATACTTTCAATAGATACATCATTATGGCCGATTTCAATATGCATAGCCTCAGCGATGGTGACCGGACAAATTTCATTAACTTCATAACAACCCACACTACTGGGCTTATTGTTGATTTTCCACAAGCTACACGCCCAATCTCAAACACCAAGCCTGACATAGTCATGCCTCCACAAATGTTATCTCACATTGCACTGTAGAAATCCATGATCTTCTTGGTACTGATCATGCACCCATCAAGCTTGTTTACAAACCATACTCAGTACCAGTACGAGTGAGCTTGCGCTACGACAAAGGTAAATGGGATCAATATCGTTCACATATTTCAGGCCTCACCAGTGATCTAACAGAACCGGCCACATGCGACGATGTATACCAGACTGTAGATCGCATTACATCCGCAATCCAGGAAGCCAGCAACTTGTATATTCCAACATCAAAATCCGTTCCATATCAGCCTAAGCTTCCGCCACAATATCTCTCCATGATCAAACGTTCACGTCAGTTTTTTCGAGACTATCTCCACACTCGCAACCCAGAAGTACTCCGACATCACAAACAACTTCAACGTACAGTGCACAATTACATCAAAGCATATAAACTCCTGTGCTGGGTGAAGACATGCAACATCCTGTCTGATACATCGCATCCTACTCAATTCTGGACCCGCTTCAATGCGCTATGTTGCAAATACTCTAATACACCCTACCCCATTTTATTGGATGACACACCTGTTAGCACCGATAGCGATAAAGCGAATGCCTTTGCAGATCACCTACAAGGTATTTTTACACCGCCATTTAAGAAAGCACCTCACCCTGCAGTGAGACTCAATATTTCATCACCACAACTACAACCAAATGCTACTCATATTTTACCTCCTAATACTGCTGTTTTCGCCCCAATCACCATTCACGAAATCTCTCAAGTTCTACATAATAAACGAAATACTTCACTTGGCATAGATAACGTGACGTATCGACATATCAAGGAATGCCCTATTTCACTATTACTACTTCTTGCGAATATCTATACATTCATATTGCAAACTGGCTTCTTTCCTTTAGCTTGAAAAACATAAGACGTTAATATTTTCCAAACCACATAAATCTCCTCAGGATGTTGCATCTTATAGGCCAATACAACTTACATCCACATTGAGGAAGATATTGGAACGTATCCTAGTTAAACAATTACATATTTTCATCTCAGATCACGGCGTACTTCCAGTCACACAAACAGGTTTACGACCAGCTTTCTCTATAAATGATCAACTACTTCGACTCACAACGCTCATTACTCAGCATTATAACTTAGGTAATCCTTCCTGTTCAGTTTTATTTGACTGGGAGAAAGCATTCGATAAAGTCTGGCACCATGGGCTCATATACAAACTACTGCAATTTCAGCTACCTATCTCATACATTCGTCTCATTTACCATTTCATTACGAATCGTATCACCTACATCTCAGTAAGAGGCAGTTTGTCCCATCCCATCTTTCTGTTCTCTGGAGTACCGCAAGGGTTAGCTTTGTCTCCTTTACTATACCTTCTGTATGTAGCTGATATGCCCCGAATGCCAGATCAGGTCCATCTCTTCCAATACGCAGATGACACGGCCCTTCTCGCACTTGGAGCGACTATCCAGCAGCTCAACATTAAGTTACAGACTGCTATTAATCGCTTTCACACTTGGTGCACTCTTTGGCGGCTTACTATCAACGCAGCTAAAACCCAAGCCATGATATTCTTACCGCCCAGAGGAACTTCCAAAGTCCGCAGAAATCCACGCAATCTTTCTCTGTATGTTTATGGGGTGCCTATTCAAATCAGTAATACTGTCACATATTTGGAAATTACCTATGATCACCACCTTACTTGGTCCCAACACCTGAAAACCACTACTACAAAAACTAATAATACACTCAATTTATTGAAACGATTGACTGGTATCACTTGGAGCCTTAAAGCACACACCATCCTAAATACCTACAAGGTATTCTTACGACTTGTCCTTACTTATGAATTTACTACTTGGATAGCTGCACCCACTAAGTTCTACAATAAACTTTTAATTCTAGTGCACCATGCTTTCCGTACAGCGTTCCGCATTAACCAGCCTAGTCCTACAAAGGATTTATACCGCAAAATTACTTTTCCGACCTTAGAATACTACCTAGAAAAGCTGCGGCTAACATTTATCACCAAACGCTTGGAAACACGACATCCTTTATTACAGGACACAATGCGTTATTTAGCAATTCATCCAACACCACACCGTTATTATCACCCTCCACTTTCGCTTCTCTTCACATTATATCACTATACTCTACCACCGTTAGACCCCGCTTTACTTATCATCACAGATTACGTCATTCATGAAAATCTTTCTCTTATTCACCCATCATTTCCAGCACAGTGATTACCATTATTTACTAACATGGGCCTCATTCGTCTTCAGCATTGCATAGAGTAGCCCCTAGGCTCAAGATAATCTCATTTGTCTAATTAATATCATCCACGTGTTGCCCTGTGTATGCACCTCACCAAATCTTTCACGCCCATTGTTACACTTGTAAATATCATGAATTCTATACCTAATCATCGTTAATATTTTGTTATAGTTTTTTTTTAGTTTAAAATATACTATTGTAATCGTTATTTACGTCGTGGTTCGGAACAACTTTTATTTTTCATACATTCCCCCTGTTCTTAATTGTGATTCCCAGTCACACCATGACGTATACGATCATTTGCCCATGCCTACAGTTTCCACCTACGATAACTGGGAATATGGTAGATGAAAATGTAAGCAACGTAAAGTTTGTTGTTTAGCTACACGTATAAAGAAAATTAAGTATTAAACATGTAACAAATGATAAAGTTGCTTTTCGATAAAAGAAATATAATGTTACTTTATGAGCACAAACATTACATGCCTTTATATTTGCAATATATTTACCATTAACAATTTAACACTATTGACACGAAGGCAGCGTGGCTATGATAATAAGTGACGATGGTGGCTTAAAATGTTAATAAACTCACGTGTTTCTTCGGCTAGCCTGTTGAAGTTGCTCCCTCGTTGTCCCGCATTTGGGGGTATATGAGCTGTCTCTGAAGTTGAAGTCCCAACGTTAAATGTCAACTGCTACTTCCTCGATGAGGATTTCAAGTTGTCACCGTATTATCAGACGAGTACGCTTACGTAAAAATTTGATGTGAAGAACAACGAACTATCACTTCCACATATAGATAGAAAACTTTATCACTTTGAATTTTAACACAGAATGTTTACGTGCACGTCATTGACTATTAGTAAAAGTGAGTATAGGCAGCCTGAATGCTGCTTTCAGAAGCGCGTTGGAACGAACGTCGACGATTGCATCGTCGATTAGGTGCATAGCAACTGCCCCTTTGTCCAGTCAGCTATTGTGTATAAGTTCTAGGTGCTCGAGCGCCCCGATGATGACGTATACTACCAAGTTCACACTCCTTGGCTGAAGAAGTGCGGACATTTTAAATAATCAAATCAGCGTGGAGCAATGACAAGAAGTAAAGTATTTTTGCGACTTTCCCGATTTTCCGGAGTTAGAGAACGTTCACAAAGAGAGTCGTTGTTTCTGCGTCGTATGTCCGTATATGGTTACGAAATCTACCGGAAGTCTACTAACACAGATGAAAAGGCATTCCAAAGCGGGGACAAAGAGTTTCTGGAACATTTGGATTTATACGAGGGTTGGTTAATAAAGTTCAAAATAAACCTATCCTTTTTCAATATTTCTTTTAAATCGCAAAAATGAGCTGTAGGGCGGTGAAAACCTATTGGGGCCCGAGCAGTGTCCGAGCAAATTGTTTCAATTTGTGAAGAGAACCCTGGCCGTTGAAGGGTTAATAGTTCATACTGGAATGTCACTTGAGGGTCAGTGTATTTTGGAACGTTCTGTATATGAATCAACTGTCACTGGAAATTCTCCATAGATACTCAATATATCGGGACTATACTGTATATAATTCACTCCACTAGTGTACCGAAGTGTTATTAGAAGATCACTATATTATGGGACACACTGTATATGAATCGAAGATCATTGGAGACTCACTATGAAAATTCGACGTAGTGGGACTGCACTATATATTGCACTTCACTCATTAACTGGGAGGTTGTTCACCCTGTATGACAACAAGCCACCTTTGTTAAAGCCACCTATTATGTTCTTTAAAGCCACCTTCGATTTATATGAAGCCACCTTTAAGTCCGAATTAAGCCACCTTTTGTTTAAACAAAGCCACCTTTATGCCACCATTAGTAAATTGTTCATTATTATTTCATTTATTTATATTTTCAGTTTATAGTTCCTTTTATTTATTTATTTTCAAATATTGGTTTCTCACCATAATTTAATATATTTTAATTCACTTTTCAATCATCTTTTGAAAAACACATGATATACTTAAACATGTCAATCCAAATAAATGTACAAATAAACATTCATATAGAAAATACTTAACTACTAAACAATAATAAAATGTGTATACCGATTTCGGAAGTGTAGCCTAACAACGGAGTGAACGATAATGTCGGAATTCCTAATATCTGTATTTTGTGTGGTATGGTGTGTCTATATATGCACCCTTTTACAACAAACTTAATCAGTACTTAAACTTTTCTTATCCAAAAATTTTTATAACATTTGATTATCAAGCACAAACATCCAACATAACATCAAAATGGTTATATCAACTGACATATATGTTCATACATGTAAAATAGTAATAATCCAAAAGAGTTTTCAAAACAAAAATTCGTAAAATAGTCATGAAGTAAATCACATACTAATTATTCAAAATACTATATTCTCAATTTACTAAAAATCAAAACTACTAAAAGAATGCAAAATCAAATATACTATCAAGTCTCAATAATTGTATTGCTCAAACAACAAACAAGAGTTTCATCAAACTGTTTCAAATAATTTTGGGATTCACATGTCAACTCACTTTTTTTTTAATTATCAGCATTACTCACAACAAACGTAAACTTTTATTTTACTTATTTATTTATTGCAAAAAGTATGCGGGCATCAACACTAGTGCACGGAACTTGTATAACATTGGCGTACACACGACTTTTGGCTGATACAGTTATGACTTTACTCTCATTTTCAACAGATATCTTACTGGCAATGGCGAAATCAAATCTACCAACACATTGACGGGCATTAATCGCAAACACATGTAACAAGAGGGATATACAATCCACCTCTAAACGCATTAAACACTTAGAATAGACATTCCCTACTCATCTAGGAGCAAACTAGGTATTCAGGAAGTAACGAGGAGTATTCATCTCCAAACGTGAACCGCCCTCTATTGGCCTTTGGTTGCACGTTAAAATACGCATATATCATAACAATAAATTCATATAAGGATGCCGCTCTATACAGCCTATGGCATCTCAAAATAGCCCTAACTCACTCGTAATGCTCAATTGCCATTCAGTTAGAAAAACGTATACAGCTCAAAATACTTTGCACACAAGCTTTTTGTTCGCTCGATGACCACTATCAATATAAACGTGACTATCAAATTAAAACTTAATTGCCTCAACATACTATAAGCAATGGAATCTATTAATTACTATTAAATTGTACAATAAACCAATTTCTTTCTGTTATTTATTTATCTATTTATTTATTTATTTTTTCAAATTCTCCATTCTCAAAATTCTCAAATTCAATCTAAAATTTGTTATAGTCGTGCGAGTTTATTGACAAGTGCTGATTCAAAACGATGTTCTCTCCTTTCGAACTTTTGAACATAAAAATAATCAGATAAACAACAAAGTAATTCGTTAATCGTGATCACTCTGTTCAAATGAACTATGTAGCGAAAGTTCCAACTAATACTTTTCTCATATCGAAATGAATAAAACTCTAATAAAGTGAATTAAATTAAGTTCTTCCACCTGCATGAGTTATTTAGGACGAAACGAAATTAAATAAGGTATCCTCTCCTTTGTGTGAGTTGTTGAGCATTAGATAAACTTGTGAAGATTATAAAAGCAAACCTTTTTTTAATATGTTTTCCACATTAAAACTACTTCTTCATTTCTAAATGTCTGTTTTCCAGAATAATGATTGAGATATATATATTTTTCAAAAATAATTAAGATATACAAGCATAATATGTAAACGTAATACAATATATGAACAAAATCCAAATTCTAATTATATTTTCTCACTAAATATGCAAAATCTATTCGTAAACTAGTAAAATTCAAAACTAAACAAAATGTGCCTATATACTAACATTTTTACGTATTATATCATAATATGCAAAACAATTAAAACATCAATCTATATATTTGCATTACATAACCTAACTAGTAAACTTTAAAACATTTTAATATATACATGAGTTAAACGGCGGTTAAGCCTTTCGAAGTGCCATCCTGAGTGTCATTGATTGACAGCACAGGTTGTAAGTCGTTAATTAAACAAAAATATGGGTTGATGAATTGGTCCCGAAGACCAAAAGGCACCGACTTACTATTTCCCATAACTGGAGTGTGCGGGGTCGTTGAACTCCCCGACGATTTGAAGAAATCGCTCCTGCACCAAATCCTAGTCCCTCCCAGCTGAATGCTTCACGCATTACAGCTATGTCATAATCGGGTAAATTGTTCCAACCCCAATTGGGCTGCCTGTATCTAGACCTCAAGGTGTTTCAGAAAAATAAACATATGAAAAGGACAATAAGAATACCCTGGGGGGGGGGAAGTTGAATACTACAGCCCTGCACCTCAATATCATCAATCATTCAATAACTATGAACTATGAAAAATTAGTAGGTTTACGATTGCATTCCTTTAAAGAGCGCTAGCCAAAAAATGTGCCGGCCTCCTGGCATAAATGCACTTATCAACATCAGTAATATCGTCATGTCCGGTATTAAGTCACAATCGGGAATAAATCAATACATTTAGCCATATCGGGTGGTGACCATATCACTTACAATCAGAATGTCACATTCGTTATTCAATTAATATTACTTTAATAACTATTATTCACGTTCCCTCAATTTCTAAAATACACTCATTTCAGAATTTAAAACAATATCGAATTTTGTCTAAAATCAAACCGACAATGTTAATAAGTTCAGAGCTAATGATAAATTAAATTATCAAAGTTTCATAATGTTTTATAACTTGTTCATTAAACGTTAATACAGTTAAGCACCTGCTGTTACGTAATAAAGTTGATGTATTCTCATAACACAAATTTAATTCTGAAAAACATTGCTTGAAATCCCAACGTAACATCTTAAGTTTTTTATTTATTTATTTTAAAATGGCTATAACAATTTATCAACAACAATTTTGTAATGGACCTTTAATGGCAACTAACTGGGTTATGGGCACTTGCAAAACTGAGCTAGAATAATCCATATTCCGGTTGTCTTTAAAAAGACAATTTACACGATATAAGAGGGATAAATTCACCTCAACGCATGGGCATTTTTAGAAATATTTCTTAAGCATTCACAACATCGAACATAAAAGGGATATACATATCAACCTTATGGACCATCGTCATTTAGTAGCATAAACACACAAAAATATAGGCTTCTTGCCTCCTCCAGCACCCTTGGCTGGGAACTTAACAACAACGAGGGAAAAATCAACCTCGAAAAACACAGATGCGGCCTTTCATTGCCCTTTGCATCGTGTACACTTCGCAATATACATAATTCATGGTCCTCAATATAATCGTCTGCCTCTCTATAGGCCCTATACGCTATGATCGCCCTCTATGCGAATATCATTGCTAACATCCTGAAATTCAACATCAGTGTCGCTCTTCAATTAGCCCTTGACACCGGCATTAACCCACAACATGGAGCTGTTTATTAGCCCCTTCTAATCCATTCTTGCCCAATATAGTTCTTAAATTGCCACTGGCCTTTTGCCTTGCATATCTCAGTTACTTACTGCCACTATACGTCCCTTTTTTTCGTTTCAAAGCATTTCAAATTGAACAAAACTGATTGCCAAATCGTTTCACTAAACTGACACAAGCTTCTAATGCAAACTTAAACAAATATCAAAAATACTTCAACATTGAATTCTTTATGATACTAAAGTATTAACTTAATAAAATATATCACTTTAAATATACCAAATATCAAATACCTAAACAATCTAAAGTCGAAATAGAATTTTGAAGTGTGTGTGTATAATTGCCAAATTCACACACTAGCTGAGGCCCAATCGGACGCTACCCCGATTTCGTCATTTTAATTTGGAAAGAAAATTAGTGACGCCTCTAAGGGTTGAATCATATTTTTCAACCTTTTGCCTCTTCTTAACTTGTAGAACAGTTTTTGTAATTAAATTCAATTAAGTTTCAAATTTCATTCGTGTCGTAACAAATACCCATTGACTTTACATAACGAACATTATACGTGAATAAATTCGTAAACAGATTTCTTAAATTCAACATTATTTCCAATTACTTACAAAACCATACTAAGTATTATTTAATTTTCAGTATTTCGACGCCTAACCAGTTTTATATTACAAATTCAATATGCTTTTACACATGCTTTTAATAACAAAGTTGGATGAAAAGATTCATCAACTGAAGAACACACATTCTTTTTTTTCAAAATCCAAATTTCATAATTAATTGTAACATTCATTAGTATTTCTGTAATTGAATTTTAAGTATCTCTAATAGCCTAACATCTCTCTAAATGCATGATGGTATAGGGGCAGCTAAATGTTTATAATCATACAAGGTAAACGAATAAAAACTCGAAAGAAAATGGAATGGTAGAATTTTATTAATGACATTTAGTTCCCAAGGCTGGAAGCACCTGAAAAGAAATAAGACATACAAAATATAGACATCCTAACAAAATTCAATACAGAAATTCTGTATCCAAAACGGGATAATCAAAGTTTTCAAAAGTTGTGGGGCCTTGTTAAAATTTTCAAAGTCCGAGATCGCGATCTAAATTGATTACCTATTTAAAATTTCCAATACTGTCCTTCCTCTGGTTTTCCTTTCATATTTTATCTCCAAAAACTGTAAAGAAAGAATAAAACATGATATTTAAATGAACGTACCTGATTATGAATGGATACTGGTGGTTCCTCTGGCTGGGCGCGTCGGTGACGGTATGCACACACTTGAGGCTGAAAAGCAAATTCCTAACTTTCGGAATTCGGTGGGGAATAATTAGAAGTAAAAGAGTAATAATCTCTATTTTCATTCTTATGAAATCTGACGAATCAAATTCGGTATTTAATTTTCGTCTCTTCCGGGGTTTAGTCTAAATTCGGGCAGAGTTCACGCTTAGGTCGCGCTAGAATTTTTAATCTTCCACCGATGTCTGTTACACTTGTATGCCTGCAATTTTATGCGCTTACGAGTACTCTTCCAGTTAGTTTTTCTGATTCGCGGAACTTTTTCCCTTTCTACAACGTGTTTACCAAACTTCCACGCAATGACGCGTCTTCGTTTACGACGGTTGAATTTGCGATGCATCACGATGCCTTGCATAGATTGCTCTTTGCGTTTGCGTTTCTTAAAATTCCTCTGAATCGGTGTTTTCAGAATTTGCAGGTTTGGTCCAAAATAATCTCGCCTACATTTTAACTTTGATTGATATCTAATTTGTCCGCGACTACGTTTGACTTGTTTCGGATTACACTTAATAGAGCACTTTTCATTTATTCTCAACTCGCTGTCCAGCATATGTTTGGCATCTGTTCCCTTGCATTGTGCGTACATTCTAAAATGAGGTTGACGAATATTATCATCACCAAAAGCGATCAGCTGTCTCGCTTTCCGGCTACTTGTACGATTGAGTTTATCCTTCTTACACGTTCGCGGTGTTGGGACACTAATTTTGAATTTTGCATGCGCGAAAGAATCAAATTTACTACGCTTATTACCCACTTGTCTAGCGCTACTTTTACATCTATGAACCTTAATTTTACTAGCTATGCGTCGTGACATCTTTCTGTTCCGAACTAGTATGCTGTGGAAAATCGATTGACCATTTCGAACTATTTTGTTTTCCCCTTGTGCCTTATTCTTACGTTTTAACTTCTTCGCTAGTGCATGCTTATTTTTCGGCCTACGTTCTTGTCTAGTTACGGGTAATAATCCTGGCCAATTGATCACACAAGAGCTACTGGCTACGTAAAACATGATTCTCTTTGCGGGCGTACATCTTAAACTCTTTACTTGAAGTCGTTGACCTATGCCACTATGCTCAAAGTCAATACGGACAGAATCGAATTGCAATATAAACACGTGACTAATACTGAACAACATGTACGGTACTACAGACAAATACGTAGTTGTGAAATCGCGCAGAGCAATTTGCTCGCGATACAAATGTAACAGCATTAAATTCTCAATCTCGCACAGAAATAATAACTCAACTCTCAAGCCTTTCCTGGCTTCTCGGAGAGGATGGGTACGCGCATTCCCAACGCTACCGTTCATTACGTGTGAAGCATCGGCATCCCTTGCCGGCATTGCAACTACATTTAAAACCTGTCTGTCTACGGATACTCGCATCAAGCCGTGTTTAATTACTGTCTCTGTATTGCCTATTTCTTTTCTCTGAACGCTAACATCCTCTTGGTTTGCTCTACATGTATTTACCATCAACTTCCCTTCAAGCGTTTTACACGACACATTGAGTTCTTGTTCGAACTTACAAAACAATTCATCCGCCACTGCGCAAAGTTGTTGACCAAAATCATAGTCAATAGTCTCACTAACGTTGCTTTTCCTGACCACTATTTCCGGTGAAAACGAACAAATATCTTCAAATACAACATGATTATCGAGTAACTCAAAATTTTCCTCCGTAACCTGCGCTTGTACGTACTCAAGGGTTTTTTCGATTTCTAATGAGCCTTGCACTTCGTATGCTACACTTGGAACTGCGCTAACACTAGCTTGATGTACTATTAAAGGTGGTAATTCGCAACTAACACACTCATAACGGATATTATTGACGCAAATTTTCTTCGTTTCATAACTAATCAATGGTGTTGCTATTTCAAACGGTTCCTGATTGATGTCAACTATGTTTACTTCTTGAAAGTCTACTTTGATCTCACTAACACTAGACTGATGTAAAATTAATGGTGGTGGTTCAATAACTACAGGTGTAGAAATCTGATATCGTTCTGTACATTCATTTTCTACAATGGTGACGTTAGCTCGCGCCTGCTCTACATGATTTTCCACTAAATTATTTTGACTTTCTAAACATTCAAATTCGATTGGCCTAATTTCACAGCTATCCGGCTGTTTGACACTCAACGGTGGTAACTGAATTTCAACAGGAGGCAAAACATTGGGTATTTCCTGACATAAATTACCTACTGTAACTAAGCGTGCATACTGCGGTTCAACTTTCGACGATGATTTTAATTCCACGCATTTTTCAAAATCTACATATTCAAAATCATGAAACGCGTGTTTATTCCAGGTTTTCAATTTACTTAAAGTTATGTAACGGGTAGGTGATGCTGACCTGCACAACAGCTGCCTGCCTGAATCTACTTCGGATGTATCAGCTGATTTCTTATTCTTAGCTTTGTGTTTCCTACGTTTGCCGGGTTCACTTTCGAGTTCTCTTACAATTTGTTCATGCAAGTATTCATCGTACCTCGAGTCTCCTATTTTCTGATACTGTTCTAAAATAAATTGCAATTCTTGCATCGTACGTCTACCTATGACTATAATTCGTCGTCTGTCATCTGTGCGCACTTCTGCCGTAACGCCAAATGTAAACGGCCGCCTTTGTACGGTGAAAGTAACTTCTTTCGGAATATTCGAATTTTTATTTCTGTCTGGTGAACCAAAACATTCGAATTGATTAACCCTACGCCAAGTGATATAATTGTTTTCTTCATTCTTATCTAAATATATATCGAAAAAATTTCCGTCTATAGTTACGTTAAACGACCTCATGACTTTTTTTTTAACAAGAACTCGAAACTAAACTCTGGAATATTCTAAGTGTTTAACATTAATTTCCACTTTCTAAGTATTGTTTTCTAAGTTTGGTCTAATCTGTGCTAAATGGTCCTTTGACCATGTTTGAAATTGTTCTAAAATACTAAAATCCATGTTTACTAAAGTCACAAATATTCAACTCACAATATAATGCAAAAATAAACACTTGAGTTCACCGACAAAATGTAAACAAACATCTTTCTGAAACTATTTCATCATTTCAATTACACAAAATTGTTATTTTGTTTTAAAATTTCATTTTACAAAGTGTTTCGATAGACAGTTAACATAAACAAACAAATTACTATTCATTCATCGTGATAAATAATAAAAAAAGAAGGTGTATATATACGTGTTTGTGTGTTCGGCTAGAATCAGCTGTTCTGTGCTTTCGGACTGTGAAAAATTAGCGGAAGAAAAGTTCGCGAATGGACGAAACGTTTTAATCTCGCACGAAACAAGTTATGCTACTAATATATCTGTGGTAATTGAATTTACTTTCTGTTTTCAAACACTACCTGTTATTTTCTTTCCTCTTGCTCTTTTCTTTTCACGAGTTAAAACAATCTACGCATGATTCTGCGCCCAGTTGGCTGCTTGCAACTACGTGATTCAAATGTTTACTATTTTCGTATTTTAATATATGAACGCTGAAATAATTAAATGCAGTTCTATCCGAAGATTAAAGTAGGTCCTGTCACGGTCGCCATTTCGGGTGTAATCGTTATTTACGTCGTGGTTCGGAACAACTTTTATTTTTCATACATTCCCCCTGTTCTTAATTGTGATTCCCAGTCACACCATGACGTATACGATCATTTGCCCATGCCTACAGTTTCCACCTACGATAACTGGGAATATGGTAGATGAAAATGTAAGCAACGTAAAGTTTGTTGTTTAGCTACACGTATAAAGAAAATTAAGTATTAAACATGTAACAAATGATAAAGTTGCTTTTCGATAAAAGAAATATAATGTTACTTTATGAGCACAAACATTACATGCCTTTATATTTGCAATATATTTACCATTAACAATTTAACACTATTGACACGAAGGCAGCGTGGCTATGATAATAAGTGACGATGGTGGCTTAAAATGTTAATAAACTCACGTGTTTCTTCGGCTAGCCTGTTGAAGTTGCTCCCTCGTTGTCCCGCATTTGGGGGTATATGAGCTGTCTCTGAAGTTGAAGTCCCAACGTTAAATGTCAACTGCTACTTCCTCGATGAGGATTTCAACTTGTCGCCGTATTATCAGACGAGTACGCTTACGTAAAAATATGATGTGAAGAACAACGAACTATCACTTCCACATATAGATAGAAAACTTTATCACTTTGAATTTTAACACAGAATGTTTACGTGCACGTCATTGACTATTAGTAAAAGTGAGTATAGGCAGCCTGAATGCTGCTTTCAGAAGCGCGTTGGAACGAACGTCGACGATTGCATCGTCGATTAGGTGCATAGCAACTGCCCCTTTGTCCAGTCAGCTATTGTGTATAAGTTCTAGGTGCTCGAGCGCCCCGATGATGACGTATACTACCAAGTTCACACTCCTTGGCTGAAGAAGTGCGGACATTTTAAATAATCAAATCAGCGTGGAGCAATGACAAGAAGTAAAGTATTTTTGCGACTTTCCCGATTTTCCGGAGTTAGAGAACGTTCACAAAGAGAGTCGTTGTTTCTGCGTCGTATGTCCGTATATGGTTACGAAATCTACCGGAAGTCTACTAACACAGATGAAAAGGCATTCCAAAGCGGTGACAAAGAGTTTCTGGAACATTTGGATTTATACGAGGGTTGGTTAATAAAGTTCAAAATAAACCTATCCTTTTTCAATATTTCTTTTAAATCGCAAAAATGAGCTGTAGGGCGGTGACACTATATGTTTTTTTCCTTTGTGTATATACCTGCATCAAAAAGGATTTATGTTCCTTAAGTCTCCACCTCCAAAATTACTTGTTTATTTAAATGTTGTTGCTAATAAAGTTTAAATTCACTTAGCCCATCTAACATACTTATTCCGTAGTTAACCGTCAAGTCTCGTTCCTAAAAGTGGGCGTAACCCTCTGAAAGGCAGCTAGCCCTTCAGGCTAGCCAGTAAAAATATTAAGATTTTACCATGGGGAGAAGGAAGATTCTCCACTATCATATGACTTTCACGCTTACTTTGTTACTATATTAGTATACAATTTATCAAAGAAATAAACACGTATTGCTCAAACTAGGGAGGGAATTGCCTCATTGTCCTCATCAAATGACGTCGTTGTTCAGTGTTCATCTTTAATGTGCAAACAGTGTGCAGAGTATATTCGACCATTCCTTCTCTGCAATGCAAGCTCCTTATAAAACATTTTGAGATGATTTGTGGGAATTGAATATATTCCTTGGAACGATTAATTCATTGCAGAGAAAAACTGATCGCTATCTTTTAGCAGTTTTGCTCCATTGTGATTATCGTTGTAACCGGAAGTTGATGATCTTTTGTCAATTTTCACTTGGGTAGAAAGTTAGTAGAAAAAGTGTTACATATTCTTCGAATTCTAAGTCGATTTAAAAACTGCTTTTCATAACACTTTATCTTATTTGCTCGATGTAATCCACATTTTATTCAGGCGTTGTAGTGGAGTTTCATCTCTCCATCAACCAGTTTCTGACATAACCAAATAACTTTACCCAGACACAGTTAGATCTTCACACAGTTAGATATCTCCGTTCTGATATGGCACAAAAAACATTCCACTTTGGTGTATCACGTTCCACCTCCACCATGGTGTAGGGATTCTCCAATCCATGTATTTGCACATTATGTCTGTTGACCTTTCCATGCAGGTGGAAGTTTGCTTCATAACTGGAAACGATCTTGGACATCACATTATCATCAATTTGAAGTAATTGCAAGATGAGGATGGAAACTGACAGTCGCTTTGGATGATCTTCAGGTTTCAACATCTAAATCAATTGCAGTTTATCGAATGAAAGTGCAAGAGTTTTCGTAAAACCATGCTGGATGAGATCCTCGAGTTTGTAGTCTGTGCACAGTTATTAGGAATAATATCATGCCATAAAATAAACACACTATTTGACCCCATCATGATCCTCGTTTAGCTTGAATGTAATCATAAAATTCGTGTACTTGCTGTACTTCAGATCTCTTGTGTTATTTACAAGTGACAAAATGTGATAGAGTGATGCTAGGAGAAACTCTGCGCACTTCTAATTAACACGAACCAGCGCCAGTTAAGAAGCTTCTTTTTTTCAGGTGTGGAGTGTTCTATCGTTTTAAAGAACCTATTTTTAGGCATCCTCTCACTATAACAAGACGATAAAAATACCAATTTGCATAACCAATGCTATAATGTGTAAGCATGCTGTGAACGAAACGAGTGAAGTATAGGCCTATTGATACAACCGCCATAACTATTTAAACCTCAGTCGTGGTTTCTTCATAATTTAGTGGATTTTCTTTCATTTCATCATGAAGATTAGATATCGTTTGATAATGATGTAATTTTTCTGGTGAGATTAAAATAAGTTTTTGTGCGTTTTGCATAATTATTTAATTAAACTAGATAGTATACCTCCTAAAATAGGTGCAAGCAATGCAGTAAGAAAACCATCTTTTTGTATAATTATTCGTTTTTTCTTTTGTTTTAATGATGGACCTATTTTCACCAAATATCTCAGTTCCTTTTTATATTTTTTAGCTTATTTATCTCTGTTTTATTTAATGGAACAATTCCCTGTAATACGTTATAGGAACATTCACAAATAGAGCGAATTAAATCAGGATCTGCATTTTGTAAAATTGCCTTACGTGCTTTCGGTTTTGACTTTGCTAAACGTTTTAACAAATGTGCATTTTCCTTACTAATCATTTTTTTACGGCTATTAAAGCACAAATAGTTGTTAGAATATAAACCATATTACAATTATTTTTTTTACAGGTACATAAATAAAATTAAAAGAATCTGTTGGAAATATATTTGTTCGAACTCGCTGCTCATCAGGAGTATTTTGTTTTAAATCAAAGAGTAAATAACCATGTGCAATTCGAGTTGCATCTTGATATGCTTCTTGAATAAATTTTGTATTACCTGGATACAATTGTCGTGCGAGATAATTAATTTGAGCTTGGTCTCTAGAATTTTTAAAACAAACAATATAATGACAATTTAACGAAATATCCCGCATTTCTTTTTGTTGAAAAATACTCTGTGTTATAAATATTACACTTATATTTCTATGATGGCTACCCTTAGTAAAAATATCTACAATCCGATGGTCACACTCACGCATTAAATCATCAATAATGACAAGATGTGGACCTTCGTGTGCTTGAAATTCATTATTTTGAGGTAAACCTTCTTTAAACGTATAGTTTGAAAGAGTATCATACAACGGCTGCCAATCACCATAACACCATACAATATTTTTAAATAACTTACTATAATGGTCAAGAAATGTTTTAACAAAATATGATTTTCCACAGCCTGTAGGACCTGCTACCATACATGTAAAAGGAATTTTCCATTCCATCTCTATTACAGATATTTTGCTTTCTTTTCTCCTTTACATAAAAAAACAGCGTTTGTTGAAGAACGAAAATTTACAGTGTTGCTAGAATTTAAAATACTTGTGACGACATGCTTCACCTATAAATTCATGACTTCTCTTTTTTTTTTACAATATAGTATGTCTTAAATCAATCCAAGAATTTTCACTTTTTGGCAGACCTAACAATTTCACATAGGCCTTATTATTTTTCTTTCGCAAAACTTTTTCAATTAAATATGTTTTTGGAAATTTCGTTAATTGTAATTCGTGTCCGTAAAATCTTCCTTCAATAGGTTTATTATTTGAGTCTACTAAGTGATATGTCGGAGGATTAGTGAAGAAAACTTTAGCAATTCGAAAAATTTCTGTACTCCAATTGCGTGTAAAACCTCTATCAAAACCAGGACGCTTAAGTTTACTAATTCTTACATATTCACCTATGTTAAATTTACTTTTTCTTTTTATCACAGAAAACTTTTTGCAATAGATGTTTGTCAATAGATGTTTTTCATTTTCTTTTTTAATAGCGTCGATAGGTTTCATTTTAATAGTGGAATGAATAGTATTATTATATTTATGTAGTAATTCCGGCAGAATGCCAATCCATTTATAATTTCCCTGCAGTGTAAATTGTCTCCACATTAAATTACGTAATGATCTATTAAATCGTTCAATAATACTTGCTTTCACATCACTGTACGTGGAATAATGTTTAAGTTGTTTTGCTTCATCGCCTTCTGAAATTCTGAATTATAAAATTCTCGACCCCTGTCAGTTTGTAAAAATTTAGGGCTTTGTTTGCTTTTCTCAGTACTGTTATAAATGCTTGTGTAATTTCTTTCCCAGTTTTATTTTTCACAGGAATAGCCCAAGCATATTTAGAGAATGTATCTATCACAGTTAATAAATATTTGTAATTTCGATTAATTTTTGCTAGACCTTTCAATTTTCCACTATTCATTTCTACAAGATCTGCCTGCCATAAATCATGAATCCCTTTCGTTATAACGGGTATTCGAGGATAGTTTCGTCTTGCACTTTTATGTAATTCTGCAACTATTTGTTCTCGAACTGATTGTGACATCATTTCTATATATTTCTCCTAAAATATTATTTACATATTTTACATTGATTATCATTATGCTGTTTTCGATTGAAAAACTTTCTTTAAAAAAATATTTTACATTTTACACTTATCACAATATTTCAATGGTAACTGATAATGTCCCCATGGCAATGTATGAATGTTACAATTAAGAATACATCGCTTGTCATCATGAGGATCTAAAGCAATTTTATTAACAGATACTGTAAAGATTTCATGTTCTTTAGATTGAAACTGTGTTTGTTTCTTTCTAATAGTTCGATTATTGTTTAAGCAATCCTTAAAATCTTCGATATAAATCATACGTGTTACATTTTTCTTATACCCTTAATTTTTTTTTATTTCTTTATCAGATTTAGTGCGAATTGCATAAGTTTTTGCTCGTAAACCAACATATTCAATAATGGGAAGTCCACCTAATTCGTCTTTTATTTTACCTAAAGCTTTTTTTATTTTTCCATGGAATATCATACGGATTAGGTTGAGAAAAATTTGAGGTATCAAAATATTCAATCATGTCTTTTATATCTTCATAAATATTGTTGGTTTTAATATAGTAAATGAAAGTGTCAGTATCCATATAAGTAATGCTAATCTTATCTCCATATCGAGGTTTCATTATATTATAATGGAATTAATACATTGCTAATTTTGATAATTCCAAAACTGTCGCTCTTACATAGATCGGTTTATTTAAAGTTACAGATTGTTTTAACATATGGAATAATGCAAGATTATCTCCTAATTTTACCCAATTTTGAAACTGATTTTGCGCTACTAATTTTTTACACTTTTTTCATTGTTAATTAATTTTATATCAATGCGTTTTCGTACATTCTCCATTGTCTTTCCGTATACAGAATTATTTAATAACTTATAGAAATCTTTTTCAAATTCAATTGTAGCATTTGCACGGCGTTGAGTATTTTCTTGTATATAAGATGCAAGCCATTTAGATTGACGAAACCATAATATTTTATGTACTTTTACCAATATTAAACCTTGTTTTAGATAAAATTGTAATACTCTATAATGCAAGATATAATTCGATTTCGATTTAAGTGGCAATAGTAATTTTGAGTATTTACCATTTGGTGGAACTTCATTAGTGGGAGCACACGGAAAATCAGAATTGTATTCGTGTAAATAATTTGGATACTTTAAGTCCACTTCTAGAAAAAACCCATTCACTATCCGTGGGCCAATTGATAATTTTATTTTTATATTGCCAATTGTCAATTTTATCCTCCCACCGAAAACCACCATATGGTAAATAGTCAATCATTGATAGTCCGTACAGATTGTTCATGTCAATATAGATTAAATAAGATTTTTCTTTTTCCGCATCAAAATCATGTACGTAGGGATTATTAGTTTGGCATACCTTAACACAGCTTGAGTAATACCTCCGCGAATCGATTTTTCTACAAACATATACATATTGATATCTGATAAAAGTTGAAGTTCAATTTTTGTTCTATATAACATGGCTTGCCATGCCAACCCAGGTGCAGTAAAACAATTAATCGGATCAATGCAAAAAGCATTTAAACATGTCTTTCTAAAATTCTCCAACACATCTGCTGTGAGAAGTACATCACATTTTAAATATAGATTGTGGTAGTCCCCTAAATTTTCACATTTAAACACACGCCAAATCAGTTTTGCATATTGATAATCAGTCTCGGAAATTTGTGTTCCATTCAATTTGCTATTAAATGCCTCTCTTTCAGGAAATTCAATTTCATTAAATGTATCTAAATTTGTTACGTAATCATAATAATAAATTCCCTTACGAAGAATTAAAGGGAACTTATTATCAGAAAAATATTGCTTTGTATAGACGAATTGCTCAAGTTTTAATTTTGACACCAAATTTTCGAGACTGTACGGCAGGAATTTAAATAAGTCTACAAAACGTAACTCGATAGGTCTACCATTAAAATTAAAGTGCTTAGAGAATGTGATGTATTTCTCAGTGCTTTCAGCAATTACCGAAATATTGCCAGGGGTGCAACCTAATTCTTTCACAAATAAATGTGCATCATACCCAGACAAATTATGGAAAAATACAGGGATAAAATTACTTTGATGTTTAATTTGTAAATTGCAATTGTTGCACACCGTGGCAATATACTGACCAGTTAAATGGTTATGATGTTTAACTTTTCTATTGTTACTCGTATATTTAATATAGCAAACAGAGCATTCAGTGGATAGATTAAACTCCTGTAACTGAGAACTATTTAATGGTATTAATGGTTTTTGTAGATCTAATATGTTTATGATTTTTCTTAATTCATTCTCCATAGCAGACATAAACTTCATCGATACATTTTCTCCCCGATAAATAACTAAATCTGATTTCATATAGTTGTTACTCCAACATACAATATAACCAAAACTGCATGGTATATGTTGCTGAATTTGTATTGTATGAGATCCACTTTGTTTATTTATAGGTTTTAATAAACTTTCAAAATCTGCAACTATTATCACATCATTCTGTAATAACAATTTCAAATTTCGAAATATTAAAACTTCTCCTTGTTTCGGCATGTTAATTTTGGTTGGAGTGTGTTCTTTACATAATTTGTCATGTTCATCTAATTTTGATTTGTTATAAAAAGATACTAAACATCGTCTACAAATAAATGTTTGGTGAGTACCTAACTGATGTCTGACTAAACCATTTAAATTTGTAATTAAACAATAATGAGAGTTTAAATATAATAAATCTATATGTTTGAATACACCTGTATTTTCGCTTATACGTAACGGAAAAATTGTTTCATTATCATAATTAATGCCATATATATTAATATAAATTTGTTCCTTAGGAAATACAGAATTATACATATGTTCAAATTTGCTTATGTGTGCTACTTCGACGGGGAATTTTATATTTGTTTTTTCAAATAATGGTAATAAAGTATTAATATATTGTATGTAATTATTTACACGATTTGGTTGTTCTTTTACTGGATGCAACGCAGCTAGAATACTATACATAAAACATCTATTATCGTTATTTTGAATATTTATAACACATTTTGTGGATAAAATCCATTGAGGCAATTTTACATAAGTTTTCTCTTTATGACTTTTTAATAACGCATTGAGATTTTTTATAAGACAATAATGACTGTTGCAATTTTCTTCACAATACAGTAAATCTATACGTTTAAATACAGATGTGTTTTCGCTTATACGTAACGGAAAAATTGTTTCATTATCATAATCAATGCCATATATATTAATAGAAATTTGTTCCTTACTAAATACGGAATTATACATATGTTCAAATTTGCTTTTGTGTTCTACTTCAACTGGAAATTTTATATTCGTTTTTTTCAAATAACGGTAATAAAGTATTAATATGTTGTATGTAATTATTCACACGATGTGGATTATCTTTTGCGGGATATAAAGCTGCTAGAATACTATACATAAAACATCTATTATCGTTATTTTGAATATTTATAACACATTTCTTTTTGGATAAAATCCATTGAGGTAATTTTATAAATGATGAAGCTGACAGAGGATCATATTTACTGATTTTAATTTTTAAGTGATGGTTTGGTTCAGAACATAAAGACCACCCTGATTTCTTAATTGCTCTATTTTCTTGTTCAACTAAAATTTTATTAAATAGTTTTTCAATTATAGAATTCACATCTGTACTCGGTAAAATAATTTCGTTACCACTATTTACAAAGAATCTACATGTTTCTAAATCTACTGGTTTTACAAAAGTTGTAGCCAAAGAAAAATTTATTTTAAAAGATGTATTAGTTTGTTCTTGTTTTAATATATCTAAACAGTCTTTTCTTTTATTATTTAAAAAACATCCACTATCCTCATTTAAAACAGTATCACATTTTAAAATGATTTTCTTCAAATTATTATTAAATAGAGTATCAGTTGGTGAATTGATAGTATTTGATTTAACCTTTTTTATTGCCATTTTTTTTAAAATAACTAAAAGTTACTATAATAATTTTGAAGTGAGTTTTTATAATATAATATTATTATTATAAAATGTCTTACCTAAAAAAGAAAACAAAACCACACTAATAATATAAACACACACAAAAAAAATCTGAACTTTACACTTGAAACACCAAACAGGAAGTGATTACAAAAAAACATCTCGGTCAGTCTTTTATACCTGTGTGATCGCATTACGTCATATTGCGCGATAGGGATGAGTCACGGTCGAAGATTCCCCTCTTTTTTTAATCCTATCGTTGAATGACAAGTTATACCTTTGTGATTGATTGCATTACGTTCAGGGATTCCTTTTTTTCAATCCTATCGTTGAATGACAAGTTATTGTCTGTTAAAGAGAAAACTAGCTTATTATTAAATAGAGTATCAGTTGGGTAGTATCAGTATCAGTAGAGTAGTTTTTTCAAATAACGGTAATAAAGTATTAATATGTTGTATGTAATTATTCACACGATGTGGATTATCTTTTGCGGGATATAAAGCTGCTAGAATACTATACATAAAACATCTATTATCGTTATTTTGAATATTTATAACACATTTCTTTTTGGATAAAATCCATTGAGGTAATTTTATAAATGATGAAGCTGACAGAGGATCATTTTTACTGATTTTAATTTTTAAGTGATGGTTTGGTTCAGAACATAAAGACCACCCTGATTTCTTAATTGCTCTATTTTCTTGTTCAACTAAAATTTTATTAAATAGTTTTTCAATTATAGAATTCACATCTGTACTCGGTAAAATAATTTCGTTACCACTATTTACAAAGAATCTACATGTTTCTAAATCTACTGGTTTTACAAAAGTTGTAGCCAAAGAAAAATTTATTTTAAAAGATGTATTAGTTTGTTCTTGTTTTAATATATCTAAACAGTCTTTTCTTTTATTATTTAAAAAACATCCACTATCCTCATTTAAAACAGTATCACATTTTAAAATGATTTTCTTCAAATTATTATTAAATAGAGTATCAGTTGGTGAATTGATAGTATTTGATTTAACCTTTTTTATTGCCATTTTTTTTAAAAATAACTAAAAGTTACTATAATAATTCTGAAGTGAGTTTTTATAATATAATATTATTATTATAAAATGTCTTACCTAAAAAAGAAAACAAAACCACACTAATAATATAAACACACACAAAAAAAATCTGAACTTTACACTTGAAACACCAAACAGGAAGTGATTACAAAAAAACATCTCGGTCAGTCTTTTATACCTGTGTGATCGCATTACGTCATATTGCGCAATAGGGATGAGTCACGGTCGAAGATTCCCCTCTTTTTTTAATCCTATCGTTGAATGACAAGTTATACCTTTGTGATTGATTGCATTACGTTCAGGGATTCCTTTTTTTCAATCCTATCGTTGAATGATAAGTTATTGTCTGTTAAAGAGAAAACTAGCTCAATGTTTTTAAAATCCGGATGAATGACGTAATGAGAATTATCCACATATGGCGGAAGTTATTATGTAACTGATAACAAAACACGGAAGTTCGCATTCCTCTGCAATCTTTAAATATAGGTTAGAAGAAGTTCACTACTTAAAAGAATCTTTGCTATAGGGTTCGAATGTATTATCTGCTATGTCACAATAGGGGTTGAAAAACGAGTACACCCCCCGTAGTCTTATGTCTGCTATGTGTTGTTGAAAAATGAGCCATAGTCTTTTACTAGTTCTGTTATGTTCTGTAGTCTGATGCTAAGGGGTTGAAAACGAATACACCCTTGCTGTGTGTTCACCACCCCTATTCTCTGCTATGTTCGTTATGTTCAAATGGGGGTTGG
Source organism: Thermobia domestica (assembly GCF_964235325.1). Classification (NCBI taxonomy): domain Eukaryota; kingdom Metazoa; phylum Arthropoda; class Insecta; order Zygentoma; family Lepismatidae; genus Thermobia; species Thermobia domestica. Next base: position 115,051,732 of record NC_137471.1, on the reverse strand, counting down.
AAACGAGTTCACTATGTTTCGTAGTCATACTCTTTTACTAGTTCTGTTATGTTCGAATAGGGGTTGGAGGACGAGTTCACCCTCATTATTGTCTTAGTTTTATGTAATTTCTGCTAAGTTCAAATAGGGGTTGGAATACACCCCCGTAGTCTTATGTAATTTCTACTATGTTCAAATAGGGGTTGGAAAATATACCATACTCTAAATAAGGGTGGAAAAATAGGCCAAGGGGTTGAAACGAGTTCACCCCTGCTATGTTTCGTAGTCTCTGTCTGATGCGCTATGTTCAATTAAGGGTTGGAAAATAAGTCATACTCTTTTACTAGTTCTGCTATGTTAAAATAAGGGTTGGAAAACGAGTTCACCCTTGCTTTGCTATGTGTTCGTAAAGGGGTAAGAGAACGAATACACCCTTGCTATGTTACGTATTCTTATGTATTATCTGCTCTGCTGTGTGTTCATAGTCTCAGTGTAATTTCTGCTATGTTAAAATAGGGGTTGGAAAATATGCTCATAAAAGGGAACGAGTTCACCCCTGAAAAAAGTGTTCATAAAAGAGAACGAAATGAAATGAAATGAAATCTTTGAGTTTTAAGTCCCACAGTTATGCCGGTTAGGCTAAAGGAGACGGTGATTATGAGAGATGAGTGAAATGGTGGAATGAAGAAAGTGGGAGGAAACGGGAGAACCCCGAGAAAACCCACGAGCACGGTGTTTGTCCACCACAAAGTTCACTTGGCGGGGGCTGGGATCGAACCCGGGACCCCAAGCACCAGAGGTGAACGCTCTACCACTGAGCCACCGCGCCCCCAAAAGAGAACGAGTACACCTCCTAAAAAGTGCTCATAAAAGGGAATAAATTCACCCCTAAAATGGAGGTCGTAAAAGACCGTGGGCTCACGGTGTACGGTGCTCAATTTCCCAGGGGCTCGTGAGTTGTTCTCTTCTGTCCTAGGTTGTCCCAGATCGATCCATTTTCTACTACTGTAGAAAGTTTATTGCTAAAATAAGAAATTAACGTTTTTGCTTTAAACGAAACCGCATTAAACCCGAGTATATATTCCCGGATATGAACTAAAGACTGCGACTACCAAGATCAAGCTCAACAAGCCAAACCAGGGGTAGCAATAGGATATTTTCCACCATATACTCCACATGCTTTAGCTAATCTTCCGGAGTGCCTATTATTCAGCATATACTTTCCATCAATTATTATCAATTTCAGTACAATCAATATCAGACTACGTCAATTAATACCGTTAGAATATTTCCGATACATAGCCAACAACTTTCGAAATATCATGATCATAGCGGACATTAATGTTCACAGTCGAACTAATCGAGAAAAATCAGACTTTCAGGAGTACTAAAGTAACGATCTTCAGCTCCATCTTGATGTTTTGCCTGCACACACCAGACCTATTAGTCAAACTACACCGGATGTCGTCATTACCTTTATGAATATCCTTGTCGATTGTCAGCTTGCAGTACTAGATTCTATTGGCATTGATCACCATCCCGTTAAATTAACATTCACTCGGGAACAACCCCCACGCCCTGTACATGCACCTTGTGTACTTTCGAGGTATGATAAAGCGAATTGGCCTCATTTCCAGAAAGACCTAGAACACTCTATTTCTACCGTAAAGCCTCCAACTACTGAAATTGAACTCACTTCCTGTCTTTTTACTATTAATAAAGGAGTTCAAACCAGTGCCCATCAGCCCATTCCGATGCAGCATGTACATCCTCTTAATTCTGAATTCGTTTGATATACGTTTCTGGTATTGTAGTTTGAACGGTGTGGACGTATGCATAAAACACGAATCAATCTGTGCTAGGTATCCTCTAAAGAGAATGAATGTTATCTAACCGAGTCAGAGCAGGAGTGCAACAGGAGAAACGGAACGGTAGCGTGGAGTGCTCCTGTAGGGAGCAGGCGCTTCAGCGTTGGTGCACATATACTTAAACGATACCAGATGGTGCTAGTGTTGTTTTGGCGCACCGCATTTTGGCAGATGCACACGCAAAAGTCAGTACTTTGCGTGAAAATACATGTTTGAATCACCCGACCGATCTCGATTAAATTTTCCACATGGATGAAATTTGAAACTGGGATGGACGGTAGAACTTAGGGGAGGGGATGCAGGGGGAGATATAAAAACATTCCATATAAGAATGAAAGTGACTATGCGACTTCATCACTCTTGAATCAATCGATCCAATTTGGAACATACTTCAGGTTCAGGCGTGGGGTGGTTTTTATCATATCACTTTGACGGTGCAGCTTAGGGGGAGAGACATTTAAAAATCATCGAAAATGCCCTATATTAGCGTCGGATCCATAGTTTTCGGGTCGCTGAGACGAATACTAATACTTCCAATGCCGTTAAAATCCATGTCACTAAAAAAAAAATCACGGGTACCAAACACGTGATGAGTTGTGCATTTAAAATTTTTATTTTAAGATAACGAAGCGGGTAATCGCTGCTAGTTTTCAATAAAGATGAATCGCTTTTAGCCATAGTCTCTTTTGAGTGTCGATCAGTGATACTCGTTCTCTTTTGTAGGGCTCCTTCGTGGCTAAGCAGTTAGCGTACGCGCCTTTGGCGTGGAAGATCCGGTTTCGATTCCCGATTATAGCTCATGTGGTTCGGATTCCACATTAATCAGTAGGTCCCGTCTCATATAGCCTCGCTGCTCTATGGGGCGTTAAACTCAAAATCAACTGAACTTAACTCGTTCACTTTCGTTTCTCACTCCTCACTCTCTCAACGCACTACACAAAATGTTGTATTTGTACTTTATGGAAGACAGAGCAAACAATAAATGTTTGGAGACTTCTCATGGTAAATCGAGGTCATTTGAAGATTTATCTTCGTCTATTTAGAAATATTACGAGGGTACGTGATTGCTTCTTCTGAGAATACGTTCTGAGAAAAAAGTAAAGAAGATTCGTATAAGAAGAGTGTAGCTATGTCTTTTTGGGGTACGTGACCGCTTTTTCTTGAGATACGTATGTGAGTTGACTCTTAGAGAAAGAAGAAAGATAATGGGTGTAATATAAAAGGCAGATTGCACATTTATAATTTAACTGTTAATGTAGTTTGTAAGAATTGTCTATTGATTGTTTTTTTTTTTGTATGTGACCGCCTTTTATTGAGATTTGTAAGTTACTTGATATTCCTAGAGAAAATAAAATAAGTAATTTCTAACAAGTGGTTAGTTGTGCTAGTTTTACTGACTCTGATTATTTTTGTTAAGGTTTCAGCACGTAATATCTGCGACACTACGTGGTGGTAAAAATCTGAGAAAACATTTTTTCATTCAATGACAAGAATCACCCCCTTAAAATTTTCCATGGTCATCCGAACATGTATTAACGAATATAACTCCATAAAGTATTTCATCACTTCGTAGTCATACTATAAAGTATGATATTTCACAGTTTATACAGAGGTTGTTCAGTCTACATTTGGCCAATTTCGACTTACCTAAAATTTTAGAAGAATCCATTGCGCGAGGTCCGTAAGTGCTCGATGTGTTTCCATTGGTTCCGAACAATAGCCCGACGGCGTAATTTCCACTTTAATAGGCTTCTCTTAAGAACTGGGAGGGGTGTCCCATTCTCTTTGCACAGTTTTCCAAAGTCCTTCCACAATTGCACACGCCGTTTTCTCAAAGCCCACTTCAGCAATCCAAATCTACAATAGTCCATAGGACTTGCATCTGGAGATTTAACAGGTACCTCATTGTAAGGTACTCTATACCACTTGCCTCCTCCATCTCCCTGTAGAATGCGAGGGACGGCCGTGAGGTATGTGATGAAGCCTTGTTCATGTGAATGCGCACCAGGTTGGCGTCATTTGCGTACATTGTTGGGATTTCATGCTCATAGATCGGCCGTATGATCTGCTCCTGAAATACTGCGAATTTGTTTTGTAGTTCTGCGCCACCCTACGAAGTTTTACCTCGGTAAGAGTAGAAAGTAACGACCATGAACCCTTTTGAGAAGTATTCTTTACGGACACGGACCCACCTTCTGAAGTTCTTGGCGCCTTTCTCTCGGTACATGATGATTCTCGGTTTGCCGCAGTCGGAAAGGTAAATCCATGTTTCATCGAGTGTTACGACATACATCCACCTTTGTTTTGCCAGATGCCGTTCGTACAGCTTCTGGGCGTTAGACTTTCGTTCTTTTTGGTGGGCATCCGTGGGAAAATGGCCGAGAACTTTCATAACTTTTTCCAGCTTGAGTTGATGGTGTAACGTCCGGCTCATAGTTACCAAAGACACGTCAAGACGTTTGTGTTGGCGGACTTTCTTGTATTGCCATTTTGCGAAGTTTCCTCTGCATGTTAAGATGGCCTTGGTGCATTCCCGCTTCTTAGGCAACTTCGTTGGTGATCCAAATAGTGGAGCTTTGTTGCCCTTGTACTTTTTAATAACATTTTTATTCCACTCAAACTGACATTGCAACCATTCTTCTTGCATTGTTTTCTAATAAGAGAAGCACTAAAGTGGGCGTCAAAAAGAGCCGCAACATAGCCTTCCGAAAACCGGCTTATTTTGGATGGCATTTTGGTCAATGGGGAAACCCACAGAGTTGGAAAAGTTTAACGCAACACTCACAACAATGGTACTGTTTTGTGCGTTATTGTCGTCTGCGAGGAAAGAAAACTCTGTTCCCAGAAAGCTATTTCACAACACTGCAGGACGCCACGAAACAGGTCGGGTGAGTCCATTCTGCCCAGGAGGGGGAAGGAACTAAATCGGCCAAACGTAGGCTGAACAACCTCTATATTTTTCTCTCATGCATATTTTAGAACTTCAGTATCTTTCTCATCATTTCGTTTATTTGTTATGAATATTGAAGAAAATGAGGTTTAAAAGAATCAAACTATTTCTCATTGCGCATTGTGATAGTGTTAAATATTTTGTTACTAGTTGAGGTCAGACTATATTATTATTATTATTATTATTATTATTATTATTATTATTATTATTCCTGCAAAAGTGGCGTGTAATGTTAATTCACAAACTTTCTCGGTATTTCTAATTATTTTTTCCAGTGTAGGTCATTATCTTCAGTATGTCTTACATATAATAGAAATTAGGAATACCTGGCAATTTTTTTTAATAATTCAATTGCTACATGTTACTTTCGTATCATTTTAAGGCTCTGCTAAACGTTTCTTCCACATTTCTATTTTTGACAAATGCTGGGAGAACTGAAGAAATAATAAATTTTCGGAAAGTGGCTCGTATAGTAGCCATGGAACTCTCTAATGTGGACGAGAATTTTTTAATAACTCATTTGTAGTTGAGATATTTGTTGTCCCAGCCTATGACGTCATCATTTGTGACCTATTAAACATCTCAATGCAACTCAGTTATTTAAAACATTTCTTAGTTTAGATCGTAGAGTTCTATGACCACTATGCGGCCCCTTCCCAAACGTCTTTTATTTTCTTTCATTTTCCCTCAATTTGGAAAATAAAAATAAGTGCCAGCGGACGTTTTGAAGAGCCTCAAAATGTTGTCCAATGAACATCCCATAGCTAATAGTCCCATAGTCATCCAGACTTAGTCTATACGCCTATACTGGTCATCCAGCAAACATCCCATGGACATTTGTAGGACCAAATTTGGAGCTCCATAGAACAAAAAACGTTATCCAATCAATATCCCACTTTGGACCCTATGTCATCCTATTATAGTCGGTTCACATCCTATTGTTATCCCAAAGTTTATTAATTGACATCCCTTTGATGTCCCGTTGAATATCCCGTTTTCCCGCAGAGACCCTGCCGATTTCCCGGCAGCAAATTTGGATGATCCCGAGATTTCCCGTTATCCATTACAGGATAAGTCTCGGACGACCAGTAGACGTCCTTGTGCTATATGGAATAGTCGATTGACGTTCCATTGTTATCCCACGATTTGCCAATAGACATCCCTTTGTGGTCCCGCTGAATGTTCCGTATCTCTAGATATGAACGGAGCCCGTTTAATTTAAATTTGGAAATGGAATCGGAAATCAGAAGGTACAAAAGCCACTGCCTTGCCGACTCGGAAGTGTGCTTCAAGACTTCGGATGCGCTATCAACCTAGGTACGTACAAATCCTCAATTTACACTTAGTTGAATTCGAACTAGATAAGGTTGTGTATACACGAATTTAGAGATATTATTTTATCTTCCATGAAATCAGTTTGAATTTTTACCTTTCATCACATAAGATTGGAACAAGTCTTAATCTCTGGAACGAGCAGCGAAATCTTAACTTAGAATTTCTGCCCGTCATTTTAAATGAAATTAATAAAATTTTCTCCTTTTGTTGCGAAATGATAATCACCAGTGGCCAATAGAACAAGCTTCTTCGAGCTTTTTTGTACTACCCTTCTCGGTCAAAGTGGCTTATCTTACCGATTCAGTGCAATCAAATTTCAGCGATAGGTGTTCTCATGGTACTGAAAATTTGCTTAACTTCAAATTTATTCTATAATCCCTTAAGTTATCGCACTTCGTCATTTTCACATATAATTTGTGATTTTCATCATGTTTTCATAATTGTAGTGACAGTTTCTCAAATTTTGTTCAGCTAGTATTTGGGATATTTTGATGCCCCTTTCAAGGATTTATTTTTATTCAATTTTAAGAAATTATAGGAATTGTCTAGTCGCTTCGCTCCGAATCATCCAATAGCAAGAAGGAACATACAGATTCTTGCTATTACGAATTTATGTGTACAGAAATGACTGAACTTTAGCATTAGCGGAGAAATATCTATATCAATGACAAACAGGAACGATATTTATCATCATTGATATTTTCATCGGTTTATTTCTTTTTATTTGCTAACTCTCTCTGCACGCGAATCCTTAAAAGCTATTTTCCATTTTAGACGAATAGTCCTTGTACTACATCCCGTTCCCATCCCAATTAAAGCACTCAATAACTAATTAATAATAACAAAGATTGTCGATTAACAAAATAAAAGTGATGATTTTATAATGTTAGTCAATTTCCGAATATAGTTTGCGAATACAACTAAACATTGTATTACCCGATGTGTTTCTTCTTTCCTTTTGCTAATTAATCAATTGTTCACGAAAATTATGCCGTAATGTATGGTAATACAATACTAAGGGTGAATTCGAGTTCTAATTTTGAAAGTAAGACACACTGCATGTAATGACACTATCCATCTGTCTCCCCGAAAGAAACCGAAGCAACCTGACCAAACAAAAGAAATTTAAAAAATCGTGTGATTCCGTCGGACTTGTTCGAGGAGAACAATTGTAGACGGGACACGAGGGAAGCACAGGTCTCGGCCGAGTTCTCTTGCAACAGATATCTATGATCAAATATGATCAAATAAATATTTTACAACAAATACAAAGAAAAACACAAAAATCAGAATTTCATATAACAATTTTATTACAACCAAATCTGTGGTGGTGAATATGCAATCAATTGTCAGTTGACTATATATTCACCGTTAAAACAAATCAAGTCAAACAAAATTCAATATACTTGAATTCCGTTAAATAGATAATGACCATAATCATCCTGGCTCTAAACTTTCGTTCAAAATTTTCAATCTCTAATCGAATTAAATTTAGTTTCACTTTTCAATTCCAAAGATTCTAATAAACTTAAGTCTTCACAAAATTTATCAATAAAGTTAAAATATGAAAAGTGAAACAGCAGCCATTAATGGTTAGTGTATTCACAACCACAAAATAGAATAAACAAAGACAATTTAAAAATAGCTAAGCCTCATCAAGTCAAAAAAACTTTTGTGAATAATCCAGGCTTTAATTTACTAAAAATAGTTCAAAATTTATAAAAAATATAAGTAAATACTTTCAAAACAAAACAATTATTAATAATCCGGGCTTTAATTTATTAATAATAAGCAAAACTCCTATCAAAATTCAAAATCCGGTATAATTTATATACCTCAATAATAATTAACCTCTAATTATGACAAAATAAACTAGATATGTAATTAATATTTAGAAATTCAGAAAAAGTCAAGAAGCTATCCGTCCGAATAGTTCAATACGTACATCAACTTCGAAATCTCTAGCCAATCAGATGAAAAATAACACAGTAATAGAATTTAATTAAAAGGCATTCAAACTTTTGAATCAACCTGAGATTTTATAATAATTCCGAAAAATAATCTTCCAATCAAAATATCGATTTACCGATCTAAAGAAATTCAGTTCTCACAAAGTTCTAGAATTTATTTTTAAAAAATTAATAATTCATACTGGAGGGTATCAATAGACGATTTGTTGGAGGTTAGCACACGAACCATGTATGTAGGTCCCGTTTGATTTCTGATGCGAATGCATTTGTCGACAGGAATGCCTTCAGCTGTAAGTTCTTCCAGTACTTCTGCATCAGTGATTTCCGGTAGAACACCACGGATAACAACATATAACATTGGAGTCTATGGTGGCGGAGGTGTTTGCTTAATTTTACTGGTAAGCTGTTTCAGCTTGGCATTTTTTCCGAAGATTTCATAGCTAGCCTTGTTTCGTAATGTAGTTCCAAAGTTCCCATCATCTGATTGGATAATGACACCATTCTTGGTGAAGACTATTTGCTTGACGCTAGCTCTTGGAAGGTACTTAACTATTTGGTGGAAAATAAGCCGAGAATTATTGTATTTGAGATCGAAATCCGTCAACAGAAATGAATAAACTGGTAAACTTGGAGGAATTAAGTTTTTAGTTCCCGGATTGTTTTCAGAGGTTGTATTAGACGAACATTGCATAGGTTCCTCAATGCTGGTAGATGGAGCAACATAGTGCGGTGATTTAGAGCGAGAGCACTTTTCAACGGATCCGATACTGCTTTTAGAAAGCTGTCTACTACGGCGCTATTGACGGGGATCCCTCCCCTTATCCCCCGGAGGTGGCGGGCCTGGGCACTTAACTACCGGAGGCAAGCGATGCATGGTCTCTCGGACCAGTAATATCCCAAAGAAATACAATAATAGGCACTCGAATGGCTTGAATCACAATTAGAAACTCAAACTATGATCGAGTTATCCTGATAACACAGATGATAAATAAATTTCACCCTCCAGTACTGAGAAGCACTGTCAATCCCAGTGAGAGCGTGTGCGTGCTGGTCTCAATTGTGCGTATGCAACACAATGTCATAGAAGGCACGTTAACACTTCCCAGCTAGCCTAGGCTTGGTTCAAAAATCAGCTTGTGACATATGGTACGTCAAGCTGCTAAGTATCGGCTATTAAAATAATATGTTAATCAATTTTAAATATAAATGATAAATTGTTGCCTGTAGGAAATAAGGCATAGTGCTATTACCACCAGATTCTAAAAAAAGTTTTATATTTTAAACCGAAATTGTAATTAAGATGAAGAAAATTGAACTTAAAAATATTGTAATTTTAAGACGTCTGAACATCCTTCCGTTATTTCACACAACTTTTGAATTGAAGCGGATTTGTAAATTTTTCTTCTAAGTCATAACGTTTCTCCACATGATAACTCTTGAACGAAAGCGAATTTGAGAATTGTGCTATTTTGCAATAGACATGTAGAGCGTTTATTACGTCAGAGTTTGTTAATGGAGTGAATTCGTTAAAAGCTTCATGGGTAACAGTGACTTTAACGGTAAACGTAGTAGACGTTCAACACCTCATTACGTTAGATGGCAGCACTTATCTTCCTGTTGCTGAATTCTACCGGACATATTGAAACTTTTAGTGTATAAGTCATTTTCTTGTTTACTAGAATCTGTTGGGAAATTACATAAATTGTATATTTACTAGGTCTGAATACAAGATTACATATTTATCTACCTTTCTGGAAAAAAAATTCCTTCTCAGTTGAATTAGTTCATTTTCATAACGTTTATTCGAACTATAACTATCTTCAAATATTTTCGATACTGAATCAAGGAGCCTAACCTCTCTTGTGTCAGTTAGTATGTTAGCTAGGACCAAGTGTAGCAATACGCATTTGTGAGCCAAAACACAAATACAACACTTAGAGGGTTGACGGAAGTTTTCACTTTCGAAGGGCAAACTTATTTTTTGAACCTCATCATCATCTTTTCATTCATTCTCATATTCTTTTGGGCTTCGGCCCTAGACTACTTCATAGTGATGGCGGACTCTGGCAATGCTAACGGACAATGGGCTCTCGGTCGACATACACGATTACCAGCTTCTCTTCCTACAAGTATAGGCACATCACGTGCGCAAGCTACACCGACTGGAACTACCGGTCGCACTCGACACTTTTCATGGGGTAGTCAACCAGTAGCGAGTACGTCTAAAGAAAGACATCCATCCACTGACTCAACCCAATCTGCAAAGAGATTTCGCGGTGGATCTCAATCTTCTGACGTCCAACCAATGGACATTAGATCTCCACCTTCCGATTCGTCATCTGTAACTCTCAGCATCACTCCAGATCCTGTTTACAATTTTCTTCTCACTGATTTTGACGCGAAATACACTCATCCAAGGATCATGTTTCTCCACATCGTTAAATACGTTCCACGCGCAAATGTTGAACAAATAGTCCATACTAGGAATGGATACATCATAAAATCAAAAGATCCTAATTTCGGAACCTATTTGCGTAATAAAGCATCTTACGAAATCTTTGGGAAAAACGCAAAACTAACAAAAAAGTCTGATTCTCGGCCGAAACAACCACCACCTCCTAAGAAATCGCCAATGTTATCTGTCGTTATACGTGGTGTTCTCCCAGAGTTCACAGACGACGAAGTGCGCGAGGAGCTTATTCAAGAGGGCATCAACATTGAAAAATGCATACGCATAAAAAATAATAACGGACCAACATATATGGTTCGCGTATTATCACAAAACCAACAGGCTATTGACTACCTTTTGGCACATGGTGCCCCTATTTATAAGAAAATCCATAGAGTCGAGCCTTCTAAAACTCCTGGGCCAGTACCTCTTAGGTGCGAGAAATGTCAATCCTACAACTCGCATTTCACTAACAATTGTCCTAATCAACCGCGATGCGGATATTGTGGCAACCAACATGAAACTAAGTTGTGTCAAAATCAACAACAACCTCCAAAGTGTTCCACTTGCGGAGAGGTGCACCCCACGTACAGCTACCGTTGCAAGGCTAAGCCCCCTGCAGAACCTACTCGTCCGGAGTTTACTGCACCTGTTCGAAGTAGCGATAAAACTACACATCCAGCCCAGTCTATCCTACATCCGCTCAGTATCGAAGATTTTCTTCGCTACCTCACCATAGTGCTCCAGAACGTGATGCCATTTCAACGCGATCATATTCTTCGCACTATTACTGCCACTGCAAAATCGTTCTTTAACATCAATATGCATGGTACATATTGAAGACAATATGCTCATTTTCAAATCGCGCCTCTTGAAACTATTGTTTAAATCTATGTCGTTCTTGCTTGTAGTCATGAATTTCTTATTTATTAATATACGATCTTTCCAGCAACACAAACGTCTCCTAGAGCATCTTTTACTCGAGGAACAAGTTCATGTTTTTGCTCTAAAGGAAACTTCACTCAAACCTAATATTACAGCATGCCTAACAGGTTATCTCCTTCACCGACATGACTATAGAGGACCTGCCGCCAGAGCTCAAGGTGGAGTTGCAATAGGTTTTTTCACCAAAATTACCATTCAGACAATATCACCTACAGGCTTATGTCAATCATCCAGAACATCTTCTTTTCTCTGTTTACTTTCCCTCCATCGTCATAAACGTTGCTACAATTTATATTCGGTCGAGACAACCAATTCCAATCGATTTTTTCAATTATATTGCACAAAATTTTCGAAATGTCATCATTATGGCTGATATCAATATCCATAGTCGAAGCGACCGGGAAAAACAATGTTTTTTGAACTACGTAACTCATCAGTTACATTTACATATCCATGACTTACCTAGTCATACTCGACCAAGTAGTCAAACAACACCAGATGTTGTAATTACATCACTCAATCTGGTCGGTGACTGTACAATACAGGTTCTTGATACAATTAGCAGTGATCACTGCCCAATAAAGCTAACACTCAACAAGGGCCATCTTTGCCACACTACTCCTGTGTTTCGTACTGTTAAACGATATGATAAAGCTGATTGGAATAGTTATAGAACAACCATTGAAAGAGACATTAGACATCTCACAGCACCAACCACCGAGTCTGAATTGTATTACACTATTTCCCGGCTTACAGATACCTTAACTACAAATGCTCAAACAGCCATTCCTGAGGACAAAATCTGCCCACACAGACCAAAGTTACCGCCTCAATATCTGGCCATTGTAAAACGTGCAAGGCAGCACATTCGAGAGTATCATCGGACTGGAAACGAGGCACAACTTCATTGTCACAGACAATGGCAACGGGCAGTTAAAAATTACCTCATTGCATATAAACTGAGGCACTGAATTGGTGCTTGCAATAAGCTGAGAGATAAAGCACATCCTACCCGCTACTGGAAGAAATTTCATCAATTAACTGGAAAAAACACTGTTACAACATATCCGCTCCATGTCAATAATGTTCCACTTCTTTCAGACGCAGATAAAGCGAATGTATTCGCAGACCAGCTACAAACAGTATTCACTCCAACTGAGTCGCCATGCCAGAGCGAACGCATTGATATCTCCAGAGTACATTCTTTACAACCTTCTACATCACATCAAACCGATATCAACCATCCTCTTACCAGACCCATCACTGTTCCAGAATTACATACCGCTCTTCGACGGAAACGTAACACATCACCAGGAATTGATAATATCTCGTACAGGATGCTGAAAGAATCTCCACCTTTATTTATTTCTTTGCTAGTATCCATTTACAATTTCATACTCATCACTGGTTATTATCCACTACATTGGAAAGTCCCAAAGGTGTGCATGTTTCATAAACCAAACAAGCCTATTCATGATGTTAGTTCCTACCAGCCCATTCAGTTAACTTCTGTCTTCAGTAAGCTATTTGAAAAGATTCTCGTTAACCGACTACATGTTTATCTTAAAGAACACGATCTGTTACCAACACATCAAGCAGGTTTTAGGCCAAACTTTTCTATTAGCGACCAACTGCTACGCCGAACCACGGTTCTCACCAATCAATACAATAAAGCTCTTCCATCATGTCTAGTTCTTATGGATTTAGAGAAAGCTTTTGATAAGGTATGGCACTATGGCTTGCTGCGCAAATTACAATCACTCCGACTTCCCACTTGTTACATCCGTCTCATTTATTCTTTTTTAAGTAATCGAATAGCATATGTTTCAATAGGAAGTGTTCTCTCTAGACCCATTTTCCCTCATATAGGCGTACCTCAGGGCTCCGCACTTAGTCCGTTATTATATATCTTATATGCCTCAGATATGCCTAGACCACCGCCTAATGTCTATGTTTTCCAATATGCTGACGACACAGCATTTTTATCACTTGGGAAAACTATGCTTCAGATCAACAGAAGCCTACAATTGACACTCGACAATTTTCTTACCTGGTGCAGGAAGTGGAAATTAACTGTTAATTCGGAGAAAACACAAGCCTTTGTTTTTCTTCCACCAAAACGTAGAACTAAAGTACGCCGAAATCCCGCTAATCTCTGTGTATCAGTTGACGGCCATTTTCTTCGTCCAACCGCCTCTGCTACATATCTTGGTGTGGTATTCGATACCAAACTCACCTGGAAACCTCACTTTCAAAAACTGGCTTAAAAAGCATCAATTAGATTAAATCTTCTACGCCGCCTTACGGGTACGACCTGGGGACTAAGTGTGGATGTCTTACTAAAGACATACAAAGTTTTTCTTCGACCTCTTCTCACATTTGGTTACATTGCCTGGTGTCATGTTTCACCTAAACTCTATGAGAAGTTAGCAATTATGGAACGCCATGTTATTCGTCTGGCATGTCGGATTCGGTTACCATATCCAAATTACATGACCTACGAACACATTGACTTTCCAACCATTTTTAATCATCTTGCTACACTCAGGACGAGATATATTTAGTCACACATTACAAACGCTCATCCACTCTATCTTGATACCTTAAGAGTTGATGCCCTTACAGATGCTCCATCTCGATATCAGCACTCACCGCTCAACATCCTCACCACAATCTATGTTCAAACAACAAATTTGGACGCCATGGAGAGAGCAATATTTGGCATTTACATCGTCAGAGATCATCTACCTCATATTTTTCCATTTTAGCACATGTTCTTCACTCATCACTAACATTGGGCTATCTTTACGTCTTACCTCAGTCTCGAGTCGCCCCGAGACAGAAGATCTGACCATCATGTGTCTCAACTAATGTTCCCAATGTGGTTGTGACGTCAATGCACTTCATATCATAATCATACCTGCTTATATATGATATACCTAACTACATTTATTCTTTAATTATATATATATATATATATATATATATATATATATATATATATATATATATATATATGTTTGTATTTTTTGCAATGTTAATATGGTATCTTGCACTACTTTATATATTGTTCATTTCTCCCTACTAATTTTATGTTTTTTCTTTTCAATTTCTTTTGGTTTTGCATTGCACTTAGACCACCTATTGTATATGTATGAGCACCATCACCATGTATTGAAACCTTTGCCAACAAGAGGGCGTAACACTCTAATGGCTGAGGTTAGTTTGTTCTAATATGAAGCCAAATATGATGAAATAAAGAAAATAGATGATTAAAGAACTTTCACAAAACTACTCTCTTACCTAAAAAAAATCTTCAAATATTTTAGAATTGAAAATTCAAAATACTAGTACATTGAGAAAACGTACAAATAAATAGCATATATTAGTGCAAAAATACCAAGGAAAAGGTATTTAACCAAATTTACAACAAAGCCTAGTATGAACATTTGTGTTTCAAGTGGTAGAACAATGAGTTTCAAAAATTACTTACTGAGATTCAGAAACAATTCCAAGTGTATTGCGATACATAGTGGCATCTAAATTAACTATGCCCCTTCTATTGCAGAACTAAAAAGAAATACCTATCTGAATAGAGTTCGTAATATTAGGAGGTCCGCTGAGCAATTATCGTCGCGGATGATGATGGACAGTCAGTAGTTTTCCTTAATGAATTCAGGAATACTAATGGATACATAAAGTGTGCATTTTAAAATTATGAAATCATCTTTCTACATTAATGATATTTTACTGATTTCTGTTAGGTGAACATTGAAGTCGATACATCTATGATTTAGGGTGATGCATTAAAAGAGTTAAATTCCCAAAAGAGTTGAATTTATTTTGAGTTTTAGGTCCCGTGCAGCAGCGAGGCCATATGAGACGAGGACCTACTGATTTACATGGAATCCGAACCACATGAACTTCCAGCTGGAATCTAACCCAGGTCTCCCACGATATAGGCGCGTATGCTAACCACTTAGTCAGGAAGAGCTCTATTTGCCAAAAGTGTCTGGAGCGTGTGATAAAATCAGCCTGAAGACAACGATAGCAAAATTACTAAACACCTTCGCGTACGCAGGACAAAGATCAGAAAAAGCTCCGAACCGCTTGCTTGTACAGAAAAAAAAAGTTCTAGCGTTGCTTACGAAATGAGGTGAATGCAAATCAAATAGAGAGCGCCTGGAATCCTGTGAACATCGCTATTCCAGTATAAATATGTCCAGGAACAAAAAAGAGCAGTCTTTCCTACGCATTATCAATCAGTATTTGATTTTAAAGTACAACAACTGATTCAAACAACTGCCTTCAACGAACTGACATGCTTATTTTAAATCCGAATGGCTCAAGTTCGAACTCGGTAATGACGGGATTTATTTTATTTTATGCTTCCAATCCAAAACTTTCGAGAGACCAACCTCATCTCTTTAAAATGGTTAGGGGCCGCGGTGGCTCAGTGGTAGAGCGTTCACCTCTGGTGCATGGGGTTCCGGGTTCGATCCCAAACACCGTGTGCGTGGGTTTTCTCGGGGTTCTCCCATTTCCTCCCACTTTCTTCATTCCACCATTTCATTCATCACTCATCATCACCGTCTCCTTTAGCCTAACCGGCATAACCGTGGGGCGTAAAACTAACAAATTTCATTTCATTTCATTTTTCTTTAAAATGGTTAGGTTTGAAATCCTGGAATAGAGGTCTCCGGTTTGTGGTTCTACGCATATGATCTTGAGCTCGTGCCAAAGTCGAGAGAATTTGAAGCGCTAAGTCGACAATTCCCCCAGAAGGGATGATATTTTTACCTATGTTATCCTTTATTTACGACAATATTTCATTACTGAGTTGGTAGCACAATTTATCGAAAGCACAATTCACGAAAAACCTAAGATTTATTCATACTACTTTGGCTGAGAAAGAATGAACGAAAACATATTTAACATCCGAAGTAGGCAGGGAAGGATGTCTAGAAACACACGCTATTTTGTGTATGGAATATTGTAAATTTTATGGTCGTGGCCTGGAAGACATCTTAATATATCAGACTAAACCGAAATTATAAGCTATATTTTCTATTTACTTCTCTTGGCCTTTAATAATGTGCGGAGGTATACTCTGCATTAGTTGCAAAGCAGTTATAAGCAATTATAAGTTTTCAACTGGGTATCCCAGGGGGAATCGAGCCCGGAATCATTCCCAAGATGTATCTTAGAAAGTTAAGTAACTAGTGATGATTTCAGGCTTATTTATACCAGTGAACGTATGTATACAGAATTGTCATAGTGAGCACGTGCTTCTTGCCTAGTTATCGGTTATTAAATAATAGGTTAACAGGCATTTAGAATGAGTGGCAGATGAAAGAGAAGAGATTATTAGTATTAATTGAGAATCGCTGAATAAAAGCGATTTTTTAAAAAAAATATCAAAGCTTATGTTTCGGAGAAATATCGAGATATTTGGAATTTTGAACACTCATGAAAAGGAACAGAATATGTAAATCCGTAACTGTCCCAGCAAACCTGGACTTCTGGGTATCTTTAGAAAAGAGAACATTATCTTAGATTACTAAAATAGTCTCTTAATGTGGTAGAGATAAATTTTAATTTATACAAATAAACGTTTAGAATAGCGATCACGGAAATACTAAGTTTCTTTCCCTGGACATGTTTACTTGCTGCATATTAAACGTTGCTACAATGTTAA
This sequence comes from Thermobia domestica, assembly GCF_964235325.1. Lineage (NCBI taxonomy): Eukaryota > Metazoa > Arthropoda > Insecta > Zygentoma > Lepismatidae > Thermobia > Thermobia domestica. Next base: position 115,034,538 of record NC_137471.1, on the reverse strand, counting down.
TATTAATAACGGAATGGCTGAAGATCACAACGGTGTAAGCAGTTTCGCCTTTACAGCGAACACATATCAATAAATGTATACTTGTATCATTATAAGCTATTGTAAGAAATCTTTACACACGCTTAGGAAGCTATATAGAAGAATTAATATACTAGGTGAGGTAAGCTTTTGTTATTAAGCTTGTAGGAATATTATTTAAAATTTTAGTGATTTGACTTTATTGTAGAGCCTCTACTGGCTGGAAGTAACATTTTGGTCCCAATTGAGATAAGTTCGTAATTGATAAGTATATGCAAGACAATCCATGTGGTAAAGAGATCTAAACACAATGTTATTTTTCACACATTTTGTTCAGAAACTCATAAGATCAGGTAACTTTAAACTCATTTTCCTTTTTCTGAAAAAAATATTTATATATATATAGTTTAAAGCAGTTGACTATATACTCAAAGAAACTAATATTTCCAGATTTTCCAAACAGTCTACTCAGACAACTTTAGACCCTCAAAAGAATAACATGTTCTATTATTTCCCTGATATAATAGAACATGCGGTACCATTATTTCTGCTAATTAAATATCGATGACTAATAAAAGAGGTATTTTAAAAAAGAATATTTAATACATTTTTTTATTTTTTGGCGATATATTTTATAATTCGACTAACACATATAGCCACCCTAATTTAACAGAAACATACAATAGCATTTAATTTCCTCTTTCTAGTAGTAGATGCACAGTAAATAGACTATAGAAATAGAAATAACATAATGAAATATCTAGAAATATAAATAAAATTGAGCATATTTGTTTTGGATTATGTTTCAAGAATTTTCTGAAATGAAAGTATACTTAATACTTGTAGTAATTCTATTGTGTGCTTGTTTATGTTGTACTAGAGAAGAAACACCTCCTCCAGTACTCTTCCAGGCGGCAACGTACCAAGAACTGGCACGTTGGACCGCATTGCATATGTGTTGGATTAAGAAGGATGCTGAACGAACATCTCCAGAAACTATAGATATGCGTCTACCTGTTATCTGATAAAATCAAGGGTTCTAGAACCCCATGCACCACTGGTCTTGATGCCTATTGGAGCAAAAATACATTTATTGAGGACATTATTGTATTTCCTTTCCTTTTCTGCCTCTCTACTTCCAACTTCTCCAGCATTCACAACAGACAATGGGAGACTTGAATGGGCGAATGTGTCCGAACATGTAAAATTCCATACTAGTGATTTGCCTCACATCCAAGGTATTAATATCATGTCGTCAGGTCGTTTACCATCGGAACGACAACAGCCTGACGGTTCACGAATCGAAGTAATTTCTGCCGTCGTGAGGGCTCGCAAAATGATGTCATTAACAGATGAATGTCTGGTGTTCCTGCCTATGCTCTTCATGCATGAGAGTCCATGCAGCCGCGTTGGGTGACTTGATCCCCGAAAGCTGGACAGCGATGTGGCTCACAAAGAGCTGAACCTAGTCTAAGGGCTACTGCGATTCTAAAGCTTTCATTAGACATGTGAAGACGTAACTGGGGGAAGGTAACGAATTTAACCATGCCCAACATGGGGGGGATGACGCAGCAAGAAGTCCTCTGGAACAGCAGCGGATTGTAAAAGAAGTTCATGGAAATGTGCTGCTATTGGTGTACCAAGATGGGTGAAAACCTCTTTTGCTGATTTCTGATTGGTGTACCTGTTATATTTATCCATTTGCTAGAGTCTTCTTAAAATATCCAATCTGGGCTGAGGTGGTAACCTTGAGGAAGGAAAGACTTGATTAAATGAAGAGATTGGTGGTAAGATGCTAGGAAGGTAGGAATCGCCATATCAACGGTTCGTCGAATAATAAGGCCTCCTAATCCAACAGGTAAGGATGCTTTCATCCAAGAGTCGTCACTCAAGTAGCAGTTCAAAATTGACTCCAGACCCATTTTGATTATATGGTCATATTTCTTCAGCAGTGGAGTCTCATTCCAAGATGGAAAGCACCGTAGAAAATAGTTTATGCGACGGATTAACAATGAAGCACGCAAAAGATAAAAGCTGCGTGTTCTGAAATTGAGTCAAGACGAGACAGAAAATATTCTAATTTGGGTAGTTTGTTTGATAGCACAGTTGTAAATGGTTCGTTTGTGAGAGCAGCACCTAGAAGACAAGCATCCTGTTTAGTTAGGAGACTACAATTTATTTTAACTGGCCCTTCCAAGTGAAACGGGGACATTCAAAATTTTCTACAAATTTATGGAGGCAGATAATTCAAGTCGTGACTTCTGAGATATTTCTCCTAGGGTATTGTCGATAGACTGGGTGATGATTGTGAAAAGTTACTTAAACAAGTCTGGTAAACTACGTTGAATATAATCGCTGATGTGGTTCCGAAAGGATTTTCCGGGGCCACAATGGAATTATCAGGGTAGAAAACAGTTTTCCTATTATATTTGATTTGCATTGTGTAGGATACAGAGTTAACATACCTACAGGTATCAAGTGGCAGCAACTTCAAGGAAGCCTAAAGTAGGCTTGTACAGTATGTAGTTATGAAAACAACTGACCTTAAATGTAGAATAAATTCACATCTAAGACATTCAAATTATAAGTTTGTTATCAATACTGGGATACATTGGTAAAATTATTATTGTTGCAATGAGGACCTTTGGGGAACTTGAGTCAAAGAAGGAGATGGAAGTTACATGAGTAATGTCAATTGTTCAGAAATCGACAATTGAATGTCAACGTGGAACGGTAATACAGAGATTAGCCAATCAAATTGATAGAAAAATACTCCACATACCTCCATAATACTACTACATTAATATTGAAGTACCTTTTCTATGTACACTCGATAGAAAGAACTTTGACATCCGCACTACTTCTAATTTAGAGACTAATCTGTGCGTCTTAATACACGAGGTTTAGGGTTCATTTCCCGGTGGGAGAACCTTGAATTTTGAATGGTTTGGAATCCACCTAAAACCGTACAGAGTAAAGAATAACTCTGTTAGATCAACACAGATTGTGTGTGCCCCACAATTTTTCACACATAACTGGTGCTCTTTTAACTCCAACCTACTTTGGAAAATGAAGTAAAATTATTTCTCTTATTTAACGTAACGCAATTATGACTTTTAGGCGAAAGCATGCGGATGATTAATGATACAGTTAGTGACGAAGATATATAGGGATATGAGATGGCAGCATTTCTACTTATTTAAATATTGTCAGAAAAGGAATACTTTTACAAAACTATTTGCTTAAAAGATAACAAAAAGTAGAAAACATTATTTGTTACTTGGCATAAATAGCAAATATATTACATAGAGACTTGTTCTTAGCAAAACATAAAAAATATACATATTCGCACTGGCTGTTACTTTGTATTTATGATACTTTTGGGAGGCAATGCACACTACTACAATTACTAGATGAAATGTATTCGTCGTACGTCTTTGAATGGGAATAGACCAATGACATACAGCACCAATAACGTATGCAGTAGCTACTAAAGCAGTGACAAGAGATATTATAAGGATTATCCATGTTTTATTTCTAATCATAACTCTTAGCGCACGATCGAAGTGCCTTAAATAAAACAATCACGTTTTCAGATGACCCAATACAAACATCAACAAAAGGCGAGAATAGCGACAAAACGTCATGAAATATAGTTGAGGTCATATTGGTCATTCATCCAGATATACGCTTAAAATACCAATGGAGAGACAGTGCTTTTCTGATCAATAATGTACCACAAACTGAAAACGACCAAAAATGACAAGTCTCTCTTTGACAGTGCACCAAACAATTATTAATGTATCTTATCCACTCCACTTTATATAGTGTTTTACTGTATTCTTTGAAACTACATGGGGAAGTACTGGTAGCTCTACCAATTCTATTTTTATGTACGCATTTTTATAGTTCAGATCGTTTCGGTTATTTGCTTTTTAATATCGCTATCAGAATGAGTATATTTGCCTTGAAGATGAAATGACAAAATATTGTACGATTGAAATCATTCGTGAACAAAAATGACAGAACATAAATCAAACAAGGAATATTATATTAAACTATAACTTAATAGTGGTGCTCAGGAGTTTGGCGTTCTGTCTACAAATTGAGAAATTATTCTGATGTGAAACTTAACTGAAAAGTTACGGGACGAACTATGCATTACTGTATTGGTGCTACCAAATTTGAAGTTTTACTCTCCACTATTTTCGTAATCGAGTAGCTCCAGGAATAACGCAGATGGACGTCGTCCTCCACTTCCAGAAAATATCTGTGACATCCCCTGCTTTAAAAAAAAATATATTTGGCAAAGATAGGCACGGGAGACGGCTTGACGTCATGCGTACCCCTACCTTTTCAGGTCCACTTTTACCCCCAATGAGTAGCTCAATTAAAATCTAACCACAATCCTAAACAATGCTCTGGTGTTTTTCTGTATCCTAAATGAGAAAGACTATTTTTCTTTGTTACTTTGAAGTTGGACTCAACAAATTTTGGTATTAGACTCATTTCCTACATGGGGACAAATCTTGTAGGTTATGAAGTTAAATGTAATTGTTTAAGCTTCCTCGATAGCCAAGATGTAATATAGTTAATCTACAGTTCCAGTGAAAAATTGTCCTTTGTTTTGAAACCAAAAACTACGGGTATGTACAAATTATAGTAAGTAGGCTAAAATAAATTATTTTCCATTTACCAAATTTTTTGTCTTATTACAATAAGAAAAATGAGTATTTAATTGATCGTCAGAGTAAGGAATACTAACCATGACTTGTTATTTCCCTCTACCAATCTTACTAGAGAACTAAAGCCTGTTTTCAAGTAGGTCACTACGATACGCATGCTTCAACCCCTAGGCTTCCTGCCATAAGTACAGTTTGTTAATGTGTCTCAAGCGAGGATTTAATTTTTACCTACAAGTTCAGAAGAAAATCAGTTGAGAATGGACCAAGAGCATTGCCGAGAGAGAACGAACTAAAAGATAATGGAGAGATGGAGCGGGAAGGTTAACTGTCATTGTTCCACGATGTAAAAGTAAATCTTTATATCCCCACCTTTAATGGTGGATCTAGCCTGGGGTCGGGGCCCTAGGAGTCCCCAGTTTTTCAGTGACAATAATTTAAGCCATTGTTTATATATATTTTTGAAAATCTAGAGCAAACTTATGATACACTTATCATAATCTGCGATCTGGTTGTACCCCCCAGTTTTTACCTTCTAGATTCGCCTCTGCCCACCTTTTCCTCTTTCTCTCAGAAATTCGCAAAATATCATCTCTCTATTACTTACAGTTCTCAATTGGCTGCTTAAATATCTAGAAATTCCAAACTTTTTGCCAATATCTGGGAAACGGTGACCAGTTGGTAAGTAAACAGTTAATCATTGCCTCCGTTTACTATTTTGTACTAAAATACTTACCATCCTCTTAGGTATTGATAAATATCAATATCATTTCTCTACAACTTATGGTTCCCGAGCTACAGCTCCATAAATCCCCCGACGTGAAATTTGACGGACTCCACGAGTAATCTGATACCTATATATGTCCTTTTATATTTTGTGTAGCTCCACGCCCTTCTCAGTACCTTCTAGTAAGTTGACTTTGAACGCTGTTCTGAGGCCGGATGCTGAAAGTTAATTTCAGTGCTGCTCGAGCATTTACGCAGAATCCGTGGGACTCCATGTCGGGGTAGTTATAACATTTCTGTGTCATTCCTGATTTACTGTGTCCAGCTGATAGCATGAATTTAAATTATGAAAAATTCTAATATGTGTTAATACGAGTTCTGTAAACTCGATTCACCGACGTTCGCAGAAGTTGAACCTTCCGTCAACTTCGTTATATGGAATCCTGCATTAAGATCTTCAACCGCATGCGTACGCAATTCAACTTACGCAACATTACAAGCTGCTGATCATGGTAAAAGCGAAATCATTTTGCTGACTAAATTATAAACTTTCTTGCTGCAATTGTGCCTTTTGCAAACACTGTTGAGGCTCACTAATACTTAGGTGGATTTGTGTCAAAATATAAACTCAACTTTAGGATACGGAGTAATGAAAATCCTTGAAGAATCCAAGCACGTGAAATGCATACGCAGTGTAATGTGGGATTTGTGCAAGTGCAGTGTTTGTGATTGTCTCGTTGAAGATGATTGAGGATATACAGTTACCTTTAATAGTGAATAATACTGTAACACGATTCGTAATAAGTTGTGCCTTACCCTCAATAATATGAACAATCTTTGCTTTCAGCAGGATGGAGCATCTTACCACAGAGTGACAGATAGACAATTATCTTAACGAAAAATTCCTGCAACGGGGATTTCTTTATGTGGCAACCAGGAATGGTCGGAATTGTCCTATGATCTCACACTCTCTAATTTCTTCTTATGTGGGATTGTGAAATCCCAAGTTTATACTAACAGACCAAGTACTATTTTGGAACTGAAAGCGTAACCACATGTTTGAGAGGAGAAATTTAAAACCTCTGTGAGAATGTTATCACAAATTTTTGCAGGCTTAAACTTATGCAGACTCAATAGAGGTGGGCATCCATTTCAATGAAACTTTACCTATTGATTTTTTCTACAATTCAGTGTTCTTAATCGAACACCATTTATTTTGTGTAGCTAGGGTTTTAATTAAGTCGCAATATGTAATATAATCCCACGATTTTCTTAGGAGGGCTAAAGGAGTAATATAGTCTTCACTTTTATGTGTTTTAACGCTTTCCATTATTACTAGTGATTAAACTATATATATAACCACAAATTCAAAGAGGAAAATTCCTCTCTAAATGACACCCTGATTATAAGAAAGGAAATAAGCCTATAGCAGCATTCTATATAGAAAATATTCATTACGAAATATAGAAATAGGTTATTAGTGGTTTTGTTTTATTATATATTCAGGGGTGCCCACAAGGGGGCTATGACGCAAACTGCGTCATTGAAATATTTGGGGGGGTTAAAATCTATATAAATGTGTTTGATGAGGCGGGGGTAAAATTAATCGAAAAGAAGATTTTTTTCATGCAAGAACCTACGGACAGACAATTGGGGGGTGCGTCATAGACATAAGGGGGTGGGCACCACTGATATATTGAATATACCCCAGTAGTTCATGGTATATAAGTCTTGTCTATTCCTTTCTACGTGTATGTTAAAAGTTATTTTCCTTGTATATACCTGTTCTCCTATGATAATAATGATTGACAAATAGATAATACAATACTGAACCTTGAAACACTTCATTATAAGAATAGTATAACAATAAATATCAATTTTTGACATTTATTTGGCACATTTGTATCAACGTGTTAATCTCTGAGAGTTTATATTTACTCTATATTTAGTGAATATGAAATAGTTCATAGTCTAATTCCTAATACCACAAAATTACCAACGTGTTCCACTGTAGGGATTGGGTGTTTACCTTACCTCATAAATGCAGACTTTTGACTAATTAATTTGTGGTAATAGTATACATGAGACCGCCCTTGTTTCGGTGCTCCAGGATACTTCTTACTCTTGCATTACGTAGGGAAATGAGGTTATTTCATGTGCAAGTGGTAACAGATCGCAGAGGAAACCCAGATCATGTTGTATTCACACTCCAATATAAAGTGTGAATACACCCTGATCTGCGTTTCTTCTGTGTTCTATTACCACTTCGACATGAAATACCATTTCCCTACGTAATGCAAGAGTAAGAAGTATCCTGTAGCACAAGACATGCGATATGCGTTAATCCCCCCCCCCCACAGTCATACATAAAATACAAGGGCACTACACATGCAGATATTATGAAGTACAAGGGCAAATGTGAGGAATAAAAGTAAAAAGACAATAAGGAGCAGAAGGAGCACAAGACATGCGATATGCGTTAAATCCCCACCCCACACACACTCATACATAAAGTACAAAGGCACTACACATGCAGATATTATAAAGTACAAGGGCAAATGTGAGGAATGAAAGTAAAAAGATAATAAGGAGCAGAAAGCATTCATATCGAATCACAATCAAATACTAGGAGGATATATTCGAGCTACTTCCAAGAGAAAGTTATGAAACCGCGTTTGTAGGGGATACTTTTTCTTCAAAAGAAAGGAGGCCACATGTCCTACGAAATTGTCTTTTGTTCCCAAAAACCGCATCCCTACCACATACATAACACAACTTACCAATCCACATTAATGCATGTTCCTCCAGCGTCCTCCTTCGGGAACTCATGCAGCTTCATGTGTTTTTTATATTTACTCAAGCTTCTTCAATAAAATATAATTCCCGAAAATGCAAATTAGCAGTAAGTGAAAGTAAACAAGAAAAAAAACAAAATTCCCGTTGTGTTCAGCTCACAAAAACCTCTTCGCAATGACGCAAACCTGCACGGAATAACGCCCAACCTTCCGTTCTTTGCACAAAAACCGCTAAGCAATCACGCTAGACCTGCTACTACTGCATACAGCTCTCAAACATTTGAAGAGCGTTCGCCGTGAAGAAAAACATAGTGTAAGAAGAACAACAAAGGCGAGGAAAGGTACGTTCTTTTTATTCTCGTATCAGTTGAGAAGTAAATGAAAGTTGGTTTGTTACCCCCTTTCTAAGTTCATAGATACTCAATGAATAATCCCTAAAAGTATGAGCATCCAGCTCCTTCTGGAACTCTGACGGTCTTACGTATACTATATCCTAATTTGTGTTCTCAATTTTCTTGCGCGAGACTTGAATTCAATTAAGGTTATAGTAAAGTTATCTTAAGAGAAACTGTTCATCCAACTTGGGTTTAAAGAACACATATTCCAGTAGCTACGTAAATTGAAATTTTTAACCTGAAGGGAAAAGAATAATTTATGGAGAAACAATCAAATTAGCTTCATTGTGTCCCATTTGTAAGAATATAGTACTTTTTCTTTAATATGTCTCTAGATACCGTTCGAATATCTTAATGATCTCCTTGTACACAAAATAAAGAAATAAAGTTCTTAGTTTAATAATCAAAGATTATGTATCGTAGAGTACGGAAGACAATAAATAATTGCAAGTTATCGGTAACTAGCAGCGTTCACCCCGCTTCGCTGGGGTCACCCCGGAACGCAATAAACTTTGTTACTTAGATAATTTTTACTTTTTCGCTTTCAAGTGATATGATAAAAACCATAGAAGAATGGAGTAAATGTTAACATTATATCGCCTGTCATTTATGTTAACCCGCCGAGTGACACGGTCATGTGGGTTGCATATAAATACGGTTAGATTTAGCTATGATGAGCTAACAAAGGATTTGTACGTTATGGACACTTGAATGGTCAATTATCTCAAGACACTGGTAATTGAAAATTAAAGTGATATGATAAAAACCATCTAGGGTCCAAATATTAATAACCCCCCAAAAATGAAAGAAATTGGTTCAGCCGTATTAGCGTGATGAGCTAACAAAGGATTTGTACGTTCTCTTTTATATATATAGATAAAAGGATTGGTTCGTTTGGAATTCAAATTTGTTTTCAGTGTGACTTGTTCTAATGCTAAAAATGGGACTGAAACCTATCGTCGGATGTTTGAAGGAGTAAATTGAATGCTACAAATACTTAATTCAAACAATTGGCTTCTTAGAGAAATAGTTCATTTTCATTGAAGTGCTTGTTATTCATGGTATAAATTGTTTTTATAGTTTCACAAGCAATATTGGAAGATATATATATGGTTTTGGGAATAAAATATGCCATTAGGATATATGTAAAGGACTTCTGTGTACTGAAAGCGAAAGTGTTTAAAGTTACTCCAAGCATTATAATACCGTCGAAATTCTTGGAATAGTAAACGTTTATTGTATTTAACATACATTGTGCCTTGGGCGAGATGCAATGTGTTGGAACAGTGTCAATGTTAACACAGTTGTTTTTAATATCGGCTTGGATTATTATTGTTGTTATCTGGGTTACTACAGCTAATGTTGCGGGGTGTAACAAGTTGCGCAATTGATTATATGAGGTGCAATGTATTATGTAAGAGTTTACGTAACTTTTGGAGACAATAACTTCAGTAATTGGTGAATAATATTTATGTGAATATTATTGTATTTTATATAACTTGCTTTGTTATCTTCGACCACCGCTTTTGCGTATAGAAACGCTGTAGAAACATTATATTAGTAACTTAATTGCTATGTTCAAAGTGTTATTACTACTACTTTTACAAAAAATCGAATGCCTTCTATAATTAGAAAATATGAACTAACAGTCGAACTCTTCCGCATAGCCTGAAACTTGTTCACAAATAGAAATATTAGATTGGTTGAACCGATAAGTCTGTCCGTAAATGCGTCATTTTCAAAGACCAACAAAATGAAAACTAAAGTATCCGCTTAATCAAAATGGTTCTCATCAGAAACCACTGACGTTTATCATCTCTCAGACAACGATTCGAGTCCGTGGCCAATTAAATATGGAGTTCGCGATACGGAGAATTCCACAACTGTTTTGCTTTTCCTGTTTCCACAGTTTGCTTTTCCTGATGATCAGAGAATGTCCCTTCTCTAACAAATTGAAGGCAATGCCGAAAAAAGTGCTAGACACTGTGATAAATATAGCGGAATACTGTAGAAAAGAAATGCTTTCCTACTGAAACACATGGAGAAAGTGCACCTTCGTTTGAGTGATAGGTGTGTGTGTTTTGTGAAACTATAGCATCATGTTTGGTGAACATTGCTGTATACTTGTTGACAAGTTTGCGGTACAATTTATGGAGTTTAATACTATAACGATCTGTATTCAGGGCTTCACCCTGTCTGTAAAAGACATGATGAACCGCTCCTACCATAAACTTCCACATCAGCAACAATACCTTCTGTTGGTAGAAATGTGTTTAAGAAACCTCCATTAAATTTGTACACGATTCAACAATTGTCCTGGCCGTTTACGACTGTCATATCAGATTCAGTTTTTAAATGAAGTCACAAAATCTGACACAAGGACGTTTACAGGTTATTTCTTACACTCGGAGAATTACGCACCTATAGAGGGCGATTCCTGTTGGTCAGTATCATAGCCAATTTTTCTTTTACCTTACATATTGCAAGGAGCTGTCAAATGGCATTGATGTAGTATGTGTTTAAGGTGTCTGTAATGGACACTTTTCTGAGATCCTGTTTGTACGATATTCCTGAGCTATTCATCAGGTTATAATGTTGCTCGGTATTCACAGGACTTGTTTCGCAATAATGTGTTTTAAGGAACGAAATTTGATAAACCAACTTCGAATAGTGTATTCACTTGCTATTCCTGGCTAAAAACTCATTGTTATTGTTTTTTACGACTTGCTGAGCACGATGACACAGTTTGGACTACCAAAGAAAAATTATTTGCAATCTCTCAATTTTGTCTTGCCACCATGTCTTCATAGTGCACTTTTATATGCTCATGTTCGACAATGAATAGTCTCCTGAGTGTCTGCGCATCGCAACCTCTTTGCTGCGTTTGTGATGTTAGATACGTAATGTTAGTCCATCGCTGTTTTGTGTTGGTAAGGGTTCCTGTCTGCAGATGGCAAAGTGAACATTTCATTCGCAACAATACAGTATCTAATTCCTTGCTGTCGTCGATACAGGTAATTATGTTTCAAAATACAGTCTCTTTTGTCTTTTGCCATTATTTCCTCTGCCATTTGTTATTCCACTTAAAAAAATACTGGAGTTTTACTATGTGTGATATGTGAAAGATGTAAATACAAATTAACTGTACTGTTCTATTGATAATAAATTGCAGTAAACAGGATGCTTGTCTTCTATGGTCTGCTCTCACAAAGGAAGCATTTACAACTGTGTTATCAAACAAAATATCCAAATTAGAATATTTTCTGCCTCATATTGACTAGATTTCAGCACACACAGCTTTCTTCTTCTACGTGCTTCATTGTCAATTCCTCGTCTAAACTACTTTCTACGGTGCTTTCCATCTTGGAATGAGACTCCACTGCTGAAGAAATATGATCATATCCTCAAAATGGGTCTGGAGTCAATTTTGAGCTGCTCCTTGAGTGACGACTCTTGGATGCAAGCATCCTTACCTGTTGGATTTCGAGGCCTTGGTATTCGAAGAACTGTTGATATGGCGTTTCCTACCTTTTTAGCATCCTACCACGGATCTCTTCGTTTAATCGAGGCTCTCCTCCCTCAAGACTACCACCTGGACCAAGATGGGATAGTTGAAGAAGACTCTAGCATAATGGATGAATATAACAGATACGGACCTTCCAGAAATCAGCAAAAGATGTTCTCAGACATCTTGGTATACACCGATTGCACTACATTTCCATAAACCTGTTTTACAATCCGTTGCTGCTCCAGAGGATAAAGCTAGACTTCTTGCTGCGTTATAACCCCATTCTGGTGCATGGCTAAATGCATTACCTTCCAACCAATTAGGTCTTCACATGTGTAATGAAATCTTTCGAATCGCAGTAGTCCTAAGACTAGGTTCAGCTGTTTGTGAGCCACATCGCTGTCTCAAGTTACCCAACGCGGCCTGCATGGCCTTTCATGCATGAAGAGCATAACCAGAAACACCAGACATTCATATGTAAATGACATCATTTTGCGAGCCCTCACGACGGCAGGAATTCCTTCGATTCGTGAACCGTCAGGTTGTTGTCGTTCCGATGGTAAACGACCTGATGCCTTGACATTAATACCTTGGATGAGAGGCAAATTACTATTATGGGATTTTACCAGTTCGGACACATTTGCCCATTCAAGTCTCCCATTAACTGTTGTGGATGCCTGAGAAGTTGCTAGAAGTAGAGAGGCAGAAAAGGAAAGAAAATACAATAATCTCCTCAATAAATTTATATCTCTTCCAATAGCCATCGAGACCGCCTGCCTGAAGTTGGCCCCCCAAAAGTTTGGGCTATACGAGATATTTATTGTGAGAGAAAATACTTCATTTGGGCTGTTTGGGCTAGCAACTTTAAGCGTTCAGGCTACTCTGGGAACAAAGTTACAGCCTCACAAAGTTTGAGGGGCCAACTTCACGTTAGCCCCCCAAATGTTTGGGCCAGACGAGATTTTTATTGGGCTGGGTAGTACTTCGTTTGGGCTGATTGGGTCAGCAACGTTTAGCGTTTGGGCTATTATAGTTTCCGAAATATGGGCTATTAAACTTTTTGAAAAGTGATTTTCCTGCTTCTTTTGATGGGGGCCAACTTCACTAATATTACATTTCTGACAAACATGTTTATTGGAATTTACAGTACTTTGTGTCGACTAGCAGTTTAGGAAGTTTCAAGATTTAGGCTGTAATTGAAACAGAATTAGAACTTTACAAAGTTTTGGGGACCAACTGCACATTAGCTCCCAAGTAATTGGGCCAGACGAGATTTTTATTGGGCTGGATAGTACTTCGTTTGGGATGATTGGGTCAGCAACTCTCGCAAGTTAACATGTTCTTTGGAGGAGGTGGGAGAAGAGCAGTGAATTTCTTCAAAGCTTCCACTATTCTTGAATATGCAGGCATGGAATGAACCCATGTAGTAATAGTTGAAGAAAAATTCCTCGTCCCTACGTGAGGCTACCACTACTTCTCATAGCTCTCATCAAAGTCTGTTCAATTGTCAGGTTACTTCAAATTCCGCACCAAAAATTTTCACTTTCTCCAACTATGAAGTAGCTTTGTTTTATAAACTTTGGGAGTTCTTGTTTAAGTAAAATATACTCTAGTTTTATAGAATCATTAGCTGAATTGATGATAATGATAATGTAGTGTACTGCCTGAATGCAGATCATTGACCCGAAGATCCTAGGACAAACTAAACCCATGGTGGTTTCCCATTGTCTTCCATATGGTGATGATGACTAAGTGGATGAATAAGTATGCGCTATTTAAAAATTTAATCAATATTACAACCACTATAGAAACTCTCAACCTGGAAATTGGATTGACTTTCTGACTAAAGTAGAATTAACCAATGATACATGTTAATTTCTTCGGACTATTCCTGCATACAAGGACTATATACGTATATATTAAATTTTCATTAATATTATCGGAAATTACCTGTTCTTCATTTCTCCAAACCAGCTAATATTTAAGTTTATAGATGTTATTTAAGTCTCTGCAAATATCTACCCACTGATACTTTCACTCAAAACTTGTGGATTAGTGCTCTGAAACGGGTCGGGTCAACTCAAGTCGGGTCAGTTGGGTCGGCTCGGGTCGGTTGTCGGGTCAGGCTACTCGGGTCGGGTCAATCGGGTCAGCTCGGGTCGGGTTATCGGATCGGGACAGTCGCGTCAGCTCGGGGCGGGTTGTCGGGTCAGTTCACTTTGGTCAACTGAGTTTAGATTGAGCTTAAACTCGGCTGGAATCGACAGCTGTAGTTTTTCACTAGCTGCCTAATTAAAAGCAGCAATTTTCAATTGATTTTATAGAAACCATAAATCTATTTTGAACACTTGCAGCTAATGTATTTATAGTAAATGCTTATTTTTGTACTTGTGTGTACTTTAATTTTTAAATGTGGAAGATTGATTTTACCAATCGACTGTAATATTAATATCTACGCCAATATGAAGTCTGGGCTTAGAACAAAACTAGAAGTTGTTTAAGCAAGGCCAAAGGAAAGATTGGATATGGACGAGCAAGCCCAAGCAGGACTGCGGTGGCTCAGTGGTAGAGAATTCATCTCTGGTGCATGGTGTCCATGGTTCTATCCCAGCTTGTGCTAAGTAGGCTTTGTGGTGGAGAAACGCCGTGTAGTGGGTTATCTCGGGGTTCTCCTGTTTTCTCCCACTTTCTTCATTCCACCATTTCATTCATTTCCCATGGTCATCATATCCCGTAGCCTCGGTGCAGAATCGAGGGACCTTAAATTGAATATTTCATTTTATTTCACCAAGCCCAAGAACATCGATACAAGAACAAGATAAAGATTGGATATGCAAGACTAAGTGCGTAGTAATCTTGCTCTTGGCCTTGTTTTGGTGACCATCAAGTAGCGATGAGCATATTTTCTTGCTTTCCGCATAGTATGAAAGACCATAATCAAAATCACACTTAGTCTTCATTTGTACCGTTAAAGCGAGCATTCTTGGCTCTTGTATACCATTAAAGACCACCAAGACTACGAAATGCAGGACCAAGACTTGACTGTGCAAGACAAAGAATAAGACGCAGTATTGACGACCAAGACCCAGGGTGCGAATTGTTTGAATTTCATTTGTTGGGTTGAAAGTGATGAAATAAAATTAGTACTTTATAATTAATTATCATACTGTATTTTTAAATTTTAAATTACAAAATTCATATTATGTATCTTCCTACTTGCAACTATATATACTGTAAAATACGTTTTAATTAACTAGAAAGAAAAATCAAAGTGGCTCGGGTCCAGGAATCATAAGAACCTATTTTGGAGTGAAAGTTGAAGGTTAGAAAAATCACAGCTGTTCTTACGTTTCCTCAACCCTTATCATTGTAGTTAAACGTTTTCCTTCTGTCTCCGCCAAGAGACTCTTGCTACTGCCTTCCGAGAAGACAACCTGCCGTCCGAGCAGGTGAGAACACTGACCTTGAAAAAAAATTTCATCACATGGAACTAAAGTGAGAAAAAAAGAAGAAATTTCTCCTACGTCGGACATTGGTATCAGTTAAAAAAAGAAATAACCAAACCTCAAAAGTGCCAAATATTCATTAAGATACATATACAAATCCCCCAAATATTCATTAAGATACATATACAAATCCCCCCCTTGATCTAGCTAGTGGTTAACGTGGAAGACTTCGATACACTTGGTCCGGGTTTAATTCCCTATGGGAGTGTATTTTGGCGTTCACCCAGTATCGTGACCATAGTGCTCTCAAACGGGTGGGATCGAGTCAGGTCAACTCGGGTCGGATTGTAGTGTCGGGTCAGTCAGGTGAGTTCGGGACGGGTTGTCGGGTCAGCTCGGGTCGGGTTGTCGGGTCGGGCCAATCGGGTCAGCTCGGTTCGGGTTGTCAGTTCATGTCAATCGGGTCGGATCACGGGTCAGGTCACTCGGGTCAAGTCGGGTAGGTCAATTCAGGTCACGGGTCGGGTCAGATCGGTCTTCAACCCGACCCGACCCGTTGAGAGCACTATTGTGGATGCACGGGTGAAAATCTTACAATATGAATCAAGAGAGAATTTAACATATTATATATGAGTCTCCAAAATTCCAGCTTTTAGGAGATATTATACTATGTTTTTTAATGTTTTACTAAGAAAGGTATAGCCTACAATTTTGTGTATATTTTATGTTTCTTCTCCCTACAATGTTAAAACAAATATCCAAAAACTCAGTTTTTGACTTTTGTTCTGAGAAGTTTTGTAGAATTTTGCTTTTTCTCCCTTTTTGGAAAATGTTAATTTCTTCAACTTACACAACAAGAACTACTAATCAATTATCTTTTCAACGAGGTGTGGTTTACGTACTTACTGTGTTCACAACCTGTATTATGGTCAGTTAAACTGTATGCTATGGTTTTCACGAAAACTTCGGCATTGGAAATAGGCTACCCAATATGCCGGCCATAATGACCAAACCCGACGAGGGATTTTTTTGGACTTCTTCTGAGTTACTGAATATAGTATCATGATCATTTTACAAAGGGTTTTGGATTGTTTTCTTGTTTCTTCTTCCTACAATGCTGTAATAAAAATCTCATAATTCAATCTTTTACTTCTGTTTTGGAAAAGATTGTAGAATTTCCCTTTTTTCCCTGTAGGGAAAATGTAAATTTCCAAAATTTTTACACAATAAGAACAACTAATTAAATATCTTTTTAACGAGGTATGCATCATACCTCTGCTGTTTTCAACCTGTATTATAACAAGTTAAAATGAATGGCTTTGGTATTGGAAATAGCCTATCCAATGTGGTGGACATAGTGACCAAACCCACCGGGGGATTTTTTTGGACTTTCTCTGAGTTGATGTAAAGTATCATGACCATTTTAGAAAAGGTTTCGGCTTGTTTTCTTCAATGTGCGGGTTTTTGCCCTTTTTCGGTCTAATTACACTGAACTATATCATTACACATAAACTGGGCATTATATCATTACCCATCAACTGAGCTTCACTCCAACAAAAAGTAAATAGTAACAGTTTAAACGATAAATTACAGAACAGATGGATTAGTGTAATATTTCACCACGGTCGTAATATATTAATGATAATGCAAATATTTCTAAACACAAGAATAAAGATTGTGGTTATCTTTCATATTTTTATATTTTTTGTTTCTTTTGTTTGCAAAATAATGATTTTTTTAATTTACTGTGGTTTGCTTACAACAATTAAACAATTCTTAATAATCGTATGGTGTGATTGGAACGTGTCTTGATAGTACTTTGTTAAACCCTGATTCTTTATCCGGCGAGATATCTATAGTTTACCATTGACTTCTCAGCGCTCAGTTAACATTTAGAAAAATGTGTTATCATTTAAGATCCAAATATCACGACTATTCATTCGAAAGTTACTCCAATTACTAAAAACAAGTTGCATTGAGATTTATAATTTTCTGCCAATTGGATTTTAGTCACTTGATAGACATTTTTCTGGTTCTATAAACAGCAATATGATAACGTATGAAACTAGTTATGTGAAAGAAGTGAAAAAAAGCTTTGTAGTGCATAAGAATTTGAGTTTTTGAACAACTAAATAGTCTATTAGAATGTTTGGAATGGGTGCTGGTTTATATTTGACACACCACATTTTGTAAGATGTACAGGTAAAATTCCATATTTTACGTAAAAAGAAAAAAATATAAGGAAAAAATCCTGCACGCGATAGAATGAAATACAACTGAAACATCTGTATTTTAGGTTTATAAGTGTAGTGTTACTAGTTTACAATCAATAGAAGTGTTTTACGATGGGCAAGATAAGTGAGTGCACATAAACGACGACTGTCTTAGATACAATTTTCCACTGGCAATGTAGGCCTATTTGGGCACAGTGTGCAGAAGCTGTATTTTATGTTTACACAGAGGAGCGCTACTAGTATGGAACCTTGACAAGTGATATTGAAACTCGTATCATTGCCAAAACCTACTTCTTTTTACTACTTTTCTCTTACACGTATGGTCATGTTCTCAGAAGTTTTTATGCCATACTTCCGGAATCTGTGTTTATAAGCAAGTCGTAAAAGAATTGCAATTTTTCACAAATTACTTCTGATTGCCCTTTTAATTTTATCTATTGTAAGTGTGATATTTTCATGTTTCCCAGCACAAATAATTCAGTAGCAATAAGAAGAATATTACTAAAAAAAAAAAAATTTTCAATACGTATTTCGAGGGCTGTGCCCAGTGGCATATTTACGATTTTGTTTCGGGGAGGCTTTGCTAACTTTCAGGGGGGCTTTGCCTGAAAATGTGAAAATTCTGCAAGATATTTCATATACTTTACTATAATAAGTAAGATTTCATGTGGGGATTAAGCCCGGAAGCCCCCCTAAATACGCCACTGGCTGTGACAAACGTAAACCTGCACGCTGGAGTGTTTTATTAAGTAATTCGAACATGAACATTAGAAAACCATGAATGATGGAAGTTAGAAGTTGCTCAATTGTTTGTTTGGAGTAGGGATGGCCAAAATTTTCCGGAACCCCGATTCCGGAAATTTTGTTTTCCAGAATCGGAAAATTTACTTTCCGGATTTCGGAAAAGTTCCGGAATTGCGAAAAAATCCGGAATTCAGAAAAATTCCGGAATTCGGAAAAATTCCGGATTCAGAAAATATCCGGAATTAAGAAAAATTCCGGAATTCAGAGAAATACGGAATTCGGAAAAGTTCCGGAATTCAGAAAACTTCTAGAATTCAGAAAAATTCCGGAATTCAGAAAAAATCCGGAATTTGGAAAAAATTCCGGATTTCGGAAAAATTCCGACATTCGGAAAAAATCCGGAATTTAGAGGTCATCCGAACGGTGTCGAGAATTTTGCACCTGGGAAATTTGCGCCCTACCTCATGAACAGGGAAAATTGCGCCTGCGATGTACCTCCACCGGGAAGTTTGAGCCCTGCGAAATAAAAGAACCTATTCGAGCTTACGCATTTGCTCGGAGGGGCTGACATTACAGCATAAACAATCTTCCCCCCACAGCCATGCATTTGTGATTTATTTTCATTGTGGCTATATAAGGGGACAATAAACTTCAATATAAGCCAAAAGAACACAACGGATCAACACAATCACTGTTGCTTCCAGAGATGATTTTGGGGGAACACTGGCTTCCCCAGAGCTCTCAAGAGTGCCCCCTCGGAGGAGGCCAAAATAATACGCCTATAATATAATAATAAATAGAATAGTACCACCAGTGACCCCCCCTCGGAATACTAAGTGTGCCCCCTGCAACATCTTTTCTGAAAGAACGACTGACGCAATTGTGTGTTTGAAGTGTAATTCCAGCAAGTAAACACATTGTACACAGTTTTCTTGATAATATTACTGAACTGATTTTACATTCACTTTACATTTTCTTTTCTATATTTTGTGTCCTAAAAAGCCAAACAACTCGCAAGGATTGTGAACACAGAGATATCTGGGTAGAGCCAAACAGCCTTTTGTAGATTAAATTATACTCTTTGATTATATTAATAAATAATTGATTATATTAATATATCAGTCATTTATACTTTTATTGTCAATTTTGTAGTATAATGAAAAATTGTATTTGTATGGATTGCCCTTTAGTGAACTAAAATTGTATTTTTTTCATTTGTTCGGAATATTATAACGGATGGAGTAACTCACTGAAACGATGAGAGGCAAGCCTAGTTCAAGTGTGAGTGGAAGTTACTTTACACAATACAAAAATAAGTTGAATTGTAGGGCGCAAACATCCCAGTGCAAATATATTGAGGGCGCATTTTTCCCTATTTTTGTGGTAGGGCGCAAATTTCCCGGGCGCAAAATTCTCGCATTCAAGGAAAATATAATGTCCGTGAAGTTGACAAGCCACTTATGTCAGACCCCAATTTCGACTTTAAACATCGCTAGTGCAAGGTTAGTGTTCGACAGTGACGCAAATCGTTAGTACTCCACAGATAACGTGTGCTTTTTAAATAATGGATATAGGTCTTCTAACTGCATGCCAATACGCCCACTTCTAAGAATCATCTCAAAAATGAGGTTAACCGTTAGAGCAAGTAAGTGTTCATTAGTGCCATTAATATTAAAGTTAATGCCTCCATCGTACGGCTCTTGGAGTAATAATATAACTTTAACTACTTTACACATCAGGCTCACCTTATTAAAATTAGCCAAACGAACATGATAACACCACGCTCTTTGCTAGAGTCTCAATTCGTCCCTATATTCTCGCAAACATAATGCGCAATGTGGATGTCCCCTGACGTGCCCAAGTTAGTTACTTTTTTTTGTTGCAACTATTGTTTATCTGTTATTTATTGCTAGTCTGCAGAGTAGTCCTTACATTAATATGCCAAATCCTTGATAATCATTCCGTATTTACAAGCAGTTTGTTATTACTGTTAGAAGATATCAAAAAACAACAGATAAAATCTACTACTTAACGGTTCATATTTTTCTTTTGCAGTACATAAACGATTAATAATAATAATAATAATAATAAGACTATTTCAGCATAAAAGTTATCAATTACATCACACTGGTAACAAGCGACGCATATTTTAACTTCATAAAAATTCGTTTCTCAAGATTTTCTGGAAAACTACGTATGATAACATCTTCATTCTGTCAAGTAGTTTATCTCAGTGTGACATGTGTCTTACCTCTGGACAATATCACAGTAAAACAAAAATTAAATATTAGGAGTAAATAGTACTTTTGGACTACATCTCATTAACCATGGAAAGATTGATTAGTGTATACTTTAGGATGTATCAGCTTAACTTGCATCATACATTCTTAGGATTACAAGAAAGAAATTTGTTCGTTTGCATTTGAACAAAATTCTTAGGATTACAAAAAGAATTTTTTTCGAATTCCGGATTTTTTCCGAAATCCGGAATATTCCGATTTTACTTTCCGGATTCCGGAAAGTAAAAATTCCGGAACTGGCCATCCCTAGTTTGGAGGAGATTGAAGAGAACCAGCTAAACGGAAATGAAGGTAATGTGGCTATATTTATCTAACGACGTAGGTGAAGGCAACAGTTTATAGGATATGATACGGAAGATAAAACCTAGGATGATAGGCCATCTGATTGGGAACAACTAATAGCGTTATTTGGGGTATCTGGAGAAACAATTACCCCTCAAATTTTGCTACGTGTATATATAAGTTTTAATTAACACTAAATGCACAGTAATTTAAAATGTAAAATTCTACTTATATGTTATAATCATCCCCCTCTACCACCACCTAACCTAAACCTAAGTTGACGCTGCTGCATACAATCGCTTCATAACGAGTATTGTGAAGAAAGTGTAGAGACCAGTGGCGTATTTACGATTTTGTTTCGGGGGTGGCTTTGCGCACTTTCGGGTAGGGCTTTGAGTGAAAATGTAAAAATTCTGCATTTTACTGTAGTAAGTAAGATTTCGGGGGCTTAAGCCAGGAAGCCCCCACTAAATACGCCACTGGCAGAGACTGATCAAGATTTTCATACATTAGCATATAGAATTAAGTCATCTGCGCGTCGTACTGCAAGATGAAAGAGAGTGTGATGGTGATAGCCACCAATAATGCCTCAAACATTGACATACAAGTAACCAATTGTCACAAAGTAAGCTTGAAAGTATTTCAGAAGTTTTTTTTTTTTTTACATTGCTTCTGTGCATACCAAGAAATAGAAAACTGCCAACACATACTTCAAAATATGTCATGAACACCTGTGGTGACTTCATTTAAATAGCCACCGTGAAGAGAGATATAGGTCTGTTTAAATGATTGTATCTTCGTTACCAATCCTAGATAATGATCGTAGCGTAGTCCCTACCGCTCTTGCCTTAGATGCGAGCGGTCCCGGGTTCGGCTTCCGGTGCAGGAACTCGGTCGAAAAGAGTAAAAAGGATTTAAGCGAGCCATCCTGAATGAGGTTCTTCTGGGCTTTCTTCATTCGCACTAGGCAAATGCCGGGGAGATACCTAATATATAGGTCCCAGGCAGCTTCCTTACTTCCCTTTCATTGATAGTGTGCTCGCCAAGAGACATTATCTCTCCTACGTGACGGACTAACATGGCTATAAATGACTAAAGCCCAGAAATCTAACTCCAAAATCCTAATATTATGTTATTTCACTGCACCATTTGAAATATCTTTATTAAGCTAAAAACAATATTTTTCTTTCCTATTTATTTTTAATTTTCACTTTTGTAACATAACTTCCCTGGGCCTCGAAGACCCGCTTGTGACATTTTTTCGAAAATGAGTTATGTTGTGCAAATAAACACAAGAGCTGTTAGGCATTGTCCCTCATAATGACATAAGTTAATATTCAATTGTTTCGCCACAACAATGAGAAATTATAGACTGAAATTAAAGGCTTCTGGTTCTCATTTCTTACGCATTGATTAATGTACACGAATCATCTATGTGCTTATAAGGGCGCAAAAGGAGCTACATGAACAGAAAAATAGTAATATAATACTGCTGAAGCAAGCTACAACAACGTCCAGTGCATAATATACGCAGAACCAATTATTTACATTTTTCAAGTGTTTCCGTGCATATTAGGCAAAATTGTAAATTTCGTATGTTTTTGATTCTCCTGAAAAGTTGTGGTCTTAACACATAGTAGTTCTTCGAGGCGCAGCGAAGACAAATGGTTAAGAAGTTGTAGTGGAGAGAATTTGGAAATGAGTGATATACCGTTGAACAATTTAGAAAACTTTCTCCAAAACAATTTTAACGATAAGTATGAGCGACATTATGGCAATAGCTATCCTGAGAAATAACAAGATTCTTCTGGACATGTATATGTAAGATTTGAAATAGAAATTTGCTCTTTATCACCGAAATCCAAAATAGCTATTGCATGAATTTGTCTCTGAAAATAGCTACAAATATTAACGTGCGATATGTTGTTTACTATGTTTTCGGCATCAATAAATCCATTTGTTACCTCTGAATTGCAATCCAATCAGCGCAAGTGCTTCAAACCAGCATGAAAGCCAAAATGTTTAGATTCATGTTCTTCTTCTTTTTCGTCACCTGAACCATAGGTTGGTGAGCAACATGGAAATTTTAAAACTTTTCTCTGTCTTTCTGTTTGGTACTTTGATAAGGTCTCTTCTGAATTACTGCATCTACATATTTTATCCTCGGTGTTCGTCTCCCTCGTT
The DNA here is from genome assembly GCF_964235325.1 of Thermobia domestica. Lineage (NCBI taxonomy): Eukaryota > Metazoa > Arthropoda > Insecta > Zygentoma > Lepismatidae > Thermobia > Thermobia domestica. Next base: position 115,011,224 of record NC_137471.1, on the reverse strand, counting down.
TTCCTTCGGTCTTTTCCTCTATCAACACGGTGATCCAATCGGAGTGCCAAATAGCATGGTCAAGCTTGCTGTTTCTTCTTTTTCCTATTATCTTCAAGGAAAAAGAGTGCCTTCATCAGCTTCTTTTACTACGTCTTCCTTCCTTTTCCTTTCCATCCTTGATACGCATAATATTCTGTGCCACAACACATTTCAAATGCTTCCAGCTTAGATATTTCAGCGTTTCCCAATCCACATCTCTGATCCGTAAGGAACCACACTCCATACCAGAGACTTAATATTTATCGGTTTCGAAAGTCCAATGATACAGTTCTTGATGTTAGCAGCCCTCGTTTCCTATTGCATGCTTGTTTAGCATTAGCTTTTCTTGAACTTATGTCTTTTTCACTTTTTCCGTTCTAGGATATTAGATTGCTTAAATTGAGAAATATCTAAACGTCTTCGATTTTCTCTCTCTCTAGCCATATGTTTGCCCCTTCCTATCTTGTTTCTGTACAATTTAACACTTTGATTTTGTTCTTCTTTATCTTGATTTTGCATCTTCAGAAGTTTATTATTATCCCTAAAAGTACACATCGTCCACATGACGCAAAAATGCCATTAAAATCGTTCTTGAAAGAGTTTATTGAAATATTCACTAGTATACTTCATACTTAAAAATTTTCGTTGCTACCTGTAAACAGACAGAAAGTATCTAGACCTTTTTGTAGGTTAATTGAAGATTAAGCTTCAAAATGGTGATTTGGAACATCACAATATTAAGATTAGTAATTATGATACGTTCATTTTAACTAATATATGTCTCAGGCACGGCATCAATTTTTATGACATCAGTAAAGAAGTCCACGACTCCTGATCAACTTTATTCACGAGGCTTTTCACTCCTTCTTTATATATATATAAACTGTAAAAAATGTAATACTTGTGTCCACTGCCTACGAAGGCATTTTGAAGCAATGATTCCAAAATCAGTTCATTGTCCATCCAGAAAAAAGAAAATAAGACCAGCAATATATGAGCGGTGCGAACGAGCAAATGGTTGGAATGTTTTCTACCTTTCTAGTAAACTACAATAGAAACTTCAACATTCGCATCCAAAGTAGTGTAACGATATGCACTAACCAATTTGACACAGTTTGTGTATACAAACCAATAAACCATCACCGCCATGTGGTTTATGCTTTTATATATGATTGTGTTTTTGAGCTATGCTGAACAATATAGAAACCGGAATTGTTAGATTTCTTCTTATTTCAATAGACGAATAAATCTATAGCTATTCCTTTCTGCTTTGACTCTGATATCTTACGACGTATGGGCGAACAAGATAGCTGTGTATTCATAATTGATGATAGACTCATTTAAACGTATAAAAAATAAAACGTTTAACAAATTCGTTTCCAAATGTGAATCCATATGTTTCAAGCAATTCAAAGATTTTGATTGGTTTTATTCACAATACTCCGTATAATGTGGGTTCTTGTCACCAAGGCATCGCCCTACCTCGTGTTGTGGATCGAGGAGAAGTCCTCTATATAGAGAGATTAGCTGCGAATAGAATGAATAAGCAGCCGCGGACAGACGACAAGGAGTGGTCCTCCAGCTTGGGAGTTTGGGCAAGGCTAACGAACTCATCTTGTAAAAAGAGGGCGCTTGTTCAGAAACATTCAGAAAAACCTCGGACAGGGACTGTTAACTTGGCACGACCTCAGAAGAATAAAATGGACATGAGATTTTGTACATGGAATATTAGAAGTCTTTACGGGACAGGCGCGTTAAAATCCGTAACTGGTGTCAGTGAAATACAGGATGTACGTAGTAAAAGTTCAAGAACTTAGGTAGGAAGTAAATGGATCTGTTAATTCCGGAAATTTTAAGTTCATTTACGGGGGAAGGAAATAAAAACCACCAATTAGGAGCAGGGTTTTTCGTTCAGAAACGAACATTAGCACCAATTAATCGGGTTGAATTTGTTACTGACTGACTTTCTTTTATTATTCTTAATGGAGGGGGTGTGATGTTAGTGCTTTAAATGTACATGCCCCAACTGAAGACAAGGATGACGATATAAAAAACAGTTTTCACGAAGAAGTGCAACGGATATTTGACCAACTGCCGCGATACCATATGAAAATTCTATTAGGGGATTTTCAATGCGAAGGTCGGACGAGAGGATGTTTTCAAACCAATTATAGGGAACGAAAGTGTGCACAAGGAAAGTCTAGTTATTATCACTGCTACTTTCTCATTTTATATAGCGCATACTTACAAAGAAGGGGGATGCACATGCATCGGTGCACCGAGTAAATCTGGCCATGTTTCTGTATCACATATCATTCTGCCGTAACAAGAACAATTACTCTTCATTAATTCCGAATATTACATTAGCTGTAAGATAACATTTCAAATCTCTGGTATGTTATAAAGAAACATGATCGATAATCAGAAGCCTGGCGTACTTCTAACTAATTTAAGGACGACTAACACGGGTATGTCTCCTTACTCATTTCATTAAAATACCGGGTAAACAAAAAACTGAGGTTATAATTTAATAACGTAAATTCTTGTGACAACTAAGCACGGATGCTTAAAAAAATTGAATTCATTTTCTTAAACATCCTTTCGAAAAATTCACTGTATATCTCAGCTTTTCCTTATATCGTAATGCTACTTTTAGAATTTACACGTATATTCAAAACTTCAAAGAGGAATCAATATTTACTATAAAAAGCGATTTAACCAAATTGTAATTAAGATAAGAAAAATGGAACTTGTAATATTGTACTTTTAGCTCTTCTATTCCACACGATAACCCTGAAACGAAAGCCAAATGTTGAATTATGTTTTCCTGCAATAGAGAGTTAGACCGATTATGACGTCATAGTTTGTTAATGGAGTCGATTCGTTAACATCTTCATTGGTAAAGGTGACTTTAACGGTAGTTATACAATTCCAATTTAATATTATTGAAACAAAGTTTGTAGAAGTTAAACACTTCATTACGTTAGACAGCAGCACATTCGTATCCTCCAGCTGCTGATATGGACCGAACCTATTGAAACTATTCGTGTGTGGTTCCTTTTAGTTCCTACCAAAGTCTATTGGGAAATTAAATGGTATCTTTATTGAAAGGAGAATCTGAATACATGGTTATATATTTAATTTTTGGTTAAAAAAAAGAAAAGAAAACACTTAGCAGCTGAAGTAGTATATTTTCCTAACTTTTTCCCCAAACTATAACAATTTACAATTATTTTGTAATTAACCCTTCGCAAATACAAGCATATGTAGGAAACGTAAAAATAAATAGCATATATCAGTAATAGCATATATATTTGTGATTTTGTTTCGGGAGAGGGTTTGCTAACTTTATTCCTCCAAATCTGAACATTCTGCAAGATATTTCATTTACTTTAGATAAAATGTAAATAACATTTCAGGGGAGCGCTTAAACCCGGAAAATTTCCTCTTGGAAAATTTCCGGTGGCAAAGATGCCAAGGAAACATATTCAACTAAACTGATGACAAAGTTGAGTATGGACATTTTGATTTCATAAGGAATTTCAAATAATTACTTATTGAGATTCAGAAATAATTCCAACTGCCTTGCCATAAATAATAGTGTGCTAAATCAGCTGTGCTATCTTCCATTGCACAATTTTTAAAACCAATATCTATGCGAATCGAATATCATTATTTTTTGGAGCCCTCGGACGGGATTTGCTTGGCCATTATCTTCGCAATTAGGGATGAGCAATAAGTGGGTATCCTCAAAGAGTTCAGGGACACTAATGAATAAAGAAAGTGTGCATTTTCAAATATTATGAAACTATCTTTATATATTAATGGAATTTTCCTTATATACTTTTAGTGCAGTTGGAAGTCGATAGGGCTATGTTTCAACAATATGTGTTGAAATAAATATAATACCACAGCAGTTGAGGGTCTCCTTACTAGATATTAGAACTTGGGAAATAGAATTACTGACGCTTTAAAATAACTTACAATTAGTTAAAACCGAAAATAAGTAGATATCACTATTTGATTTTGGGGTTAACATGGCCTCTTCACTTCTATATTTATAAACATATTGAAAACACATCTTTATCCAATTCTAGGTTGTAACTAGTGCTCTCAACGGGTAAGGTCGGGTTGGGTTGAAGACCGACCCGACCCGACCCGTGACCCGAATTGACTGACCCGACCCGATGACCCGACCCGACATGACTGACCCGAACCGTGATCCGAGTCGGGTCGGGTCGGGTCACGGGTCGGGTCAACCCAATCCGTTTGAGAGCACTATGGTCACGACACTGGGTGAACGCCAAAATGCACTCCCATTGGGAATTAAACCCGGACCACGTGTACCGAAGTCTTACACGTTAACCACTAGCTAGATCGAGCGGGGGATTTGTATATGCATCTTAATGAATATTTCGCACTTTTGAGGTTTGGTTGTTTCTTTTTATAACTGATACCAATATCCGACGTGGGAGAAGTTTTTTTTTTTTTTTTGCTTTAGTTCTATGTGACGAAATTTTTATTCAAGGTCAGTGTTCTCACCTGCTTGGACGGCAGGGGGTCTTCTCGGAAGGCAATAGAAAGAGTCTCTTGGCGGAGACAAAAGGAAATCGTTTAACTACAATGATAAGGGTTGAGGAAACAGGAGAACACCTGTGATTTTTTCCAAGCCTTCAACTTTCATTCCAAAATAGGTTCTTATGATTCCGGGACCCGTGCCACTTTCATTTTTCTTTCTCGGTAATTAAAACGTATTTTACAGTATATATAGTTGCACGTAAGAAAATACATAATATGAATTTGGTAATTTAAAATTTAAAAATATAGTATGATATTTAATTACAAAGTACTAATTTTATTTAATCATTTTCAGCCCAACAAATGAAATTCAAACAATTCGCTCCCTGGGTCTTGGTCATCAATACTGCGTCTTATTCTTTGTCTTGCAGTCAAGTCTTGGTCCTGCATTTCGTAGTTTTGGTGGTCTTTCATGTTATACAAGAGCCAAGAATGCTCGCCTTATCGGTACAAATGAAGCCCAAGTGTGATTTTGATTATGGTCATCGGCGCAAATCTATCTCCAACATTGGGGGGGACGGGTAAGACCGTTTCCATATTATATATACAGTAAACCATCGTTAACACGAATTCCAAGGGACTGAAAAATCAGGAGTTCGTGTTAAAAGAATTCGTGTTAACCGGGGACCCATATTTTATTATTCGAATACATTTTCTCCATACATACGCACTACAGTATGCAGACTATACATACCACTACAGTATATTATGTATGTCATAGAAAACACTAGAGATGGTATCGAGACGAGACTGAGTAGTCTCGGTCTCGTCTCGGTTCCAAATTCGATTCTCTGTCCTGTTACCATCCACAGAATTGTCTCGATACGAGACTGAGAGTTTCGGTCTCGTCTCGATTTCGAAAAGCACTCCTCGGTCTCAAATTCAAGTTAAGATCGAGACTAGTTTCGGTCTCGGTACGATCCTCTAAGAAGTGAAAACACTACAGTAAGTTTATTATCCTATCTTCGAAGATTAAAAAGAAAAAGTTTCCACGCAGAAAATCCAGGTCAAGTTATAAAATTGATAACTCCGCTAGCAGGGTGAGTACCGCTAGTAACGGAAAGGTATTTATGATTGTTGTCACCAGTTTGGAGTTACAGGGGAGAGAAGATGTTTTGTCTCGAGCTGTCGCCAGCTCGTCTGCCAAGCACCATCATGTTCAGCGCTTGACGGAGGACAGAATCAACACCTCATAAGAGAGGACAGAATCAACACCTCATAAGAGAGTGCTTCTGGTTTTTCTCTTATTTACAAGGCAATTTTCATCTGTATAAATACTGTATGACAAAAACTGATCTGGAGTGAAATCTGAAATAAGAAAAATTATCTGAAAAAAAAAAAAAAGAATTGAAAGTTCGTGTTAAATCAAAACCTTTACTAACTCAAGGGACTAAAAATTAGTTCGTAATTCGTGCTAACCGAAATTCGTGTTAACCGATAAAACTTCCTATATGATAACGTACAGCGATGCCGGGACCGAAATTTTGTTCGTCCTAACCGAGTGTTCGGCTTAAGCGAGTTCGTGTTAACGAGGTTATACTGTATATATATATATATGTGCGTGTGTGTGTGTGTATGTATAAGCGATGTTCAAAATATTTATGAAGTTGAAAAACAATGCTGTGAAGGATCAGAGGAGCAGAATTGTCTTCAGTGGCGTATTTAGGGGGCAATCGGACTCAAGCTCCCCCCGAAATAAATTTGTTAGTTTTTCGCATTCCACGTACAACAATGATCCGTCTTACCATTTCTAAGAATGTCATTGACTTTCCATTTTCTGATTCTCTTTCCATTTTCTGGTTCAGAAATAATACTGTATTTGTCAAATTTCATTCAATGTAAGAACTGCATCCTTTTGTTCTTTCTTTCGTCCTTTCTACTTTTCTGTTTCTTTTTCTTGATGTTACTTTCTTTCATTTCGCCTGTCATACTTTATCGACCGTTGTCAGTTGTGATCAAGTCGGCCGTCATCAGTAACACCAAAACTAAGAGGAGTTGATAAGCGAAACTTGTGTTCCACACCAACTTGAACGGATATCAACATGACAGGACTTTAGTTACTGTAACAAAAGAAAAATTTTATCGTTTTTTTATTTTGAAAAGAAGGAAATGTTTGAATTAAAGAAAATCAAAACTGTGGAATAATTAGCCCAGGAAATTAGGAAGGCCAAGAGGATGCTTCCTTTTTCTTGTATGAATAGAATAAAGAGTTAGATTCACTCCTAAATTTTTGCCGGTCTGAAATTCTTGCCATTATAACTTCAATTTATGCATAAACTAAAATATATTTAATTCTCAAACTCAGGTGGGCAATTGCCCACTTCCTTCCTTGTGTTGGGCATAGCTCCTCGAAACAAAATCCTAAATACGCCATAGGTTTGTCTTCAACATTGGGAGGTGGGCAGATTTGAGGCTTATTCTAGAGAAGGGAGAAGAAACTCATATTACGGTAGATGAATCTGATTTCGAAGGTGAACCTGTTGTAGAGTATATTATATATTAGGCGATGTAGAGTGCATATCAGTATTACAAATCACTGCCATGAACACATTCTGAAATCTGAATACATGCATATTTGTAATTGGTATGTTAAAATTGTTTTATAATAATATAATAATATAAATAATGACTTCCCCAAAACTATGAAGAAGGAATATCAATTATGTATGACGCAACAACACTCTTATTTGAGAAAAATGATGATTATCTCAATAGTATTACAGGAATCGCTACAGAAATCTGACGCATGTCATATACTCTTTAGTTAACCGATGTATCCTTAAGATTATGGAGAAAAATATTGCAGCAATGAATTCTTTTCTTTGCTTACGAAGCATCCTCCCTCAAAAGAAAAATTGGGACACGCGGAAAGTACGTAGGAACAAACCATTGTTCGAAAAAGCAGAGAAGAGAAAACAGGCAAAATTACGTTGGCTACAAAATTCGAATGAAATAACTACACAAAATTTCGTTGATATCAGGCGGGAAACTTCCAAAACTTTTAGAACAAAGAAACGCGATTTTTTGAAAGCTAAACTTAAGGAACTTGAAGATAACACTAAAAATAAAAACATTCGGGACATATATAAAACGATCAATGAATTTGAGAAAGGCTATCAACCTCGTGCTTATATTAACGAAAGCTCATGGAACAGTTCTCACTGATACAGATAGCATTTTAAATAGATGGAAAGATTTCTTTGACGATTTTCTTAACACGTAGCCAAAAACTAATGTGCGTGGAGAAAGGGAGATACACACTGTAGAACCGTATATTCCAGAACCCAACCGAATAGAAATAGAAATCGCTATAAAGAAATTAAAGAAACACAAATCTCCGGGTGTAAACGAAATTCCGGTTGAGTTAAATTTAGCTGGAGGCGAAAAATAGTGGAACAAGATACACAAACTCATCCTTTTTATCTACAACAAGGAAGAATTGCCACAAGAGTGGAAAGAATCAATCATTGTTCCAATCCACAAGAGAGGCGACAAAACTGACTAATAATTATCAAGGCATTTCTCTTCTGTCAACATCCTATAAAATCCTTTCAAACATTCTATTAGCAAGATTGACCCCATACGCAGATGAAATTATTGGAGATTATCAGTGCGGATTTAGACGAAATCGATCAACTATCGACCAAATATTTACCATTCGCCAAATACTCGAAAAGAAGTGGGAATACAGTAGCTCGATACATCAATTATTTATTGATTTTAGAAAGGCTTACGACTCGGTTAGGAGAAAAACATTGTACAACGTTCTTACAGAATTTGAAATACAGAAAAAGCTAATTAGATTAATTAATGCATGTTTAAATGAATCCCAAAGTAAAGTCCGGAGAGGAAAATTTTTGGCCAGGAGGTTTCACGTTCAGAATGGCCTGAAACAAGAAGATGCGTTGTCGACATTATTATTCAACTTTGTCCTGGAATACGCTATAAGGAAAATCAAAGATAGCAAACAGGGGCTAGATTTGAACGGTGTTCAACAGGTTATGCGTACGCTGATTATGTAAATTTAATAGAAGATGATTGGATAACAATAGAAAGAAATGCAGAGATCTTAAACGCTTGCAGGGACATGGGTTTAGAAGAAAATGCAGAGAAAACTAAATACATGGAAATGCGTCGAGACCGTAATACGGCAAGTTATGAATGCGTTAAAATATTAAATAATACTTTTGATAAAGTGGATACTTTCAAATATCTAGGATCAATATTAACAAAGGAAAATCTTATTCACGAAGAAATTAAATGTCGACTTAAAACAGGGAATTCGTGTTATTATTCAGTTCAGAATCTCTTGTTGTCGCGGATTCTGTCGAGGAATTTGAAGCTTAAAATATATAAAACGATAATCATTCCTGTTGTTCTGTATGGTTTCGAAACAAGGTCGCTTACTCTCAGGGACGAACATAGATTGAAAGTATTTGAGAACAAGATCTTGGGACAAATATTCGGACCCAAGAGGAACAGGAATGGGGAATGGCGGAAACTTCATAACGAGGAACTACATAAATTATACGGCTTACCAAACATTGTTAGGGTCATCAAGTCTAGGAGGCTTAGGTGGGCAGGACATATGGCACGGATGAAAGAAAGTAGGAACGCTTTCAAAGTGATAGCGGTAAGACCAATCGGAAAACGAACATTAGGAAGACCTAGGTGCAGATGGGAAAACAATATTAAGGTGGATCTCGCAAAAATAGGAATACAAAGTAGAAACTGGATCAAGTTGGCTAAGGATAGAAGTCAGTGGAGAGCTTTTGTGAACGCGGCGTTGAATCTCCGGGTTCCATAGGCTATAAGTTGCTTACGAAGCATGAGTAGATGCCTACGCTGATCGATACTACAAATAGATGAAATGCGCATTTACTGAAAAGATGGGTTGTACTGACATTGGATAGTCTATATACTTCTCGTGTGCTAGGGCCTAGGTGAGAGGAGGAGATAAGATTTCACATCCAGGTTACGTCACGCAAAGTCGCACGCCTTCATTTTCATTAAAAATGGAAAAGCCAAGAGAAACCAATTTCATATCACTTTATTTGTGACAGTCGAACACAAATCATCACACTTATTTGCAAAAAGCATTTTTCAAATTGGATTATTGGGAGAGCCTCCAGTTCCAATGTTGGGGGGGACATGTCTCCCCATTTCCCTGGGATTTGTGCCCTTACCTACAGCTAAAACAAATTTCCAGCATGAGGAGAGGGGCATATCCTCCTCTGGCATTTATTGCAAATTGTGCCCAAGTAGCGGAAAGGGAATTAATACATATTGATGAGACTTCTAAACGCACTACAGCTCGAAGAACAGGTTGAAGTACTATAGAATAAGACTCTTATTTAAAAAATGGAAAAGTCAGGAGAAATTAATTTAATCTTATATTCCTTTATGACGGTCGGACACAAATCACCACACTTATCCCAAAAAGCACTATTCACGTCAGACTATTGGGGGGGGGACAGTCCCACCAGGTCCAAGATTAGGGGGACATGTCCCCTCGTCCCCCGCGGGATTTGCGCCAGTGATTATGGTCTTTCATACTATGCGGAAAGCAAGAAAATATGCTCATCGCTACTTGGTGATCACCAAAACAAGGCCAAGAACAAGATTACTATGCTATTCGTCTTGCATATCCAATCTTTATCTTGTTCTTGCATCGATGTCCTTGGGCTTGGTGAAATAAAATGAAATATTCAGTTTAAGGTCCCTCGATTCTGCACCGAGGCTAAGGGACACGGTAACCATGAGAAATGAATGAAATGGTGGAATGAAGAAAGTGGGAGGAAACAGAACCCCGAGAAAACCCACTACACGGCGCGGCGTTTCTCCACCACAAAGCCTACTTAGCACAAGCTGGGATCGAACCATGGACACCATGCGCCAGAGATGAATTCTCTACCACTGAGCCACCGCGGCCCTGCTTGGGCTGGTCGTCCATATCCAATCTTTCTTTTGGCCTTGCTTAAACAACTTCTAGTTTTGTTCTAAATCCAGACTCCATATTGGCGTAGATATTAATATTACAGTCGATTGGTAAAATCAATCTTCCACATTTAAAAATTAAAGTACACACAAGTACAAAAATAAGCATTTACCATAAAAACACTAGATTTATGGCTTCTATAAAATCAATTGAAAATTGCTATTTTTTAATTAGGCAGCTAGTGGAAAACAGCAGCTTTCGACTCCAGCCGAGTTTAAGCTCAACCTAAACTCAGTTGACCAAAGTGAGCTGACCCGACTGACCCGACCCGATAACCCGACCCGACTACCGGACCCGAAAACCCGACGCGAGCTGACCCGACTCGTTTGAGAGCACTAGACTTATAACTATGTATCCACTAAGAACTTTAACTCGGTGTGTTTCGCTCCTAACGGTTATCGAGGAGTGGTGAAAGAGAAGTCAACATAATAGAGATGTGGGTATCCGAATTAGCTCATAAAATTTCGAAAAATTAATTATGAGGTATATTAGTCATTCCAAAAAACTTCAAGAAGAGATGTTCCATACCATTTTCATTTTTATGCGAAATAAAGTGTATGTAAAATATTCCGGAATATTGTGTGTTCTGTGTAAACCATACAAGTAAAAGAAGCAAAAAATGAATTAATTAATGAGGATCAAGAACAACGTCTACCCGACTGGTAATATTTAAGCAACATATGTGGAATTAAAATTTCAATGTTATGAATGAATTATTTAAGAGTATGGATTATCGGGGGTTCATTATAAGGAAACGTTACATAAAACGAATTTACGAACATTGTTAGACACAATTAAGTCATTACTTATGTTAAATTTAGTACTACAGTCGAGAAATTGTAGCAATCATATATGGACAAAAATGTGTACAGAACGAAGGAAATTATTTGGAGTCCTTGTATTTTTTTTTTTTTTTTTTTTTGCATTCTTTTATGTTTTCCAGTCTGATTAAAGCAGTTCTGGCAACAATACGTCACAACATTGGCAAGTGCGTGAGGCAGATACAGTTGATGATAGCACACTGTTATCACTAATTTCGAAAGTTGCAGAGACAAATGCTATAAAAACTCAAACTATGTGGTAGCACACAGCACCAGCTGTTCCCCAAGAGAATCTTGACCATGTGATAAAATCAGCCTAAAGACTACCATAGCAAATTATCGTACACAGGACAAAAATCAGAAAAGCCTTGAATCGTTCGCTTCTACAAAAAATTCTTTCATTGCTTACCAAATCAGGTGAATGCAAATCAAGGAGAGAGGTAGTGGATACCTTCAGTCATCGCACTTCCAGGACAAATATGTCCAAGTACAAAAATGGCCAGGTATTGTCACTTTCAATGAAAGGTGCTGAAACATGCCAAGTACAACGCGACATGACTCTTAGGCATATTTATTAATCCATGCCATTGATGTCCAAACCAGTACTCCGTTCTTAGAAAGTGTAGTTAAGAATAGTTGACGTTTCAAATTAATAATATACAGGGTGGTAAGAAACTATTTGAGCAAATTTCAGGACCTGATTCCTGACACCGAAACAAGAAAAAATTGTCCTCTGAAACTTTGGTCAGTGACGGAGAGTTTCGGCGATATAAGGTGCCGAAAGAGTGGGAAAATGACTCTCAGAGGCTGTAATTCTAAAACGATACGTAGAGAGTGTGGTTTAGAACTTGACACTCGAAGTCATACCTGCTTGACTGAAAAATGTGTTTGAAATATCTGCAAGATGTGTGTGAGGGAATTCCCAAAGGAACGTAGAGATCCGATATAACCTGGAAAGTAATTTCTACATTCCTTTGGGGAATCCATCACACATCTTGCGGAGGTTTGAAACATACATCACGCCAGTCACGAGGGCGCAGGAGTGTTTCACAGGTGCTTGTAATTCCGGCTTTGTGTGATATCGAGTGTTTCTTACTTTTTGCTTTATAAACCCCAGAGATCATTGTATGGTGTCTTCAGATCGGGACTTCTTGGAGGCCAGACAAAGGGAGCTGGTGAAGATGCACAACTTCTTCCAATCCAGCGGCCAGGAAACGTCAGATTCAGGTAATTGCAGAAAACACAGGTACAACAGGAAACAAATGAACATAGACAACAATGTTACCCAAAATGGAAAGCAATGTTACCAAACAAATGTAGGTAAAACCTGAAACCGTCAGGAAACACCAATTAGTGGTACACCCACTTCCGGACCACGCTGTACAATGGATTGCATCAAGTAATCTGCAGCCGAAGGATGGAGACTACTAACCTAATACCCCAATTATGTTTGATCAGAATTAAACATAAACGAATAATACATGTAGAGGATTATAGTGAATTGTTTAGATTAGTTATAATGTTCCTTTTATATTTAAAGAGTAATGAGCACACTAGCTCATGCCAAAGTTATACGTTTTCTAATTATTTTGTGCTTTAAAGTACTCCATGTCTTTTATATTCTCCTTGTTTAACATGTTTGAAAAGAATTAACTTATAGAGGTTTTGATAACATACCAAACGAATATCATATGTATTTATAGCAAAAATATAGGCAATGCATATTGAGCTCATCTGTTGTTTATGTTTATAAATAATATCATTCAAGAAAAGTGTGAGAATTCCTACTGCTAATTTGATGAGATTACTCTTTGAAATAATGAACATATAGTTAATTGTTAAGACTTGTGTAATAATAAAAGCAACGTCACACTACAAGATCTTATTTAGAACTAAAATCGTAGAAAATGGATCATTTTATTATGTTTCATTGCCAAATTTTGTAATTAAAACTCTGTTGGATTTATCATAGAAGTTAAGGAGGATTAGATCAATATATCAGCAAAATAGCTCACGATTAATTATGCATCCTGCTTCATCATAATTTAACAGGTTTGAACCAATACCAGATAAACAGAAATGGGGTCGACATTTTGATGGGTTCTACTTTATATACGGTACTGGAAAATACTCTCCATTCAAAAATGGTTCCAGATCGAAAGATATATATTTATTTATATAAAGATTGTTATGCTCTTTTTACGAAATCGGATTTTAGGAGGAATACGTTTCGCTCCCAAACCAAATTTGATTAAAAAAGGAAACCCCTTCTGGTTCTAGAACCAAAACCAGTATCGCAGTCGAAGATAAATTCCTAGCAAAAGAGAAAAATATTTCGTTGTAGCTGGTTCATTCGAGCTATCTCATTTGTTTGAACATCGTTTGCAGTTTTAGATAACTTCAGCAGTAATGCTATATAAGAGGTAAGCTTACAACTTAACGTGGGATCCAAATCACATGAGCTCCTCCGGGAATTGAACCCGGATCTCCCGAAATAGATAACTTGAACTAACAATGTTTATCATAATGTATTTCGGTTCTGTACTCTAAACACACTGAACTATAACTTTCGGTTTTGTGAGCAGAATCGACATTTCTAAACATATTTCGGTTCTCTGCCCAAAGCACATTAAATTAAAACATTTATGCAAATTCGTGTTCTTTAACTTAAAAATAATTATTTTTCATTACAACTGAAAACCCATCATTTTGGTTGTTTCCTTCTCTCTACGAATTAATGTAACACAGAATGTTGTAAAGACGGATAGTGAATGGGAAGAAGAAAGTAAGGACCTTAAACTTGTAGTGCTAAAGAAAGTAAAGATGTATATTCAGTGGCGTATTTAGAGGGAGCTTCCGGGCTTAATCCCTCCTCCGAAATCTTACTTACTATAGTTAAGTATATCCAATGTCTTGCAGAATTTTCATATTTTCAGACAAAGCCTTCCCCCCGGAAGTTAGCAAAGCCTCCCCGAAACAAAATCGTAAACACGCCACTGTGTATATTTATTACTATTTCTAGGTCAAATTTCATCCGGTAGTTGACAATCACTAGATGATATTCGATGTCATCTAACGCCGAAATATATAACTTGCAGCATTCTATAATTATACACACTTGTTTGAATAGTAGTGAATCCGATGTTAATAAGAAGTGGTGTTGTTCATAAAGATGATAACGAATTTACTCCATTCACGAACTCGATCGAGGTAATTGTTCTAGTTATCTACTGGTGAAAACGGAAATTAGACAATTCATTTCCGCTCAAAAGTTATCTTGTGGAGTAAGGAACGGATGAACGGACTAACATTCCAATGTTATAAGCTCCATTGACCCGTTCCTAATAACTAAACAAAGAACTCAGAATAACCTATTCTTCTTTCAACACTATGACCAATACTTCACTATGGTTTTGGGAGACAATGATTTTCGAGGCATAGATTTTTTTTATTATAGACATTTTAGCCTTTCTTGAATTATCGAAAATTCTCCGAATTTAAGCAATGGGAATTATGCTCACATCCAGAACTTTCCGAACAACTAAAAATCTCGTATGGGTCCGAGAAAAGCATTCTAATCGCGAATTAAATGAGCAAGTGGGCTTGCTTTGTCACCACAAGAACGCATTGTGCCATACCTTGCTTTGGATCCAGAGTAGTAGCTAGAACGGGGGCCAGCGGGCGGTTGCCTCGGGCGCTGATATACTGAAAAAAAGGTTTTGTCAGATTGACCAAAAAATAGATGCTGGTTACCAAATCGTTTGGCCAATATAGCGCCAAAGAAACGTTTGGTCAGCAGCACGAAATAATTTGGTTACGATTTGTTTGGTTCCTGGAATCTAGTAATTGATTACCAGTACCAAATATGCATTCGGTAATTTTGACCAAATGATGACCAAATAAGTAGGATTTGGTTGGGTATACCAAAAATCTGGTTAAAATAATCCAAATTTGGTTCTTGGAACTAAATAATTTGGTTGTAAATACTAAACCTGCATTTAGTGAATTTGACCAAAACATTTGGTAGAAATTACCAAATACTGTTGATATAGGTACTAAACTCAAAATAATACGGTTATCGCAATAGTCATGAGAACTTTTTTCTAACAAATACTGTCACAAAGCAAGAAATTCTTAAACATGCAAATGGAAAGTTAGTACATGTATAAATATTACGCGTAAGTTGGATGAAAATATACATCCCGTAATAACATTTTTAAGGTTTAAACCATCTTTTAAAGTACAAACAAGAAAACATAAAAGCAAAGTCACCAATCGTGTGCACTTCATGGTACGTTTCCACTTATTTCAAACCATCTGCGTTAAATGATTCCCACTGGCAAAAGCCCTAACGGAACTTCCACAAACTGAAATGAAATCTTTGAGTTTTACGTCCCACAGTTATCCTGTGGAGGCTAAAGGAGACGCTGCTGATGAGAAACGAATGACATGGTGGAATGAAGAAAGTGGGAGGAAACGGAATAATCCCGATGAAACCCAAGCACACGGTGTTTGTCTACCACAACGTTCATTTGACGCGAGCTGGGAGGGAACCAGGGACCCCATGCACCAGATGTGAACGCTCTATCACTGTACCACCGCGACTAACCTCCACAAAATAATTCGTTTCACGTACCATGTTTGTGCCCTTTATGTCAAAGGTGACGGGTGATTAATGGAAGGGATTGATTGCAACAAAAAATGGTGCCATGCGAATGTGTGAGGAAACGGGAAAACCTCGAGAAAACTCACGGACACCATAATGTCCACCACAATCTCTCGTGAGTGGAAAGAATTGTGGTTTTTTAACAATTACTTCTGATGACCCCTTGAATTTTATCTATGACAAGTGAGATATTTTCATGTCGCCCAGTGCAAATCTTTTAGGAGTCAGTAAGGAGTAAATTATCGGATATATATTGCTTCAATAATTATTTTGAGTGGTATCCCAAACGTAAACTTATACGCTTTTATTAACGTATTTCTCAGGAAATATCGATCTCATAGCTAAGAATTCCCATATTTGAATTCCATATGAAAAGTTCTTGAAAAGTATGCTTCATATTTCGGATGACATTTAGTATCTCTCCCAAATCCATCGACGGATCCGGAGTCGGTAATGTGGCTTATAGTAAACTGTTCTTAACTATCTCGTTTTTATGAATAGCCACCGTCGCTGACGCGTCTGCTCCCTACTGACGCACACCGTTGTTAACTCTCGGGCACCTCTGCTACGCTCCTGTCCTGACTCGATTAGATAGTATTGGTGCATTCTAGTGACCACCTAGCACAAGTTGGTTCGTGTTTTATGCACCGCAGTTTCTATACCACACGTTCCCACTGTAATTATATTCATGACTACATCACAGTCACAAATAACGAATGGTAACCACTACCAAGTGAGCCAGAGTCAATATCAAGTGATCTGGGGAAGAAAGTAAACACTACTCCTTATTTCTTCCGTATATTTTGGATTTTGTGCATCTATAAACTGTGAATGCACCAGTTTATTTTGAAAACTTCTAGTGTTAGTGTTACCTTACTTACCCCTTTCCGGAAGTTCTAGTGGAGGAATAGGAAATGAACTAACCCCTGCCGCTATAATTTTGCTCCTTGCCTTAGCGTCGTCAATATAATTTGCCCGCTTCATCTGTATATAAAGGCCTATTTGTTATGCCAAAAATACGACCACTAAAATAACCAATACACATTACATTACAATACAGTACTATATGTGAAAAAGTAAGGTTACCTCGATTTACATAATTAATCACACACTTCAAGCATTCATTCTGCGCAGCTAAATAGTCAGTTTTATTTGTCCCTAACATACGCTCAAAACACTGATAGCTTAAATAAATATTACCCAAAATTAAAATAGATACACGTGACTGTAAATAAACACTTTGGTCAGAAAAACCAAATCCTTACCAAATCACTTAAGATTTGTTTGGCATAACCAAATCAATCAAGCAGGTCTTCTGACCAAAAAATATAGTGTTCTTGACCAAACATGTTTGGTATAAATGACCAAATTTTGGTTAAACTAACCAAATAAATTGACCAAATGCTCTGATCGAACAAATTTGGTATTCCTGAGCAAGCTATTTTTTTCAGTGTAGCAAGAGTGCTCCGAACGAGCAAGAAGAAAGAAAAGGTGTTGGGAAAGAGTAAACGACGCGGTGCCCCGTAAATGAATTGGCGCCCTATTAAATCAACATTGTTGTCGGTTGCAGAGAAATACATTTGTTAAAAATTTTCTTGCTCGCTTCGCTCGCAATCCGGAATTTCTAATAAGAGTCACAACAATTTTTTACTTATTACTTAAAAAAGATTATTATATACGATTTATTCCTGACCATGTGACATACAAGGTGCCCAGTAATGACTTATAGTGTACACAGGAGCGTCTTCAAAATCGGAAAAGGTCAAAGCCTCAAATACATTTGGGCGTTTTCATGGTAATACGACAAAACAAAAATGGCATGGCCGTGAATTGGCAAAACCAATTTTCGAACATAGGAAATACATTATGCAAATCGTTTGTTCATCGTTTGTTCATCATTGTTCACGTAAAATTTTCGTTTGTTCACGAGTTTTAAACTATTTATACTAAATACAAAATGGACGGTGTCAACTTCACGTGCCCGAAAAAAATCCTAAATCGAAAATGAAACATGCAGATCATTTATTCTTAGTTTCTTCACGATTGTTCACATAAAAGTTTTGTTTGTTCACAATTTATAAATAATTTACACGAAAAAAAAATGGCATGGTCATGTACTCCCATGCGCAAAAAAAAATTGCGCGTATACTGTAACTCAAGATTTTTCGGTTTTGTGTATACTGGCAATAATGTTTTCGAGGGAATTTTTGGAGTAGCACAGCACGATTGTAGAGGGAATTACAGAATTGGTAACAGAACAGGGGGAGAATTGAATCAAGGAACAGGAAAGCGGAGTAAAATATTGCATTTATTGGCTTAAATCTAGGGTGTAAATTGTCTGCCAAATATAAATTAGCTTCTGTAACCAAGATGTTGTACGGAAATATATAAACAAAGAGAAAAACTGTTGTCTTAAGTTTGGAAGTGACATGCTCTATAGCCATGAGCATTTATTTCTTAAGAAAAAGATAGGCAACAAAAGAAAGTCTGTGTGGTCAAGTGTGTAGAGTGACGGACTAGTAATTCTTATACTGTTTTGATCCCAGATCGAATCTCATCCGATCCTGTTCAATTTTTTTTACGAAACATTATAGAATTGTATAATTTGTATGTTAATAAAAACTGAAACAATACAATAAAGAAATAACTTTTTGTTTCCTCTGATGACGTATTCATTTAGAATTAGTGTACTATTAGTAATAGCCATTGCTTTCAGTTTATGCTGTTATATAGCTTCTTTTATCATCTTCTTTTCTTAAAAAGAAAAAACAAAAAAACAAATTTGTCTCCAATAAAGTATGAAAACTATATATAGACAGAAACAGACATCTCAGTATCAAACGTGATTTATCATGATGAAATAAACAAGTTTCCCGTTATTAAAAAAAGAAAACTATAGAAAATTATTGAATTTGGTCTTTACGGTTTTAGCATGCTATATATATTCTTTATAAGACTATACTTTATAAGGCAAGATGTGCGATCATACCCACAAATTTAGCTAGTGGGTGAAAGATGTTTTCGGCACAAATATTTTACAGGTCTAGGTGCATGAAACACCAATACGCCATGGTCTTGACCTTCCTTTACTTCACATTATTATCCGACATATCATAGCAGGTAAAACGCAGCATCAATCGGCAAGAAAAACTGCAAGTTGTGGTCTTAGTCTGTTTTTGATGCTCCGGACTCGATCGCCTAACACGCCCGTCTATACCTTGAGTCATACGTCTATCATTCAGTGCAGGCACATATCGAGCTTTACTTTTCGGAGGAGGCCCGACACGAAAGCTCGTAAGCATGTAATTCTAATGTTTCAAAATTATCAATAATAATAATAATAAAATAATAATAATAATAATAATAATAATAATAATAATAATAATAATAATAATAATAATAATAATAATAATAATAATAATAATAATAATAATGCAACAGTTCTGTATTTCTCTTAAACATTTCTTACTTTTCATTTATGAACCGGTCAAACTGCATTCTAACACAAACGAAATCAAAAAAATATTTTCTAGAGACATGTAAGGAAAACTGTCTGCTAGGTATATCACATAACAAAAATAGCAAATGACAATGAGTGTATCGTTCTAATACAGTAATGTTATAAACAGAACGGAAACGAAAGTGTAATCCCATTTAAAAGTGTTCTTTAATTCCATATGGTATCAATGGCATTACGGTATATTCTTACAAGTAACACTTCCCAAGTGTAACACTCCGATTTTGATAAAATTTGACAGGCAGATACTACACATAAAATAAACGAATACATGTTTTTTTGTTTTCTGCGGAAAAACGGTTTTAGGGGGCAAAAGCCCTCACCCAAAATTTTGAAAATTAACGCCCGAAAGACAAAAAGAAAAGTGAACCGAAATGAATGAAATTGTGCAAAGATATTGCAGACGAAAAATGAGGAAATACGCGTTCCGTATTTTCCTGAAAAAAAAAAAGAAAAACGTTTGGGTGGGACACAGACCCCTCCAAAACTTTGATCGTGAAATATCAAAAGTGCTAATAATAGTATGCCAGAAGTGCTTAAAGGACATGAAGAATTCGAACGACACATTGTGTAGGGACAATACGCAAAAAAACAAACGAATACGGGTTTATTTTCTGCAAAAAAAATGGTTTTAGGGGGCAGAATTCCCCACCCAAAATTTTGAAATCGTGCATAGATATTCTAGACGTAAATTGAGGTAATTGTGTTTCGTATTTTCCTGGAAAAAAAAGCGGTTGAGTTGGGAACGGACCTTCTAAGCTGTTGATTACGAAATAATAAAAGTGCAAATAAGTATACGTCAGAAGTTCCTAAAGAGTATTGAGAATTGCAACGAAACTTCGTATAGGGACAACTTGCAAAACAATAAATGAAATGCGTTTTAATTTGTACGACAAAACAGTGTTGGGGCCTAGAGCCCCTCCAAAAAAAAAAAAAAAGTAAATATTACCCTAAAAGTGCAGGAAGGAATGGACCGAAGCAAATGAAATTGTCTGTAGATATTGTATAGATTGTATGTAAAATAAGGACTTTCGTGTTTTTAAGATGTCCCTATCAATTTTGGCACATCAACAACAAACTGGAAATTAATCGGCACGTGTTTTTGTTTATGCGGAAAAACATTATAAGGGTTAAAGTTGCCTCGTGATATACTACAAAATACGCTAACTGTTTGTGCTTGTTGTTGATCTGCCAAATTTGAAGAAATCTGATGGAGACGCTTGTGAAACACGAGAGGCTTTATTTTTCATATCCAATATCTACAGACAATTTCATTCGCTTCGGTCCTCTCCTTCCGACACAACGCCTCGGTCCACTCAACAGTTTTTTTTTTCTTTTCAGGAAAATACGAAGCACGTATTCCCTCATCTTACCTCTACAACATTTGTGAACAATTTCATTCAGTTCGGTCCATTTCTTCTTGCCTTTCTTGCGTCCAATTTCAAAATTCTGGGTGGGACCTTTTGCCCCCTAAAACCGTTTTTTCGCAGGAAATAAAAAAGCCGTATTTGTTTATTTTTTGCTTATTGTACTAACACAAAGTTTTGTTCTTATTCTTCGTGTAAATTTAGGAACTTCTGGCATACTGTTATTAGCACTTTTGATATTTCATGATCAAAGGTTTGGAGGGGTGTGTGCCCCACCTAACCGTTTTTTCCACGAAAATACAAAACACGTATTTTTTAATTTTATGTCCGCAATACCTGTTCACAATTTCGTTCACTTTGGTCCACTTGTTTTTGCCTTTTGGGCGTCAACTTTCAAAATTTTGGGTGAGGGCTTTTGCCCCTAAAACCGCTTTTCAGCAAAAAATAAAGAAGCACTTATTTGTTTATTTTATGTGTAGTATCTACCTGCCAAATTTTATCAAAATCGGAGTGTTACACTTGGGAAGTGTTACTTGTTAAAATTATAACAACAACGCATTGTCCACAGTTTGGACACTGACTCAAAGTAATCTGACATAAAAGAACCTCAAAAGGGAAAAAATAGGTTTATTAAAAAGTGCTTGAGGTTTGGTAAGGGACAGCTTCCAGGACCTCACGCTGGATACGTCACTGAGTCAATGCATTGTATTTGTTTCTTGCAAAACATGATAATTAGATGCGTAATATGTAAAATTATATCATAGTTTGACTTTAGTAGGTCTTTCCTTAATACATCCATATTATCCGGCGTTCTGCCTGCCTGTTTCATGTCGGATAAGCGAAACTCTACTGTATTTTCAAAGATAGCATATACACAGGGGCTAGAGGTCTGCACTGGCCGGAATTTTTAGAACGGACCCGGCCCGTCCCCTTTAATTTATAATCTATAGGTATTAGCGGATTAAGGGCGGAGCCAATGGAGCCCAGGCTTCGGGGCCCCAAGCTCAGGGGGCCCTTTAAAATCCCTCTGTTTAATACTAAAATATAGTAATCAACTTATTATATTATAGGCTTCAGACCGATGCTATTTTTCTTTTCCCGCTCGTTACGCTCGCGGTATCGCTAGATTTAAGTCTTTGCATCAGCAGCATTTACCTGTTAATAATGAATGCAATTATTTAATTGTTAATAATGAATTTAACTAAACTAATTATTATAAACTTGGAGCACATTCAAATATTACAGCATAGTTCTCGGTAGTTCCATAAGCCTATGAGGCTGTGGAAGGCAGAAAAGAAAATTTATGCACTGGAACTATTCTTAACATAGGGCCCCCTTAAAACAGTAGGTTCTAGGTCCCCAAAAGCCTTAATCCGCCCCGGTCTATAAGCAATATTTCACGAAAAGCTGGTATTTTTTAACAAATGTGTTCATCATTAAGTTTTCATAAAGTAGTCCCTTTCTCCTTTAAGTAATTTCAGAGCCCACGGTGTTTCAGTGGTAGAGCGTTCACCTCTGGTGCATGGAGTCCTTGGTTCGATCTATGCTCGCGCCAAGTCAACCTTGTGCTGGACTAACACTGTGCGTGGGTTTTCTCGAGGTTCTCCCGTTTTATCCCACTTTCTTCACTCGATCATTTCATTCATTTCTTATCATCACTGTCTCCTTTAGCCTATCCGACATAATCGTGGGACGTAAAACTTAAAGATTTCATTTCAAATCATTTCAATCAAAAAACAGTTGCAGGAAGTATGTAATTTCGAATAAAACAAACTACTATATACAATTCTGAGTATATAATTCTTTTATGAAATTCTCGCGAACCTTATTTCTAAATCGAAGGGTAAGAAGACTAAATTCACTCTCTTATTATTATAGATCCATTTCAATTGAAGCAGTTGGAATAGTTGAAAAAAAACATACCCTATATTCCAGTGTGCCACAATCGGTATAACGCGGCACACTGGTGTGTCCAGCAAAGTGAACTGTGTGACGCAAACTTTTTCCTATTATTTGCAAGAATATTTGTCGAGCTTCTGTTATTTATTATTATTATTATTATTATTATTATTATTATTATTATTATTATTATTATTATTATTATTATTATTATTATTATTATTATTATCAACGATTCTTCCATGGATCAGCTGTCTGTATACGGTTAAGCAACCACAAGTATCACATTGAGGGAATGAGTATAATTATTTACTTTAATAGTAATACAAAATCTATTTGCTTTTATATTCTACCGGGAATAACTGCATCCGTCTAGAAAGCTAGGACTAACAACAAAGGGATCCGAAGTTGTGGCCACAGACCGCCCCAAATCGTGAGTGCCACAAGTTCCCTTCTGCGCCTTAGCACAATAAGGGCTGTTGCGTTCAGGGAGAGAGAGAAACAACTTAATTCCATTGCAGTTATATGCTTATTAAATGTTAACTTATATTTATAAATTATGTAAGTGATCGTATCGTTTTCTGTTTATTATTATTATTATTATTATTATTATTATTATTATTATTATTATTATTATTATTATTAATTCTTATTATTATACATTTCTTTTTACGTTGACTGCCATGTGTATGGAATTCCATACACACGGCTCTGCTGTGCAGTAGAGCGTGATTATTTTCCATACGCAAACAATGTAGATATTCCAAGTTTGTTGTGTTCGTCCTATAGGTGTATATGTATTAGATACATATGGCGTAGAAATCAAAATTTAATGTCCATGCCACGTATATGCAAAACCATACACAAAGACATTTATGAACAAAGACATTGAGTTTGAGTTTAACGTCTTGCTCAGCAACGAAGCTATATGAGACGTCGGCCTACTGATTAACGTGGACTCCGAAGCATGTGAGCTCTCGCCGGGAATCGAAGCCGGGTCTTCCACGCCAAAGGCGCGTACGCTAACCGCTTAGCCACTAAGGAGCTCATGAACAGAGACATTTAAAACAAAGGCGAAAACAAAGATGTGTGATGTGATTTTGAGTTTAACGTCCCTTTCAGCAGCGAGGCTATATGAGACGTGGACCTACTGATTAACGTAGAATTCGAACCACATGAGCTCCCGCCGGACGAAAACAAAGGCCTTTGGAATTGACAATAATCGTTTGGACATTTCAGTCGCACCTACCTAATATTAACAACATTTCTACGATAATTTCGTAACATTGTATTATTTCTTTTGTTGATTAGCTTGGTTAGGCTTATTTAAACACTTTTTTCTTTGCACCGACGTGTCACATCTCTTGGATGAAAATACACTAGCTCTCACTGGAAACCAAATTCAGAACCAATTCACTTGAACAATTTGACCACAACAAGGCACATTTAAAAGTTTCGATTTTGTTCGGAAAATTGTGATTAGGTGTAACATTAAAAAATATATTTAAGAAAGGATACGGAGCAAACGCACTGTACTTTCTCGCTCAAATTTTTTACACTGATTTATGTTAGGCTGTAACTATTATTGAAACATTTATTTGGGAAATTGAAAATAAAATAATGTTTTGGAAAACTTTGCTAGAAGAAACTTCAGGCCCAAAAGTAAAGTACCTATTGGTCATATTTTCGATAGAAATAACTTGATCCATATATTAGAATTATTAAGGATATAATTGTATGTGAACTATAAGCAAAAGCGTCAGAGTAATTTCTGAGAAAATCATGAAAAAAGTCACCCCAAGAATAAATTATCCCTTCTGGATCTTTTCAGGACAAACGAGCTATGCTATATTGTTAGTGTTTTCGTAAAACATTTATTTATGAAATACGAACACAATCGCCTGAGTCGTTTTTGAGAAAATCGCAGGGTAAAACTTACTGTCAAAAGTAATATACCATTTCTAGTTTTTCCGGATGAGGGAATTATACCATATAGCTAGGTTATTTATGTCACATGTGTTTATAAAATATGAACAACAAACATCTCCTGAGTATTTTTTAGGAAGGTCATCGGGAAAAGCTTACCCCCAAAGGTAAACTCTTCTATCTGTAATTTTGACAGTATATCGAGTAATTTTTAAGCAAATCGTAGGGAAAAAAATTCACTGTCAAAGTATCTCTTTTGGATTTTTCTTTTCGGAACAAGGGAGTTCTACCATATTATAAGATTATTACAGAAAATATTTTACTGAAATTGGAACAAATTTGTCTCAGTTATTACTGAGAAAATTGTCCAAAAAAATTCAACCCTTGAGAAAACAACTTCTTCTGTATGTTATCGGAATAAACGATTTATGCTGTATGTTAGTTTATTAATGAAACAT
The DNA here is from genome assembly GCF_964235325.1 of Thermobia domestica. Lineage (NCBI taxonomy): Eukaryota > Metazoa > Arthropoda > Insecta > Zygentoma > Lepismatidae > Thermobia > Thermobia domestica. The sequence goes on along the minus strand of NC_137471.1, from coordinate 114,985,973 downwards.
TTCTTTACGAAATATGGACAAAATTGCCTGAGGCGTTAATGGGATAACTATCGGGGTAAAGCTCACCCTAAGATTAAGCTATTCCTTCGAACGAGTTGTTTGTTAGGTTATTAATGATACGTTTATTTATGAAATGTGGTTGAGAAAATTCTGCAAAAAGAACGCATACCATACAGTAAATTACACCATATATATTTTTTCAGAAAAAATATACAGAAGTTTGAAGTTACTTCTGCTGTGTTTGAAAAAACGGAGAAGGAATGATTAAGCATACCATACCATAAACTAAAAACAATCGCTATTAGTAATAAATAGTAAGCTAATTCTGAATAAATACGTCATCAGAAAAACAAAAAGTTATTTCATTATTATATTGTTTCGGTTCTTATTAACATAAAAATTATATACTTTCTACAATGTTTTGTAAAGAAAAAAAATTGAACAGGATCGGATGGGATTCGAACTGGGGTCAAAACAGTATAAGAATTACTAATCCGTCACTCTACCCACTTGACCACACAGACTTTCTTTTGTTGCCTATCTTTTTCTTAAGAAATAAATGCTCATGGCTATAGAGCATGTCACTTCCAAACTTAAGACAACAGTTTTTCTCTTTGTTTATATATTTCCGTACAACATCTTGGTTACAGAAGCTAATTTATATTTGGCAGACAATTTACACCCTAGATTTTAGCCAATAAATGCAATATTTTACTCCACTTTCCTGTTCCTTGATTCAATTCTCCCCCTGTTCTGTTACCAATTCTGTAATTCCCTCTACAATAGTGCTGTGGTACTCCAAAAATTCCCTCGAAAACATTATTGCCAGTATACACAAAACCAAACATAATTTTGTTTTTTGCTTATATTTTTATTATTTTATTATATTTTTTGGGAATATCTCCTTAGATGGATTGCTTTCTATTATCTCCACATACTAATAACTGAATTTTACCCATAAACATAAGGAAAATGAAATAATTGCGAAAAATCGTGAGTTACAGTATACGCGCAATTTTTTTTGCGCATGAGAGTACCTGGCAGAACCCATTTTTGAAATTCGAAATAAACCATGCAGATTCTTTGTTCATCCTTTTTTTCACGATTGTTAAGATAAAATTTCTTTTGTTTACGATTAATAAACAATTTATACGAAAAACAAAATGGGCGGTGCCAACTTGATGTAACTGAAAAATTTCGGAAATCGAAAGAAACCATGTAGATCTTCTGTTCATCGTTTGTTCAAGATTGATCACATAAAATTTTTGTTTGTTAACGACTGTTCAATCATTATACAAAAAGAAAAGAAATGGAAACGTTCGTGAACCCATTTTCGGAAACCAAACATAAACTATGCAGATCATTTGTTCATAACTGTTCACACAGAGGGAAGCTAAACAGAAATAATTTTATAAAGCATATGGAGTGTGCGAACTTGAGGACTTGGAAAATTTTCTTAACTTTAAACTAAACCATGCAGATCTTTCGCTGACATTATTTTTTGTTTTGTTCGGCAAGGAGAAAAAATATATTTTATACATACCCTCCAAAGAATGTTCTTTCCGGTTTTAACGGTGAAGTTTGTAGCAGTCACATATGGTGCATAAGACATTAGACATAATTACACATTAATGTCTACTTGAAGAGGTCATACTCCAATTAGAAGATCAGAAGAGACCCTATTAAGGGCATATTCAAATGAGTCTCCTTTTTCTTCTTCTTTTTTTAAAAAAGGAAACTTTCTTAGCTCTTGTCAATTCTAACATTTTTATTCAAGGATTTATGTTTTCTTGTGAATTATATTTTGAGAAAATGCAAATAACAAACACTATGTGCCAAATATCAGATGCGCTTCATAACGAAAAAGATTTATTCTTCCTAGTTAACGTCAATAAATTACTTTAACCATTATTGGCATTATTATTATTATTATTATTATTATTATTATTATTATTATTATTATTATTATTATTATTATTATTATTATTTTGCAGTAGTTGTTATATTAGTTATTGTTGTTATTTACTGGTGAGAGCAATAACGGGATTACTCGAGATTACGTTACAAATAAATTAATTACTGAAACATAAAACACGTTAAAACAACTGAGAGGCATGACAAAGCTTTCTTGGAAAGATTACAAGTTTAAAACTGCATAAAAACTATAGCATTAAAAGAAAATGGATTTCAAATTTGATACCGCCGATGATAATACATGTAGAAACAATAGATAAATATTCAACAGAAAAAGAGAAGTAAAATATTACCCAATGCAGATTCTTATGTTGTTTGTTTACGAATTCTTTTAGTATTCTAACTGCATTATATGTGTTACCTTCTCATTGAATTTCGGAGTGCAAAAAGGAAGAGCAATAATGAAAATATACAGATTTCCCCTATAAAGTGTTTTAATTTGATTTTAGCTAAGCATCTTTTTCAGCAGCGAGGCTACATGAGATTTGAATCTCATATCTTCAAATTGATCACGGCTAATATATAGGAATCAAGGTAGTATAGTCTTTGTGTACATCTGATATATATATTTATGTTGTTAGTTTCACTGTAATGTACTATCAAGTACGTTTCAAGTCAGTCACACAAATCACTCTATAACATATTGAAGGGCTGAATCCTGACAATTATACAATGTGTAATTGAGACAGCGATACCAATGTTAATATAAATTATCATCCATCTTTATTTCAAATTGATACATCATTATAATTACAATCATATTACTCTTACAAATTACTCTAACTTAACAACTGCAGTGTCTCTCATATAAATCCAAATACATTTGATGTAGGACAAAATTGTCTATTCTTTTTAAAGATCACTGTCTCATATTTTGATAATTATACAATGGATAATCAATAACATGCCGTGGAACGACTATTGCGAATATATCTCCTCAGTGTTTTACTTATTTTAACGATTTCTTCGGAAACAATGTAAACAAGAGTGTGATATGTTTTGTACAAATTACTTTTAAATAACTTCTTTTTCAATCAATTAAACGCGGATGCTGAAAAACCGAGAGTTTCTTCTCAAACATCCATTGGAAAAATGCAACATTATAAATGCCCTTAACTTTTTCAAGTCGATGTACGTATATGAAATATGTTCAATTTTACAAACTTTAAAGGGAGTATACTAATTAAAATTACAAAAATTATGATAATATTTGAATGTGCCATAACCTTCATGTTAAAAATTGAAACCAATATTTAATTATTAATAAAGTAGTGTGAAATTGTATTTTATTCCTTAGATAGATTTATAATTATTCATATTTTAATAAATTCCTTTGCATTCCACCATCTTGCGTACTTCTGTAGTTTCAGGTATTGAAATATTATTTACAACACTTCTAACAAAAGAACATTCCGATTTGGTGAATTCAATTGCTGGAAACGATTGCTGGCACAGGGTTCAGCACCAAAACAAACACAGAAAAGGAAGGTGTTGCAGACCTTGTACAGGGTGGGATGTAAATGAGGGTAAAATGCGAAGATAGAACTGGGAACATGTCTTGAAATGCTTCGTTAATTTTGAAACGCGTAGAGGGATTGAGGTCAAATGTTGGATATGAAAAATACATGTAGAACTCCACTGAATAGGCGTAATATGAATCACGAGGGACATCTGAAAAACCGCGATGTTGGATTTAGCTCAAGAAGAATATACGGGAAAGGGACCACGTGTCAAATGATTCTTGACGCACATTGTCTATTGAAATCAATAGTGACCAATACAGTTTGAGATCTCTGTAACAAGAAGTGTTCCAGTATGGCAATGTGTATGGCAATGTGTCAGTAATGTCGTAAAGGTGACGTGAATGAGGAACTGAAGACCCTGTAGTACGTTCCAAGAGGACGTTGTATGCACGAATGGTATAAAGAGATAGAATCGAATCTTGGAACATCAAGAAGAATGTTTGCGACTTGTAACGGAATGAGAAGTAGTTCCACTGGATGAATGTTGGCGTGGTACGTTGCACAAAGACACCTGTCCCATTTATGGTTCTGACATACTAATGGCCCCTGACGCAAAACGTGCTGGTTATAACGCTGGTGACTCTTCTCCCTACTAGTTACAAAAAATTGGTAGTTAAAACACTGTTGATTGTAGTGTTGCACACGAGACAATATTTCAGGCTGTCTCGTCTCGTTCTCAATACATACCAGTCTGACTCGTTCCGTTCGGCGTATGGTATTGGTATTGCTAAACTTCGTCTCTTCTTGTCTCTTATGATTTCATGGATGTTTCACCGTCTCGTCTCGTGTGCATGAGCCATTGACTATTTGCACCTATCGTTAAAACGTCTTACTAGGAACCAGTGGCGTATTTACGATTTTGTTTCGGGAGGGGCTTTGCTAACTTTCCGGGGGGGGGGCTTTGCCTAAAAATGTGAAAATTCTGCAAGATATTTCATTTACTTTACTATGCTAATAAGATTTCGGGGGGGCTTAAGCCCAGAAGCCACCCCAGTAAATACGCCACTGCTAGGAACGTTGTATATTATGTACACTTATCGTTTAATAATATTATTAGAATCACTAGTTAGTTTGAATATTGACAGTGAAAACACTGCTTATTTTGTTCAACCATCAGTACAGTTAGTAACAATTCGATGTTAGATTTCAGAATACCCGAAAAGATTAATGTTCCGTATTGCTTCGTTCCCCAACCTAGCTTCTGATGTGTTGTTTGGAGAATCTGCATGCGTTGCAATCAACAACTCCTTCACAGGGAGCGCAACAGCTGACCCTTACGTTTGTTTATTACGATAAGATATTGCTAACCGTGTTTCGTCATATTTGACATCAATAATCACTTCTGCGACTACGATTATGTAACGTTGTTAATCAGTTGATACATCATAACCTGTAGACCACGACGGTACAGTTTTGAGAGAAGGTTAACGATAAAGAATTGTATTTTTTTCTGTTCACTTTGTCTCCGTGTTTGTGATACTATGTATGTGCCAAATTGTGCGGATCGTTAAGTACAAAGACGTTTATCGTGCTTATCTCTAGTGTGATTGACGTTCTGTGTATGAACATAGACGCCGACTTCAAAAAAAATATGGGCGTCCAAACAATGAATAAATATGTCATCATATTCAGCCGTTGGTAGAAAGTCCCCCCCCAGATCTCGGTCCGCTACTCCACTGCAAAATTCAGGCTGCATTGATATTCACTTGCCATATCAGTGCTGCCAGAATGTTAGTTGAATCTTCAGTGCCATATTAAACACTGTTTTCAATCTAGTAAGAAGGCTGTTCCTAATATTGAATTAAAATTATAAAGTTCACGACATAAATTCTTGCGCATCTTTGTTAATTCTTTCTCGACTGGATTATGTTAGGGGGGCAAGGGCCCCAAATTTAAATATTGGGGGAGCTGAAAGAGTCCTGCCTGCCAAAGTCGGCACCTATTTGTGTGAAAACATCTGCAAAGCAGCATATTAATAAATTGATATGTTCAGTTAACTAGTTTGTTTAAGTTATTAGGGAGAAAACAATAGACAGTTGCCCACCTAACATTGTTTGTTTAATGTTCAAACCAAAGTTGTACAAAGACGTTAAGTTTTTTTGATATTGTTTTCTGATTTTCGCGATAATGTCCAAAATTATAACAAACAAAATATGCTCTTTAGTTTATAGATTTATAATTCTAACACGCATGGGAATGTACAACGAGAATATTGAATCAATATTGATTCTAATTGCCAAAAGAAATTAAATTACAAATTCTTGTATCTTTAGCATAGTCAGCGAGTAACTTTAGTTGATATTGATTGTGTGAAGGTGAGTAATATGAAAAAATGTGAGGGAAAGGTGTTCTTACTTACAATTTGTATGTCGAACTGAGAAGGTTTACCCTATATACTATGCGAAATTCATGGCTTCGGCAAATCTTTAGTTCGTTGTAGAAAGATGACGTTACATCGATCAAAGACAGATTGTTATATGTCAGAATTAGACGCGAAAGACCTTATAAGTATTCATTATAGTTATAGAAATGACACTCCAAATACTACCTGTCAAACATTTTAATAAATTTAGGCATTTGGAATCTTTGGCATGATCTCCTTCAATTGTGGTTGCAAGTGAGATATCCTTGTGAGGCGAGAACAAGCAATTTGGCAGATTCGCTGACGTTAAGAGGGGTATCGTTGACTTGAGATGAAGGAAGTTGGGGTTTCAAGGACTAAAAGAGAGCATTTATCTAATTCATCAGAGTGTTAACCTTTACGCGTCATTGTTCACACTATTTGATAAAGGATTCGATGGTGAAATCCTCTGAGATATTAAATTGGTCAACAGTTTTGCCAAGTGCTAGGAAGACAGTAGCATTTGAATATTGAAAAAAATAGATGTATGCTGCAATGGAGGTGAGAGTGATGATCCTTTGGATACACCAGAGTGAAGGAGTATAGGATGAGAGCATTTATCAATAATAGAAACGTATCCTTAGTGAAATTACAAACGGTTGGAGATAAATCTGACATAGATAAGAGTAAGACTGAAGTTGAAAAGTTTGTACATAAGTCCAGCGTGCCATACCTTATCAAATGCTTTCTCTATTTCATCTTTATTTATCTGCACATCAAATAAAGTTAGACAAGATTGACATGATGGTTGGTGATGAGATTTAGGATACTTAGTAATTGATCGTTAATTCTATAATTTGATCGAAATACAGATTGAAAATATATTAAAAGGTCATATTGAGTAAGATCAAAATATAATTGCTGAAATAAGATTTTTTCGAGACGTTTGCTGAATATGAGCGTTAATTGTATGGGATTTTGTAGGCCTTAGAAACATCAGTACATTGGAAGTCTTAGATTCTGTTGGTATGACTCCAGAGAGGAGAGTAAAAGTATTGATAAATAAGATTACGTAGAGAAATATATATTGATTCTATGAGCAAGAACTCTTTCACAAGAGATTCATTCTCATCTGCGGGTGTGCGTTCCCCAGAAGATCAAACCTTCTTCTTGCAAGATAATTTTGAAGTTTCTGGAGCTTTAACACAAGCAGGACTGAAGACACCCACACCCTGAGAAGAACCCCCCTTCACACAATCCTGGCTACGTGCCTGCGCCCTGCCAAAAACCGGTGTTTTTTTTCGGATTGGGCCAACCTGCAAGAGAAACACCTGGTTTTTATGATTTTGGTGAGTTTATTACTCATACAACTAAGCTGATCACATTGAAAGCGATTTTTACGAAATTTGGACTTTTAGGTATACTACAACATTTAATATACTGTATACTAATTAAGTCTTTTCTAGGACTTTTGTGAATTATTGAATGTACTGAATGAATAAAAGAACTCAGTTTGAGATAATTATAGAATTTATATAAATAATTATCCAAATTAATGTATAGATTATGCTTATGTTTGAAATATATGAAATGAAACGAAATCTTTGAGTTTCACGTAACACGTTTATGGTTTGTGAGCTAAATGAGACGGTGAAGATGAGAAACAAATGAAATGGTGGAATGAAGAAAGTGGAAAGAAACGGGAGAACCCCGAGGAAACCCACACACACGGTATTTATCCTCCACAAAGCTCATTTGGAGAGAGCTGGGATTGAATCAGGGACCTCACGCACCAGAGGTGAACGTTCTACCACTGAGCAACTGCGGCCCCATTTGAAGTAAAATAGGCAATTTTATATTAAAAGTTTCGATGTACATTAAATAAAGTTGCGAATGGTCCCGGGGTCAATTCCCGGTGGGGACTCTTCATCGAAAAAGTGTAAAAGCTTTCCAGACCAGCCATCCTGAGTGAGGTTTTCCTCAGTTTTTCTCATTCACAGTACACAAATGTCGGGGTGGTACCTGACATACAGGTCTCAGGCTGCTTCCTTCCTTCCCTTTCCTTGGCTAGTGTGTTCCAAAGAAACGTCATCTCTCATGTTCAAAGATGCCGACAGCCCAGAACTAAATCCTAACCTAACTTGAATAAAGTTGCATTATCGGAAATGAAAACGTAATGAAATAAATGCTCGGATTTTCTCTTAATTGAAGGCTCAAAGTATCGGAAGTGAATACTTCAACAATAAAATCTCTCATTTTACATTGGAAGATATTTAGTTTGATTTAAAACATTTTTAAACATTTACTTTAAAACAAAGATATAATTCATGTTGTATAAATTAATATATTTCGTATTAATACTCATGTGCACTTGTTTCCTTAATCTTTGTTTTAGATTGTACTTTTTGTTAACAAATTAGGAGAGTTTTCTTTTTCTTTTTTCTTTCTCTCTTTCTTTTTTCTTTTTCTTTCGTTTCTTTCTTTTTTGTAAATATTAATGTTAAGCGATTGGATACAATTTCCCGGATTTGGTACTTTATTGAGTGCTTAGTTCATTCTGGTTACCAGGTAGCAACAAAGTTTAACTCCTCGGTGGTCTAGTGACTAGCATGGGCACTTTCTGTTCAGGGGCTTCCGGGTTCGATTCGAGACGGGAAGTCTGGAAAAATTTGAGCGATTCTGGTGGTATAGATTCCACCTTAAATTGTAGGTCTACGTCCCATACAGGCCCGCCGCTGAATAGGGACGCTAAACTTCAATAACCAACCAACTAAAGTTGATGTTAACAGGTAGATAAAGGATAGTAATATTAAGGAGGCGATGGGGATTTTCTCTTCTTACTGTAGCATCTTCAAGAAAACATATTTCATCGTTGGGGCCAAAACTGTGAACGTTATGTACTATTAGATTCATAATACGTATTTTAATATAGGCTAAGATAATATTGAATTAGATTACAAGTTCACAATGGTGATTTAAGAATAGTTCGCCCGGAATACTTTAAAAACACGAGAGGTGAAAAGAAATACCGTGACAATATTGGTAACACGTTGAGTACGAGCGGATTTATGACCCCATGGAATTTCCCCCGGGTCGTCTCCTGAAACCATTTACTGCAAGTTCTGTTTAATTTGGTTGGGTGTATTAGGAAGGGGACTCCATTGTCCCTCTCTGCGTCGTGATTGTTCCTATATATTCAAACTCTGAACATGAGAGAAGCATGGAATTTAGACTCCAGAAAATGATTTTAAATATTCCCCCGGGAGTGGATTTGAATAAGTGGGTTTGAAAGCAGTACTGCAAAAATACTAGCATCTAGATTGAAGTGAATCCAAGAAATGTTCCATGTCACCATTCAATTTGATAATGGTCATTAACCAGTCACAGCGTGTAACACTGAATTTATATAATTCCATAATGTTAAGTTTGTAGATAGCGATGCTGAACTCGATAGCAAATATTTGGTTTCTTAAAGTTTTACATATTTTGTACATAGACAAATAAAGTTTAAATACAAATCAAATGGATTTTGTTTAGGTGCAATCCCAATTTAGTGCGGCAGATACTGGTAAAAAAAAAAAAAAGGAACAATTGTGCTATTCATGATAAAAGCATGAAAGTTGCAGGGATTGCTTATGACATAGTTCTAAGTAAATTTCAGAAAGTAGGCCAACAAAAAGTTCACAAGAAACAAGATGGCTACCAAATTATTAAAAATTCCAAAAGTCAATCAAAACCATAATCTTTGTATCGAACTATATATTTTTGAGGCTCAAAACTTCAAATCCACTATTTATTCTTACGTAGGAGTGTTAGTTTTTGACAGTCTTCCATTTTTCCAATATAGCTGCCATCATTTTCAAAAAGTTCAAGAAACAGGGATAATCGCAATCTTTATATCATACTATATGTTTTTGAGGCTCAGAAATTCAAATCCACCATTTATTTTTATGTAGGAGTGGGATATTTGGACATTTTTTCAATATTGCTGTCATAATTAAGTCTGTAAATTCAACAGGACGTTCATTAAAATATTGGCTGGACATCACATCGAGCAAATGTGTTGCCAAAAAAATGTATAGTTTACTCAATTTTAAGTACTGATTGTTGATATTAATTAGAGCTTTAATTTTCACCATAAGATGGTAGCAAAATTAAATAAATTACAAAGTTTTATTTAGCTTAGTTTTAAAAATTTGCGTACAGATTTCCACCGGGTTATTTAGCAGTTTATATTCGTCATGAAAAGTTGGGGGCCGCGGTGGCTCAGTGGTAGAGCGTTCGTCCTTGATGGTTGGGGTCCTGGGTTCGATCCCAGCCCCCGCCAATGAACCGTGTTGTGGACAAACACTGTGTGCGTGGGTTTCCTCGGGGTTCTCCCGTTTACTCCCACTTGTTCCATTCCATCATTGCATTCATTATTTATCATCACCGTCTCCTTTAGCCTAACCAGCATAATCGTGCGACGTAAAACTCAGATATTTCATTTCAATTCATTTCGTCATGAAAAGTTAAAAGTGTGTGCATATATATAAAAGAAATAATATTACTTAGAAGAAATTTTTAGTAACATGCTACTAAAGCCTTTCCGCTTGAAATGTACTATAAATTTATTTAATGTTTGTTCTAGTCACTCCCAGGAATGAATTCAGGGGGTAGCCCGTGGGGGAATGTCCCCCCCGAAGAAAATTTATTCCCCCCCGGAGAAAATTCCAAAATTTCAGTCACAAAATGTAGAAATTACTTCACCCAATTATTTGCTTTTCTTTCCGTGCACATGCAGACGAAATCCGATTTCTCAATATACATATAAATGACGCATAAACATGTAACATCTAAGATAGAATACCAAATAGTCAATAAAACCTGTATTTCTTAACGCTATGACCGAGTCTGGCAGAACATGAAATTGTCAACTGTTGAAGAAAGTTTTGTATTTTAGTAGGTACTATACTCTTTCCCTATATTGTATATTAGTAGGTAGCACTAGCTCAGATTGAGATAGGAAAGGTAAGATAGGGAAGATCTTTCGATCATTCCATATGATCTCTTATGTCAGCAGACTTCAGTTCTTCAAAATGTACAATTCGTGCATTATTTGAAATAGAGTGCCTAAATCCCATTTCTCGCATCGGAAGTAACAGATGTAAATGTGTTTGACGATTGTTAATGTAAACACACATTTCTTTAACTAAAAATAAGTAAGTTAACGGGTGAGACTCAGAGGGATCAGAGAGGAGCAGTTATCCCTCCTGGGTTAGAGATTTATTTAGAATTTATCAATATAATAGTATATATAAGTGAAAGATTGCTATTAAAGTTTACGAAGATCCTGCTCACTGCCGTGCCATGAGGGAGGGGCAAGCTGGTCGACGGCCCGGGCGCCGAAGTAAGAGGCGCACAATTCGGAAGGGAAAAAGAAAAGAAGGAAAGAAAAAAAGAGGAATGAAACACATGTGCACATGTAGGCATATGTACATATATAAAATGAAAGGAAAAAGTAATAAAAAGTGCTCAAAATCAAGGAAGAGCAGAGTTTACTTTTTAAAATTTTCTTATTTTTCGCGGCTGGTCTGTCGACCTCACTCATATGTACGGGGGTGGCGTCGTATACTCTCGCCCCAAGCGCTGATTTTCCACGATACTAATCTACTGTAGATTTCGTAGTGAAGAAACCAAGGCTAATATGCTTGATTTAGAATCAGAAGTGTGAGAAAGAATGATAACTTGTTGTTAAGATATTCCTATGTATGTTTGTTTTAGGCCAAAAAAATATGTGAGTTAATTTAAATATTTTTAAAAACTTCTACATTAGTAACAAACAGTAACTACTGAATATAGAAAATAACAAAAATAACTACTGTAAATAGCAGTTAAAGTTTAGTCTAAAATATTTTTGCCAGTCTATTTAATGTTGTAGATAAAATTAAACGATTGTTTTTTTTTTAATTATAATCTCACATTGAATATTTATCAGCATTAGTCTCAATATTAGGTTAGATGTGCATGTGAATGGAATTGTTAAATATGCTGCTTTCTTGCAAAAATACAGAAAAACAACCCTCCCCCCCGAGGAGTTCACATTCCCCCCCGGGTGAAAATGTCTGAATTCAACACTGGTCACTCCACTTTCTCCATTTAGGGTCATCTAGTAGCTGCAAAAGTGAAATAATTTGAGAAATGGATTGGGACAAATAAGCCAGTCAATGTACGTCTCATGAAAAGTTGCAAGATCCGAAAAATAGTACAAAATTTAAAACTGAGTAATTACTAAATATGTTTGTTCAGTCGCTTCGTACTGGAAACTTTCATTTATACATTGATTGTCTCACAAATATGATTCCCTGGTTCTTTGCACTGCATCGTATCCGCAACATTGCTTCCAGTACACCTAAGAGACATAACAACTCCCAAACAGACACACCCAATTGTTGCAGAAGAATTTTTAAAGGGGGATTTTTTGGTTAAAATGACAAACCACAACTTCTCTGCTCTGCCCATTGATCAAGCACATGAACAACACAATGCTATAGTCAAAGGAGAAGGAGGAGCTATTGGATTAATGGAAAATCCGTCTGCATTACGAAGATGGATAATTGCTTGCCCTGAGGTATCACGCCTTGTGATCCTGTTTGAAACAATGCTAAACTTCGAAACTCCACAAACAACCAAACATCATGATGAAAATCCTGCCACACAAAGTCCTTTTGTTCATGATGTTTCGCATATTATTGAAGTTTTTGAAGAGCTTGGTAATCTTTTTTTCTGATGAAAGCTGTGAACCCTATAACATTGCCAATAAACAAGTTGTAGCAGATGAAGTGAAGAGAAGACACCCATTATAATTGAACAACACAGTTCAGATCTTTTCCATGAATATGTTGAAAGGAGATTGAAAAAGAGGAAAGTATTAATTTCTGAGCTAATGTAAAAGCAGAAACTTCCACTAATAAGTACTCCAGCCCCTAAAAATTCGAAGCATAAGAGTATTTTAAGATCTGTGCTGGTTGTGTAGCGCGAGGTGGCAACATTAAAGAGTTTTTCCGACATGAGAATTATGCATGATTTCCATCACTATCTGAATATGATTATCTTAGAATGTCAAAAAATAGAGACATTATTCCATGCCTGGAGAAGCTTTGGGACATCCGTGATCAAGCTGGAGATTTGGGCGTAGTGTTATTGGATGTAGCAACCATTATCAACTTTACTAAGCCAAATGAAACTATGAAAATCTTTGCAGATTATGCTAAGCATGTATTTGTCACTTTTGTCATAAACCAGTTAAAACGACCCAGAAGAGTAGACATTGTATGGGATACTTACTAATCTAACACATTGAAAGCATTTGTTCGCCAGAGACGTCTGACAGGTATTAGGACTCTCGCCACTTCCCGAACTCCTTTACCGAAGAAGTGGAATGACTTCCTGAGAAACAACGAAAATAAGACAGACTTATTTTCTCTTAATATGCAGCAGTAGTGCATCTTCAGTTCCTTGTTCCATAAGACAGACTTGTTTCAGTACCTTAGTTTTTATGTTAAAAACATCAAGTTCGATATTGGAACTGTTGTGGCGACTGTGGGAGAAAATGCAATAAGCAATGTGGATATCAACCTGTCATCTGTGAGCCCGTGAAGTCATGAAGAGGCTGATACGCGGTTATTTTTGTATGCATATGCTATCATTCAAGAAGGATGTTCACAAATAATAGTCAGAACAGTTGATTCAGATGTATTAGTATTACGAATTGCTCTTGCCAGTAAACACACCAATCTCATACTGTGGATCGAGCTAGGAGCAGGAAAGAGCTTCAAAGTAATTTCTGCCAATGGGATTTCAAACACTATTGGAACTGAAATGGCATAATCATTTCCTGCCTTTCTCTTTTTCTCAGCTTGTGATACTGTGTCAGCATTAGCAACTAGAAGCAAAAAGTCTGCTTGGAAAGCATGGACTCAAAGTCCTGAATTTACTGCTGCCTTTAATATTATTTCTCAGCCATGCACAGAATTAAAAAGTGATTTGATCAAGACCATGGAACGATTTGTGATAGTAATGTATGATCACATATGCCCAGAAACTAGTGTGAAAGAGGCAAGACGCTACCTTTTTACGCAGAAAAACCGTACAATTGAAACGTACTTCCAACTGAAGATGCACTACTGCTGCATATTAAGAGAACAGTCTTCCAAGTTGGACATGTCTGGGGTCTCAGACTACTGTCAAATAGCCTGCTATCCCTTCACCGTCTGAATGGGGCTGGACTTCAGGTCCAAATGGCTGGCGACCAATATGGGTGACACTACCAGAAGCAGTTAAAGCTTGTATTGAAGTAATGGCCTGCATGTGTAACAATCAAATGTGCACAGGACGCTGCAAATAATATACTGCTTCAGTGCAAAGTACATCATAGTGTAGATGCCAAGAAAACTGTGAAAACTAGTCTGAACTCTGAAGAATGATATTATAACTCATAAGAACATTGTTAATTGTCAATTAATTTGTTTGATTTTACATTAAAACTGTACATAAAACATATAGTTTGATATAAAGATTGTGTTTATCCCCGTCTTTTCAACTTTTTTGACAATTATGGCAGCAATTTTGAATGGCCGAATGAAAAAACTATTACTCCTACATAAAGATAAATAAAATATGTGAATTTTAGAGCATAAAAACATATAGTTTGATATACGAGTAAATATTACGATTATATATATTTTTCCAACTTTTTGAAAATTATGGCAGCCATATTCGGAAAAATGTCCGAATATCAAAAACTAACACTCCTACATAAAAATAAATGGTGCATTTGAATTTCTGAGCCTCAAAAACATACAGTTTGATATAAAGATTGCGATTATCTCTGTTTTTCAATTTTTGAAAATTATGGCAGCCATATTGGAAAATGGCCGACTGTCAAAACCTAACACTCCTACATAAGAATAAATAGTGGATTTGAAGTTTTGAGCCTCAAAAATATATAGTTCGATACAAATATGATGGTTTTCATTGATTTTTGGAATTTTTAGTCATTTGGCGGCGATTTTGAAAAATGGGGCCGTCATCTTCTTTCTTGTGAACTCTTTGTTGGCCTCCTTTTTGAAATTTATTTAGACCTGTGTCATAAGCAATCCCCGCAAATTTCACGCTTTTATCATAAATAGCACAATACTTACCAAAATCTGCCCCACTAAGTTGCAGTGTAATATTTACATAGGGTTCAAAAGTAATCATATGTTATTTTCTGACCAGCGAACAAATGCGGGCGGCCGGTTTTGGAACTAAAATACAAACAAAAGTGTTTCTAACCGGATTACTTGTAATTAATCTACCACAGTTGTTTTTGTCCTGTTCATAATAAACCACTTCACGCATATGTTCAAGTTAAGACAAACACAATTTCAAAAGTTATGGAAGTTATTTTCAGAACATTTAAAGGGACTGCAAAAAAAGTACATACACCCTCCATATTAATTTGGCAATAACTTGCGAATAAACTAACCTCAGTGTTGTACAAAGGAACACTGAGAACTTCGTAGCATTAGAATGTAAGGAATTCCTACTTCATCTGTTAACAAAACCTCGAAGTTCATCTCTGTGAACCAAAGTTATACTTTGACAACTGCGCTTTCATTGTTTAAAGCAAGTTTTATTGTGTAGTTTTGAGATAAGGCGTCTTCCAAATTGCTACCAATTTGGACCATGTGATCGATCGATTGACAGTTCCTTCAATAGCAAATTTGCATTGAGATCATTTTCGGATGTGCTGCAAAAGACTGGTGAGAGAGAAACTGATAATCTAACCGCCTCCGAAGAAGATTTGGATCCGCACCTAATTAAGATGGTAGATAAAGATAACTTTCTCTGATATCTAACCTGTCATTATTTAGCATGGTTTGGTAAATTAAAAATCCAGTATTTCTACCATATTTTGAAAAATTTATTTAAAAGAAATAAACCCAATGTTACATTGGGGCGGTAGGGGAGCGATTAAAATTTAAAGTGCTGAGCCTGATAATTGATTTCTTATAGCTCCCATGAAATTCAGAAAAAAATGAATTTCATATTAAAAAATAAATACAAAATACATTTACATGGTAACTCTTACATTCATTATGTTATTTTAAAGTTAATGGTACTTTTGAAATTGATTAGAGTGAATAGATATGTATTTAAGTAACAAAACCACTTGCGTAAGTTTTTCAAAATATCAAGTTAGAAGAACGAAGTTTGTCTTCTACTGCCATCTCATTGCTCAAAGATACCGTCGATGAAAAAATTGGCCGGAAATCATGCGGCCACTTCTTACATCAAATCATGAAGAAGAAGATGTGTCAATGTTAAGTACGTAAGTTCAGTTTTTTTTTTTTAAGGCTCCCCTCTTGGAACTATACGTAGCACATTTTAGTACTTACACTTGAAATAAAAATACAGCTGTTTAAAGACGGTTGATTGCCTTTGTCTTTGAATTCCATATGTGCACACAGGATTTGTTAAACAAGACCGTACATCTGATATGTTTGAACTATATGCAACTTATGCTCACGGGCTAAACTCAGTCTTCTGAAGTCAATCGACAAATGATTATGTATTACAGACACAAACACAACACTAGGCTCCCAAGTTTCAAAATTATATTGTGTATGAAAACAGATAGTAGAATTAATTCTTTGTCAAAAGAGACCTAGGGTCTGAAAGAAATTCAGAGGGAGTTCAAAGGGAATTTCTATACTCATAAATAAAAGTTGTGAATTTATTGTGTATTGAACCAATGATATTTATGCTTACATTACCAAATACGCTGATGTTTTATCGATACTTTTTATTTCACATTTACCAAAAGGCTGGATTACGATAATAATCCTAAAAGAAAGATGCATTGTAATCAGGTTTTACAAAACAATCCCGAAAGACAAGCTATCGAATCCCATAGTCCTTTAAAAAATTAAGGAAAATTTCTTCTTCACTTCCTTTTCCCCCAAAGGGTTCATATTCATAGAAAAAATTAAATGAAATTTCTTTAGTTTAACATCCCATGATTATGCTCTTTATACTAGAGGAGACAGATGATTAATGAAAGTGAAAGATTGTAAAATTAATTGTTGGGCTCTCAGAGAACCACGTACAACAAAGACACATGCGCTAGCCAATAGACCAACGAAGATAACTTCCATATTTCTCGAGGGGAAACGTATCGGAATTCTTTCTTGGCTACAACTCAAGAAAATAATTTAGTTGTCAAACGATAGACCTACATTAAAACAAATACAAGAATCGCGAGCCTTAACTTGATTTAAACTTACAGTTACAAGATATTGCGCAAGTATCTAAGCTACCAACCCATAATTAATCTTTTAGTCATTAACACCTTATTACTGAGTTTTACAGGTTTCTACTGTTTTATAATGAAATCAAATAAAACGTAATCAATCTTTTTTATATAATCTGCTTAATACACGGTAGAAACTCACTTGTGTGCTATCTTGTTCTTAAATTGTTAATTTCCATGCATATGCCATTATCCACAATACATCTGCATTAGTGCAGGAATAACCATTACTGCATTCAATAACAACTATATAATTTATGGAGTTCTTTATTAAGCGAAACAGATTAGGCTACTTATAACATGTAAACTGCAACTTTTAGAAATCGTTGGATACACTGCAGAGTGACGCTCTCCGTTCCCCTGTCCCATCGCACTTACCTAGAAACTGATGTAAACACAACACTAGCGCCCTCCACGAAAAACCGCACTAATATCCTGGTCAGGTTATATCAACAGTTAAAGTTGTTTGTTTGTCTGATTTGTTAGCATTACAGGAATTTCAGGCCAGGCCACTGAGTGCAAAAAATAAAAGGTGAGCTCAAGAGAATTAACTATTTTTCTTTGAACAACAATTCAGGGCCGCATAGGTTCTGTTGTTTTTTACAATTTTGGGTGTTTTAAATGTATTTGAACATGCTTACGCTTCTTTCACATTGAAGCGGCGATTTGCCGTCGCCACTTGCGGCAGGTTGCCGCGTGAAAAGTGTACCCTTTTATATTACGCGGCTTTTTGCCACGAATGAAAAATATGCGAGCAAAGTTGCTGTGCAACTGAAGAAACAAAACCTTGTGACTCTTGTTGTCATGTGGTGGTTGCAATGGAGAGACGCAAAAAGTGTCTGGTACTCGCCTACTGACAGAAAGAAAAAAAGGAAAAAAAGAAGAAAAGAAAGAAAGAAAAGAAAAAATAGACGTTTACCTTTTTTTCTTTTTTTCTTTTTTTATTTTATTTTTTTTTTTTACAGAAGTGGTATCTTGAAGGAGATTTTTCTATACTGTTTTCACAATTGATAGACTTGAGCAAAATAGCGGCCAGGTCTGGATATTTAAAATACCATCTCGATATTCAACTATTGTGACTGGAAAAACCATAATAAAGTCTATCGGTGATTGAGATCTATCCCAGAATCCCAAGTCTACACTCAACCACTGAGCCCAAGGCTGGTCTGTAGGTATTATTATTATTATTATTATTATTATTATTATTATTATTATTATTATTATTATTATTATTATTATTATTATTATTATTATTATTATAGTATTTCGGGTTTATTCGTTTGTTTTAAGCGTTCCGACTATTGACTCGATTCTCTTTAAAGCACTGCTCTAATCCTTGAATTCAATGGACTATTCAAGGAATTACACCCATAGAAGTCTTAAGAGTTATAAAATAGTTATGGTATGTTTACCAAATATCACATAATCAAGGTAATGCTAAGGTACATTGCTAAGGTACAGTATTATTACTAAAATCCGGATTACGAATTTTTATGTAACAAAATATATAACAAAATAGTACATAAATATATAGCAAAAGACTGTAAAATATGCAATATTGTTGAAATATTTGATAGTATATATTTCAATTTTAGAGCACAACAAATTTATAGAATTACAAGCTCATTTGCCCAGCGCTGTCCGCACATTTATCCCAATCTTTTATTACATTGAAAACAAGTATTGATTTGCATTCTTTTTAATCAACGACCTATGGATTCGAAACTTCGGTAGTATCGGTCGTTTCCGATTATTTTTACATATTATCTTTTCCCATGTATTGTATGTAACAAGTTTGGTTGAAAGCACTCCAAGTGTTCTAAGCTAGAACATAACCACATACACAAACACACTCCACACACACACACACAAATATATATATACGTAAAACACACACACATCCATATTATCACAACCACTCTCTACTCTTTCCTGGCAACACTTGCTACCTCCCCCAACACTCAAGCGGCGTATCGCCTCCTATATGTAAAAAGCTCCATTGCTTGCATTGTCTCGCTTCGCTATACGCGGCAATCTGCCGCACCGCTTTCTAGCAGGGAGAGGCGGCTGTTTTTCCTCGCCGCGAAAATTTGCGGCGACCGCCGCGCATATATAAAAAGCTTCATTGCTTGCAATGTCTTTCTACCCTGCGCGGCAATTCGCCGCCGCCTCGCGCGGAAGTTCGCCGCCAAATGGGAAAGGGCTGTTAAACCGAAACTGGCAGTAATTTTCTCATATGGCGCAAAAATTTCTTACAATTCACGCTTTATATATGTTGATTGCGGTATGCATGTTTAAGCGTAAGTCAGGTTATTGACGGTAGATGTCGCGGGCACGTGAAGAAATTATCCAGGCTGTAATAAAGATGAATGTGTTTTAAATGCAAGCCAGTTTGATTTAACTAAATTAACTAAAATGTTGCCTGTATGAATATTTAAAATATTTCTACGTCAAACCTTGTTGTCTCATTTCAAATAAATTTCATATTTAATTGTCACAAATCTTAGATATGCTTTAATGGTATGAAATATTAATCTCGTAGAGTA
Organism: Thermobia domestica; assembly: GCF_964235325.1. NCBI lineage: Eukaryota > Metazoa > Arthropoda > Insecta > Zygentoma > Lepismatidae > Thermobia > Thermobia domestica. The sequence goes on along the minus strand of NC_137471.1, from coordinate 114,966,254 downwards.
GTTTTTCAGATATTTTTACGTCCCGTCTTAACGTACGGTCACCTTGCCTGGGTTAGTGCTTTGCCTTTTTTCTATACCAAATTAAAAGGACTCGAACGCCATGCTTTCCGTTTAGCTTATCGAATCAAGCTCCCGAGTCCAACGCAGGAGTTGTATGACCGCATAACTTTTCCTACCATACTTCATCACATAAAAAAGTTAAGGCTCAAATTCAGTACCACCCGATTTCAGCAAAGACATCCTTTACTTCTGGACACCATGGATCTCGACCGCAACTACGATCTGGGATATAATTTCGTCACTTGCCCTCTATATTTGCTCTTCTCCCTTTATCTAAAAACAATTCCACCTGACCACCTCGATCATTTTGTCGCTTCTGCCTACTCTTATGACAATCTTCCCCATCACGTTTCACCCACATATGTTGCACTATAAACTCATCATACTAACAGGGCTTCACTCGTCTTCATCACTGTCCAGAGTAGCCCCTGGACAAGAAGATAACCAGCATTCGTGTTTTAGCAACTTGTTTGTGCTTCTCCTGTCAAGTGCACCTTATCATCATCTCTTCCTGACCCAATGATTATGATCACAAGATCATAATGTCCAGTGGATATTATAATAAAATTAAATAAAGTTGAAATATAATAAAGTGCTACTTAAATAAATGATGTTCCAGTCCTCCTACATCCCATAGAGCAGCTCCAATCTCCTTACTACCCCAATACTTTCACCACTCACCCCGGATAGAGGGCGTAACCCTAACAAGGGAGCTAGCCTTCGGCTAGCAATTTAAAAAAAACTAGTTTTTCCCGGATTCACTTCATCATCACCATCAACTACAGAGAACTGTCCGAAATTACCTTCTAGCATATCGGCAAAGGCATGGGTTACAACTTGCAATAATCTCAACCGCGTATTGGAAGCGTTTTAACGCCTTGTGCGGGAAATTTTCCAAGAACCCTTAACCTCTCCTTGTCGATGACAAGCCATTACACTCGAATTTGGAAAAAGCGAACGCATTCGCAGACCATCTACAAGGTATATTTACACCTCCTGCACAGGTTACTTCCCGCTCACATCTTGTTGACAGTGTAAACACGGATTAACAGCACTTTCAGCCGGACGCCAACCATCCATTACCACCACATGTCCTAACTGTTCCCATCCAGTCGGATGAAATAACAGCTGTGGTTCAACGTAAGAAAAATACTGCTCCCGGCTTTGATAGCATAACTTACCGACACATCAAGGAAAGCCCACCTGTACTGCTCCAATTTCTGGCCCTTATATGTATTTACGTTCATACTACGCACCGGTTTCTACAACACTGAATGGAAAGTTTCAAAATGTCTCATATTTCCGAAACCTAATAAATCTCCCAGTTCCGTCTCATCTTACCGACCCATCTAGTTAACGTCCACACTCAGTAAAATCTTTGAAAGGATCATCGTTAGACGATTACATCTATATTTAAACGATCGTCATCTTATCCCGATCCATCAAGCTGGTTTTCGTTCTGGTTACTCTATTAACGACCAGTTGCTTCGTCTCACGACATTAATCACAAACCATTATAACACGATTCAGCCATCTTGTCTTCTCCTATTCGATCTCGAAAAAGCGTTTGATAAAGTATGGCATTTAGCGCTCATTTACAAGCTTGTCAGACTCCAGCTTCCTATGACCTATATTCCACTCATATATCACTTTCTTGTCTGCCGTCTTACTTACGTTGCCATAAATTCTGCGGTTTTTATATCCCATTTTTCTGTTATCTGACATTCCCCAGGGATCTGCTTTATCACTTATTTTATATTTACTATTCGTTGCCGACTTTCCAGATCTACCAAGAAAAGTCCATCTGTTCCATTATGCGGATGACACGGAAATTCTTGCCCTCTGTCGCACCGTTCCGCAAATCAATCTTGCACTCCAGGCAGCTATCAATCGCTTTACACTGGTGCCGGAAATGGAACTTAACAATTAATGCCGGAAAAACACAAGCCATAGTTTTCATCCCACCTCGCAAACGCACAAAAGTCCATCGCAATTCATCACTACTTTCATTAGAAGTCAATAAGTTACCAATACATCCTTCTAAAACTGTCACTTATCTTGGCCTCATTTTCGACCGTCACCTCACTTGGACATCTCATCTCACCTCAACTCTGTTAAAACTAAGGTATATAATAGACTTAATTTACTCAAAAGACTAACCGGAACTACTTGGAGTCTCTCTTCCCAGCTTATCCTTAATACATATAAAGTCTTTCTCCGCCCAGTGCTTACATATGGTTCTCCAGCCTGGATATCAGCATCACTATGTCAAGCTCGCAGTTTTCGAACGACACGCCTTTCGCATCTCCTATCGCATTTCATTACCCAGTCCCACCCGTGATATTTTCTCTCGTGTTACATTTCCTGTTCTTAAATTTCACCTAGAAACGCTACGCCGTTAATTTCTCACAGTTGCTACTCTCGTCACCACCCACTACTTTTCGACACTATGTACTGCCTTTCACTTCACCCATGCAGACCACGTTACTACTAAATCCCTTTGCACCTCCTTTTCACGCTCTATTGTTATACATTATTCCCTAATCATCTCAACCTTGAACTTCTGGACGACTATCGTATTCATGCTCATCTCTCTCACGTATTTCCTTCATATGCTGCACAGTGATCTTCCTTTGTTTACTAACAGGGCTCTCCCAGTCTTCATGAGGCTAGCGTCGCCCCTAGGCAGAAGAAAACAGCATTCGTTGATCTAACCTTTCCCTTGTGGTGTGCTCGCACTTCATTTCATCCTTCACGTTCATAGCATACACTTATAATTACCATCCTCTATCGTCTGTGTTATGTTTATAGTTTCATAATTTATTTCCATTCTTCCGTTTGCATTTTCTTTATGATTTCTCTTATATGTTTATATTATTACTTCTGCATCCACTTTCCAGTATGTTTATAATCGCAAAGATCATAATGCCCATACATAATCATATATATATTGTGATGTAAATAACGAAATAAAGCAAAATAAAGGTTGAAACTGTAACCATGCATCCCTTAGATCCTCTCCCAATATCCTAGTCCAACAATTTTCCTTTACATCCCATTCCTAAAAGAGAGCGTACCACTCTAAGAGGTCGCTAGCTCACGAGCAAGCTTAAAAAGAGACTAGTTTTTTATACTTGGGAGTTATCTTAGATCGAGGCCTTACTTTTGGTCATCATGTCAGGGACATTAAACACCGAGCCCTTCGAAAATTGTCTGCCCTCTATACTATTCTGCATTGCAGTGCCTTAAGTCATGAAACAAAACTCCACGTCTTTAAAACGGTAATTTTGTCCAAAATCACCTATGCATGTCCAGCATGGCAACATGCGGCACTCAGGCACTTGCGCACGGTCGAGAGTGTGCAAAACAGGAAATCTCGTATCATAACAGGCCAGACCTATATACACGTAATCGTCTACTTTTAGAGGACTTAAACATATATCCTCTCCGGGACGTGTTACATCAACACCATACTAGTTTTTGGGCCAACCTCCCCCGCCACGTCAACCCCGCTATTGCAGCCATTGGCACAGCGCATACACACCGACGAACTTACAGGACGCCAGGGTTGTAGCATAACTTTTTAACCACACTCTACCCCCTCACTTCGACAGTTGCAGCTGTAGGCCACATGATGTCGTCGTATCTCATATTCTAACTCACCCTCCGAAACGTCTAATCGTCTTCTTTTCTATAGCTGTCATCGAGTCGGGGACTTTTTTCTGATACTCGACACAAAACCTCACTTTCAAGCTGGGCTGAGCTAGTTTTTTGAACTGGCCACCTGGAGCTCTATCTAACCAGGTTAAAAAATAGGGTGTCCTTAGGTCGGAGAAAAATAAGCGAGTCACTTGGTATTTCCATCCCTATTGGTTGAATCGCGAACTTCTTAAATACGGTTGGATTACTTACCTCTCTGAGGGTTAAGGAAACAACCGTCGAGTTGATTTAAGCCCCCACTGAGGCTAACACACCAAATTGATCTTTACTTTAGACAAACTTGCTATTCTCTTGGATTAAGGATTTGTTTTTTTATATTCTCCTCTTCGAAGGCTGATATCACCGAAACTAGTTGACAACTTTGGCACCTCCACCGGGTAACGATTTATATTAGTGCTTCTTCTTCGGAGGAGTTCGCACCTTAGTAAACTCCACCCTTAGAGCTTTGCTCTAAGACCACATCATATACAGAGACCGTCAACACCCTCTTTTCAGGTAAGCTGGCGCCATCTCCCAGTTTAATTATAAAGATGGTTTCTCAGAAGATATCAACCAAAGCAGATAAACAAAATGTACAATCAACCCGGATTCCAGGTCTCAGGGGCAAATAATAAAATCTACGTACAAACATGAAGATTTTCTAATGCCTTTAGGCACCAAAAAGCCGCTCCAGCGAAATCGAAAACCACTACATTTAAGCAGTCCAGTGCTTCACAACCATCCACTTCGATTAAGCCTGAAGATATGGATTTCACAGTACTAGGAAATGTAATGCGACGTAAGTCTTCTCTAGCAAACATCGACAAGGAAGAACACCTCACTAATAGTCCCTCAGAATATCCACCTCTCCCATTCAGTAATAAGTTCGACGTTTTGTCCCCAACACAATCAGGTAATGCTAGTTCTAGCACTAAAACTGCTACGACAAATCAGCCACTCAGTTTCAAGCCTTCTCCGATTTTCATCCACGGAATTACCAACATCTATACATTTATTAAGACCTTGTCACGAGCATTGAAGGAGCCCTCTCTAGCTCAGCCCAATAAGGAGCGCATTCGGATTCAAGCGGCAAACAAAGACGATTATATGCATAATTCTATTAAAACTTATTGCGAACAAATGAAAACTGAGTATGCAACAGGGATAGCAAAAAATGAAAGGCCTAAAAAAGGTGGTTGTCCGAAAACTGCCTATTGACACTGACTTACACGATCTGAAGGATGAATTTATCCGACTGGGGTATAAACTAACAAGCGTTCATCAAATGTCTCGCAAAACCAAGACGGATAACAAGAAAATTATGATGTTACTGTTTTTGATTGCTTTGGAACGAAGTGCAGCTGTTAGGGATATATATGCTATCAACAACCTACTTCATTACAAGGTCCATATTGAACCATACAAGCCTCACTCGGTGCTACAATGTTACAGATGCCAAAACTTGGGACATTCACAGGCCACCTGCATAGCGCATCCGCGCTGTCTCAAATGTGGGCAATTTCATTTTAGGGTAATTATGGATATCTCAGAAAATGTTTACAAAAAATATTTTTGTATTCGAGAATATGGTACTTTGTCGGTATATATATATTTGCAGGTTTACTTTGGACCTAGAAGATTCAAATTGTGCACAAATATTCAGTCCACCTAGTAGTATTTATCAAATTTTTTTCAGATCTCAGCGTTAAAACAGGGGTCCAGAGAGGCAAAGAGTTGGAAACAAGGGATATTTTATCCCAAAAATCCCTTTCTTTGGGATGTTCCCGCCTCAGATACATGATGGAGACACTTGACTTGTACCGGCTGAAAGGCAGTTCTATTCTGAAGAGAATGATGGGCAAACAATGATCCCAGGGTAATTAGGGATGTCTCAGGGAATTTTTGAAAATGAAAAAAAATGAAATCTTTAAGTTTTACGTCCCACGATTATGCCGGTTAGACTAATGGAGACGGTGATGATGAGAGATGAGTGAAATGGTGGAATGAAGAAAGTGGGAGGAAACGGTAGAACCCCGAGAAAACCCACGAGCACGGTGTTTGTCCACCACAAAGTCCACACGGCGCGAGCTGGAATCGAACCAGGGACCCTAAGCACCGGAGGTGAACGCTCTACCACTGAGCCACCGCGCCTCCCTCATGGAATTTTTATCAAAATATCCTTCTGTATAGGGGAATATGGAATATCGTTGGTATTTTTCTTTGGCGGGCTTACTTTTGCACCTAGAAGATTAAAATTGTGCACTGGCTTACTTTTGCACCTAGAAGATTAAAATTGTGCACAAACATTCAGTCCACCGAGTAGTATTTAACAGATTTTTTCAGATCTCTGCGTTAAAACAGGGGGTCCAGAGGAGCAAAAAGTTAAAAAAAGGGATATTTTTTATCAAAAAATCTCTTTCTTCGGTATTTTTCGCCTTACATGATGGAGACATGTGAATGGTACCGCCTGAAAGGCAGTTCTATTCTGGAGAGAATGATTGGCGGATTATAATCCTAGGATAAATAGACATGTCTCAGGAAATTTTTTACCTAAGATCAGGGTCTTTTGCGGTAATTTGGAGCATTGTGGGGGATTCTTGATAAAAATTTCTCCCGCCCTTACTATTCAAGATAGAAACTTGAAATTTGGCACACACATTTAGTTTACCGAATAATATTTACAAACTTTTTCCGAGATCTCCACGTTGAAATAGGGCTGTTGCAGAGGGGCCCAAATCGTTAAAAAAGTTTCCCCCTAAATTTTCACTTTGACATTAACTTTTCCCTCTTCTGGTATATAGTATGGGCATGAAAGTGATACCATTTAAACGCCTGCTCTCTTCAGAAGAGAATGAGGTATTAACTATGATAGTAGGATAAATAGTGATGATGCAGTAGCTACTTGAGTGAAAGTCTAAAAATATCCCAAAAACCGAAGATCTTACCCAACAAACACATTTTACACCTCGGATCACTACTTGGCGACTACCCAATTACACTGTCTATCGACAGGATAGAATGGGCAGACAGAAAGGAGGATTACTACTTATAATCAAAAAGGCAGGTTGATTACAATACCACCCTATTTACTTTGAAAGCACTTACTGTTGAGCTAATAACTCCAGGCGTTCCATTAATATTGGTCACCGGGTGCAGGTTCCCGGCCACACAACTACAGCCCACAGACTTCGATGTTATTTGTAACTTAGGGCCAAAAGTCATCTAAGCTGGAGATCTTAATGCTAAACATGGAGAATGGAACTCTATTACTCCAAATACTGCTGGAGACGCTTTACACAAATATCTCCTCACGTCCAGCTTCATCATCAGTACTCCGCCAGACCCAACTCATTACCCAAAGTTCGGCGGACAACACTGTGTCATCTCAGATTTAGACTCTGACCACGATCCAGTCGTTTTTCACGTCTCACATCCCAGCATCGCGCATTCTTCCCCAATCTTTAAGCAAATAGAAACCTATTGGGAAATATTTAAATAAAAACTAAACACTATGATCGATCCACGAGATCGGCCAGCCACCATTGAGGACATCAACTAAGCTGTTTCTCACATCACATTATCACTTCGAACAGCAGAGGCAGCGAGCTCCACTATCAAAATCTCTCCTACGCACACAGGTCAATGCGACAGTCTACATCTGCAGATCTATCTTCATTAAAACTTTGGGCTAGACACCGATGGTAGCACACACTACATCCAGCATAGAAAAGATTATGGAATAAACTGCGTAAGAAGATCAAGATGTTCACACAGTGACAAATCAACAGTACTGGGAAGATACTTTTCGAAATATCACAGCAAATTATCGTAAAATTTGGACTTACTGTAAATCCTTTCAGCGTACTACAAATGTTTCCAGAGCTAGAATCCTTCATTGACTACAAGTACTGACTCAACACCCTCAGTCACAATCGGATGCTTTCGCTGACTCTCTCGAAGAACAGTTCCAGCCAAACAAAGCAAGTCTTGATCCCTATCTCAAACAGCACATCCGAACCACACTGTATAGCATAAATACACAAAATCCTACACATGACATCAACTTAGTTACGATTCGAGAAATAGATAGACATATCAAATGTCTGCCGGCGAAGACAGCATCTGGGCCCGACAGAATTCGAACTGAGATCCTAAGACACCCAACCAAAAAACAACTCGTTTTCCTAAACTATTTATTTAATGCCATCTTTCAATTATGCTATTTCCCGAAGACCTGGAAGGAAGCTCGTATATCACCATCCCCAAGAACGGGAAGAATCCACTTCTCCCGGAAAACCATAGGCCGATAAGTCTTCTATCACGCCTGAGTAAATTCTTTGAACGTGTGTTTCTCTGGAGGCTGAAACAGCATGTAGTTAATAAAAACCTCCTACCATCCCATTAGTTCAGTTTTCGTGCCAAACATAGCGCCACTACACAACTCGTACGAGTAGTGGATCATCTAACAGTGGCTTTCAACAGAAAACAACACACAATTGGAGTCTACCTGGATGTCTCAAAAGCCTTTGATAAAGTCTGGTTAGCTGGACTATTATATAAACTATACACGCAAAGTTATTCAGATCGTCTTCTGCTTTTACTGCGTTCCTACCTCATTGGCACATAATTTCACGTGTCTGTTGGCGATGTTAAATCTACGTCTAGATCTATAAAAGCAGGTGTTCCACAAGGCGCTGTACTTTCACCGCTTTTATATAATCTGTACACACCAGATATCTCGACATTACCCCATTGCTTTGTTTTAATCTATGCAGACGATACTGCCTTTTTCACGACCAGTAACTCACCTGCAGTGTTACATTTACATGCAACGTCAACTCATAGGTTTTCAGAAATGGGCAAGACGTTGGAGAATCAAAATCAATGCAGACAAAAGCTGTGCTGTCATCCACAGTCGAAGAAGCATCCGCGTCTCTCGAAATTTAAGCTATGAGAACACACGCATTCCTCATGCTACGCACACCAAATACTTGGGTGTAACTTTAGATCGTGGTCTAACGTTCGCCGCACTCATCAGAGACATAAAACAGAGAGCATTACTAAAATCTCACGTTGTACCCCATCTTGCGCTGTAGCTCCCTTTCTCAAGAGCTCCGAGTTCACATCTTTAAAATGATAGTCCTGGTTAGAATCTCTTATGCATGCCCCGCCTGACAACATGCTTCACATAGTCACATACAAACTCTCGTAAATGTGCAAACTCGAGCTGGTCGTATAATCACTGGTCACGGCAGATATACAGTAAACAGCCGGATCCTGGAAGACTTAGAGCTACCCACTGTCAGAGACGTTCTACGGCATCTCCAGAATAACTTCTGGCATACTTTACCTACACATATAAATCCAGCTATAGCTAACATCGGCTCCGAATACGCTCAGGGGAACGTCCATGAAACACCACACATTTAACATCTCTTCAGAACTGGTAAAAAAGTCATAATCAGCTACTCTGCGACAGTTGCAGATGTAGTCTCCCATACATAACAAAACAATAGTAACTTCCAACAAACCACCAGCAAACTCACGGATTCAGGGACTCCGGCCCGCTACTCTATACATAACCACAAAATTACCGTACCTAGTTTTGTTCTGTAATTCGTTGAATACTGTTACCATGGCATCTCGTGGTTGAAAGAATATACCAGATTTATTTTATTACATCTGTGGTGAATTTGTTCACCGCAAACAGAGACAGAAAATTGCAGATTTTGTAAGAACATATTTCGCATGCTTCCATATGGAAATTAGAGATCAAGATAAATCATGGGCTCCATACAATGTTTGTAGATCTTGTGCGGATTCGTTACGGAACTGGAGAACTGGAAAGCGGTCATCTATGCCATTCACAATATCAATGTTGTAGAGAGAGCCCAAAAACCACAGCGATGATTCCTACTTCTGTTCTTGTGAAATTGTAGGACACAATACTCGAAACAAGACAAAGATAGTGTATCCCAGTAATCCCTCTGCAATGAGACCTGTGCTGCACGGCCCAAACTTTCCTGTTCCGACACCTGCACCAAGTCTTGAGTTTGAAAGTGATCCTAGTTCGTACAGTGATTCAGTGGAAAATAGTGAAATAGAAGATGAAGTTTACAACCCCCCTAGCGGATCTCGTGACTCTATACCACTGACTCAACGCCAGCTCAATGATCTAGTTAGAGACCTAAATCTGTCTAGAGAATCTGCTGAACTTCTTTGGTTCCAGACTTAATGAATATAACTTGCTGGCCTGTAGAACATTTTCCTGGTACAGACATCGGGATAAAGAATTTGTGCCGTATTTCTCAAAAGAAGGTTCTATCGTGTTTATTTTGATGTGTCAGGTTTCTTGATCAAGTTAAATTTCCCTTGCCTTTCTAGTGATTGGAGATTATTCATTGACTCGAATAAAACAAGTTTAAAATTTGTTCTGTTACATAATGGAAATAAGTTCTCCTCAGTTCCTATTGCTCATTCTGTGTCACTGAAAGAAACATGTGACAATGTACAATTTATTCTTAATAAAATTAAATACGAGGTACATTGTTGGGTGGTGTGTGGAGATTTGGAGAGTTTGAACATTGTACTTGGACAGCAAGGTGGATATACAAACATGCCATGTTACATATGCGAGTGGCATAGTAGGGGATCGAAAGACATCATTGTGGAAAATTTAGTCAGTCCTGAGAAAGTTATACTTTCTCCCCTTCACATAAAGATAGGATTGATGAAACAATTTGTTAAGGCACTCGACAAGGAAGACGAATGTTTCAAATTCATATGCAACAAATTTCCTTCTCTTTTATGCGCCAAAGTGAAAGAGGGTGTCTTCGTTGGCCAAGACATTAGGAAATTAATGAAGGATAAAAACTTCAAGGAGGGAACAATGACTAATTTTGAAAGGGATGCTTGGATAGCATTTAAAAGTCAGTCCTGAGAAAGTTATACTTTCTCCCCTTCACATAAAGATAGGATTGATGAAACAATTTGTTAAGGCACTCGACAAGGAAGACGAATGTTTCAAATTCATATGCAACAAATTTCCTTCTCTTTTATGCGCCAAAGTGAAAGAGGGTGTCTTCGTTGGCCAAGACATTAGGAAATTAATGAAGGATACAAACTTCAAGGAGGGAACAATGACTAATGTTGAAAGGGATGCTTGGATAGCATTTAAAGGAGTGGTAGTGAACTTCGTGGGGAACCACAAGTTGTTGAGAATATGTTGGTTAAATTTCAAGAACTGGGTTGCAACATGAATCTCAAGTTGCATTTTTTTTTCATCTTGATTACTTTCCAGCAAATCTCGGAGAATTAAGTGAGGAACAAGGCGAAGGATTCCGCCAAGACATGAGGGACATGGAGAAAAGGTATCAAGGACTTTGGAGTGTTAGCATGATGGCTGACTGCTGTTGAACATTACACAGAGAAACTTCAGAAGAAAATCCCAAGAAAATTAGGAAAGCTTATAGGAGAAAGCGTGCTATAAAGATGTGAAAAATAAGTAGGTTATGTGACTGTGTTGATGTCCATTTTACAACTTATATATATCCATATTATATGTATATTTGAAGTAATATGTATGTGTAGAGAATCTTATATTCTTTTTTTTTTCCATGTCTGAATTCACATTAAACAAAACAAGTTCAGTTATTTAGCTTCATAAGCTCTTTAATTGATAGAAGATAAGAAATAAGATATAATAAAGCAGTATTGAATACGGAAGAGGTCTAAATTTTGACACTAATTTGTAAGAAAACCTTACCTGACAAGGAAAACTAATTCATTACTCGTAATCAGCTAGGAACAAAGAATTAAGTTCACTTATTAATCAAAAAACATTAACTTTTTTTCAATTTGTAGCCCTGTGTAATTGTTAGTATAGAGCAGTATGGGCAATCCCTCAAAACTCTCTTACGAGGCACACACACACACACACACACACACATGATATATATATATATATATATATATATATATATATATATATATATATATATGCCACTGAATTATTTCAGTGGATTCGTACGCGAATGACCGATCGTATAACATGTAAGAAAATATTCAATGTTAATTCCTTTACAAAAGACAAAATAGTCAATAATACACTGAAATTATTTTCAAAGTATATATATATATATATATATATATATATATATATATATATATATATATATATATATATATAGGGTGAGTCAAAAGTCCGTGGAAACCTGCATAAGTTTGAAAATCGACGGGAAAAGTAAAAAGTGATGGTGGAAACAGAGGTTTGATGAGAGGACGCAACTTTTGGAGTGTATGTCATTCATGTCCACCATCTTGAAATCCGCCATTTTGGATTTGTAACTTTTTAAAATGGGAAGGGGGTGTACGACACATCAAATAACACTAGCTTGAGCTCAGGAATTTAGTGGTGTAATTTGTTTTTTTCAATCTTGTACAGTTTAGAAGTTATTAATGTTCAAAGGTGGGAAATTACCTTGAAACTGAATATGACAACACATGTTCTAAGTGTTGTCCATCCCGTGCAATGCACAACTGTAGTCGCCACAACCACACTGACTGCACACGGAGGAGAATGTCTCCTGAAATTTGGTCACAGGCTTGTTGGATGCGTTCCTCCAGGTGTCGCAAATCACGGATTGTCTCAGCATACACTATCTGCTTAAGATGTCCCCATAGATAAAAATCAAGGGGCGTTAAGTCAGGGGATCTGGATGGCCACTCAACGGGACTACGGCGACCAATGCACTTCTCTGGCAGTTGTTCATCCAACCATTCACGGACACCAAGGGGAGGGGCTCCTTCGTGCTGAAAATAAGATGGAAAAATGCCGTTAGCGTTCAGTGTGGCTGTGAGCACAAGGTCCTGCAGCAGCATCTGATACTGTGCTGCAGTTAAGGTGTTGTAATGAAAAATGGCCCAATGATGCGGGTGTCCCATATGCCACACCATACCATCACCATGGCTGGACTATGTTCTCGACTCGGGTCAACCCAGTTCGTATTTGCGTCACATCAGTATCGACAATTATGTCGATTAACCTCTCCGTTCAAAGTGAAAACGCCTCGTTGCTGAACAGTATGCCCTTGACAAACGCAGGATCCAGTTCGTGTTGTTCAGTAGCCCACATGCAAAACTCCAACCGGCGATCAAGGTCATCCTCGTTCAGTTTATGTTGCATGTGCAGCTTGTAAGGATGCCACTGATTGGCGTGCAATATCCGAACAACGGAGGATTGGCTTATTACACATGCTAGGGACACACGACGGGTACTTTGTTTAGGACTTTTCACAATTGACGCAACAACCGCGGTTGCAGTTTTCTCATTGGTGTCAGTCTTTGGTCGCCCACTACGTGCCCGTCTCCCGGAATTTAGTGATCACGTGAGCCACCGTGCTGTGCGATACCGGTTCTCTGTCTGGGTGCCGTCTGTTGTAGTCAGCTGTTATTGTTCGGTAGCTGCGTTCCCCTGATATAAGGATGATTTCTATCTTCTGTTCACGTGTCGGACCCATTTTAGATCACCTGGAATAAAGAGAGAACTGGATCAGGATCAAGGTAATTTCCCACCTTTGAACATTAATAACTTCTAAACTGTACAAGATAGGAAAACATAAATTACAACACTAAATTCCTGAGCTCAAGCTAGTGTTATTTGATGTGTCACACACCCCCTAATCATTTAAAAAATTGACTTGAATCCAAAATGGCGGATTTCAAAATGGCGGCCATGAATAATATACACTCCAAATGTTGCGGCCTCTCATCAAACCTCTGTTTCCATCATCACTTTTTACTTTTCCCGTCGATTTTCAAACTTATGCAGAAGTCCAAGAACTTTTGACTCACCCTGTATATCAAGTAATAGGCTATAGCATTAAGTAAAATTACTGAATCTACAGCAATATCTTGGCAATGCTATACAATTCATCGTACCTGTCTCTTAATTGACTGAAATTATTTCACACAAGTCATTAATTCATTTTTCTGTTAAATAATCTCCTAATAAACACATTTTATACAAGAACAGGTGGACTCAACAAGAGTAACATACTCGTTTAAAAAACAATACGGAAAGAGTTTTTTTAATCGCTCCTTTTTCTTATTAAGTAACATGAATAAACTTTAATATCCACAAATGTTATAGTGTTTTGAATGTCAAAAAGAAGTATGCTTGTTAGCGTTTATAGCAACTTGCGATCTTGTATTTCTTTGTTCCTGCAATTTGTTGTACAAGTTTATATAGCAAAACATGTAATTTTACGAACACCGTAGAATACGTGCTACCTTGAGATTGCCTGTTAACACACGGCGTATAGACATTCTTTGATAACAAGTAGGTGGATCACTGATTGATATCAGCTGACAAAGGTAGATAAGCGTCCTTGGGCGTGGCTACAATGTCGCAACCTGACACGAGCTATCAGGAATCAAAGTGTTGATTCGGTTAAACTGATTTGATGCATCTATCTTCAGGAATAAATGTGATTTTAAAAGACATAAATCCCTATTTTTCTTACTCTAAGTTATAATGATCGTACAGAATCAACAGATTTCCCTAAGAAGATAATTATTTATTTGTTTCTTGCATCAGGAAATATAATCCTAATACCTTATCAATTCTTTCTTATGGAGGAAGTTGCATTCCTGGGTGCAGATTCACTTTAGTAGAGCCCAGCAGTTATGAGTGCATAGCCTGCAGACATATGTCATAAAACGACAGTGCAAAAAACACTAGTAACTTGTGCTATCCGGCCGCTGAAAACCATGAATGCTATTTCATTCATGTAATGATAGTGCAAAACCGGTGATTACCCACGTTAGTGAGGAATTGTGTTCGTATTGAGCATCCGCATCCATTATAATAATTGATGATAATTTAATGATATGAGGACACACTGTATTTCTCATAATTTTAGATGATTAGTGCCAGAAAGGATTAATATTACGGAACATGACTCACTCCATTGATATTAAACATACCTTAATTATGGTGTTTTTGTGGTCAAAAGCATGCGTGGTTCAATTATGCTTTGGAACAATATTAGGCATGTCAGTGATAAGATTCCAATATATTTTGATTACTGCACGTTCCTCTTTTCAATATTTCTTTCCCAAATTTTAAAAATCTAGGACCACAAGATGAGCCAGTTCCTTTATTTATTTATTTATGTAGCCACGTTACTTTATTACCGTTCCGAGTAGTTACAACTTATAATGATATAATGACAGTTGATATTATAGTTGTGATGCAAATACGTTATCGACAAAGTAATATTAAAGATGTCTCTTAATTTGACTTGAAATTCTGTGATACCATTCGGTTGATTTCATTCGTTTAGAGTAAATGTGTTCTACGAGGAAAGAAGAAACAAATAAACGGATATGAAACAGTGTGCACTTTGTAAACAATTTAAGACTAGTGATAATATTTTAAATTTTTCTTCATCTTCTCGTTCATACCATTATGCATTGCAAAAGTAACAGATAAAAAAATGTAAACATTAATCAAGTGAAAAAAGTTAATGCATCTAGCTGTTCTACACACCTGTCAAAATAATGCGCAACTAAATGATTTTATAAGGGAAATATGCAATAATTTGGGACGTTACACAGTATAATCACACTAATTCGACTCACGATATTCTGTATAACTCCACGATTTTTTAGTCGCTAAATGATTTCTGCTGGTCAAATAAAACATTATCTTTGGGATACAAACATTGTCTATTTGTAGCTAGACAGTGATAATTTAAACATCACCTATACTACGCGAACAACATAGGGACATTTTCAATTACTGTGTTATTATAACTGATTGAGTATCGCCACATTTTCTTTTCATGTTGAAATATTTCTTATGGAATTTATTTATTTTTGTAATTTTTGCACCTTTCCCTTTGTGATGCTAATTCTTAGATGTGTCTAAAGTATTCTGTGATAGGCTTCAAGTTTTTCAAAATTACAATGTAAAGACAGGCATGTAGCCAGGATGAAGGGAGGGTCCGTGACATGAAATATTGTTGTCATCACACCAGGGGCTCGATCATTCAAAACTATTTTACTGGAACATATATTGGTTCGTTTAGCCAGGATTTCATAACGAGGGGGGAGGGGGGTGACATGAAATTCTGAAGGCCCAGAAGCTCGATTAATCTAAACTACTTTACTAATAACAAACTATGAAGAAATCTCGAGTAAAAGAATATTAAAAAAAAAGTATTAAAAAGGATTTTACAATATTTATGTCCTTCGTCTGTTCATTCAAATATAACAAATTTCATTTCTTTATGACCTCAACTATTACCTATAAAATTTCATATTCATTATTATGAGAAGTACATACTCAATAATATATTGTAAAATATTTTACAATATCTGCGTCCCTTTCTCCGTTGAATCAAATGTTAACTTTCTTTCCACATAAATTTTTGTTTTTATTTTTCCGTCAACTACTGTCTGTTCCAAATCACAGGTTAAAGGAGCAACAGAAATTATTTCTGAAATAATATGTTTGATACTGCAAGGATGCGATGACGAAAAACTATGATAAAAAAAGTCCACGCTATTACACAAAAGCACTATGCATTCGGAAGCTTGAAATCCCCCTCACTAGTAGCAGAAATCCTGACAATTTCGTAACTTTTTCTAGGAATTTCAAATTCGCTGACTTTTCCAGGATATCTTGCTCACCTCGACACCATGTATTGCAAGTAATATAAATCTCCTCATAAGAAAGAGTAACCAAAAGCATCCTGTAGCTTTTTAGTTTTAATGCTGATCCTTCTTTTTTTCATTCCATTTTGTTTCATTCTTCCTTATTTTTTTGATTTCTGGTCTTAAAGGGGGGCCCGGACCCCCTTGGCTACGTGCCTGCTCTAACCAATCTCATTCTATCTCTCAGTAACGAATTGACTGTCGGTCGTCTATATAATGAAACTGCACAAAGACGATATGAATGAGAAACATTTTGGTGTTATGGAATCTTTTTCCTAGAAGAAACTAGATTATTCAATTTTGTGTGTAACTTTTTTAAAAAAATGTTTAAACCGTTATCTGAGTGTTGTTTAACCTTTCTGTGTTTTGTATTATGCTAGAAGTTTCATTAGAGTAAATTGCATAAGCAAGCAACATATTATGAGTTCTAAATAACTCACACCTTTTTCCGTAAAACTCAATATTTTCGGTAACTTGTTACCTTCTTGGTCTATGTTAGGTTAAGTGTGCTTGCCTTTACTCTAGTAAGTAAAGAAATAACAATTGATTTATAAATTATAAGTTATAACGAGAAATTCAGATTCAATAACAAATTGTGCAACTCTGTTAAGGTACACGTATTAAAAGAATTCAAAGGTGAAATTAAAATGCAAATCGATAAACTTCGTTGAATTTAATGAAATTATACATGTGAATATAACTCCTCGTGTGTAGTATTCGAGAAAATCAAGAATCTGATCGATATACTGACCCAGAACCACGTAACCTTTTAATGCGCAACTGAAAATGAAATATACCTTCATCAACTAATTGATTATGGCGCTAGGAAAACAAGAGTATGCGGTACAATTAATAAGAAATAGACCAAAATTATAATTAACTTTTAAATCTTAATTTCCCTTTAACCAAAATATTGTCTGAATGTGTGCCATATTGGAATTGATAGATTGCATCGATCTGAACAATATGGTAATTTGACAGTATAAATTTTTGTATTTGATTTTCGGGGAAATTGAAAGAAACAGGTTTCTATAGCGTTGAAATGTATTGTTCATTTGAAGCAGTTTTCTTTGTGGTAAAACAGATTTTTTTTTTTTTTTTAGAGCGTTCAAAGCGTCACAGAACCAAGTCCAATCCTCAAAGATGTGAGAAAAAAAACCATAAGATTTGTAAGGTACTTTTCAGTGGATGGAAAAATTAGCATTGTTTTGAACAATATTGGGAGTTATATATATTATATGGACAATAATATTTTATGGTCTGAAAGAGGCTTCTGAATTAAGTCTTAAAGATTATCTTCAAACTGTCTAAACGTGGACTTGATTCACTTGAACACAAAATACGCTATTTATTAATATAGTAGTATGTAGAGTATATCTAAGAAAATATCGATCTTAACTAGGAGATGTTTTGCTTGTTTAGAAAAGTTTAGCGTCTCTTTTCACCACAAAGGCCAAAGAAAAAGCCAAGCTAAATTTAAGGTCGAATCCAAATCATCATATTACGTTCACATTTCATTGTGCTAGTGAATAGAGTAAGAAGGGAACAACTAGGAGATTGTATCCTTTAGAATTTGCCTCCTAGTGTAAGAATTAGACACACTATGAGTTACGCATACACTACTTATAACAATTTGCGAATTATAAATATCTTTAATATGTCTATTTTCAGCCATATTAGGTAATGGAACGGGAATTGTCAACGGGAATATCCATCAGTGAGGTCATCGCGGTTGCTCTTTCCGTCTCCAGCGTCCCATGGCGTGTTCCTTTCAGAGTTCTTTTGTTCCTTAGGAACAACAATAAATCCGCTGGCGCCAGATCGGGTCTCTACGGCGGCTGCAGCAGCGTTGCAACACTCTTTTCCTCAGCAATTCGGAGAGAATGATCGCGGTGTGGGTTGACCAGTTGTAATGGAGCAAGATAAAATAGTGGTGAATTTCGTTTCGGACGCGTAGATTCCCGACCTTCTCGAAACCACTTGTGCCACATGAAAGTTTAGATTTTTTCATCTGCCCTTCACCGTAGGCTTTGCAAAGAATTTCGAGCGTCTCCTCTCCGTTTGCACCCAGTTGCATCCAAAATGTGATTGCATAACCCTGCTCCAAAAACTTGTCCATTTTTTGCTCGACTAGGGTGAAGTAGATACTTTTGCACGGAGCGTGACCCTGCCTCAAGAACAGCTCGCAGGCGACATATACCGGTCTCGTTTCCAAGCTTAGATCCCCCACCAACTTCTCCGTCCAGTCAGCCAGCGTTGCCAACTACAAAACATCATGCCACGTCAACTTCTCGGTCAACCCCTGCATATTTTCTGTCTTATCTTGGTGTAAGGAATCATTTCATAAGTTGACGATCTTATTTAGAAACACTTGTATATGTAACTATACCTGGAAGTGATCTTGTTTGCGATAACAGAACCAAACTTTATGCCAGAAATAGAGTATCTACTTCATAATTCTTCAATTGAAACGCTTAAGGAGAAGTTAAGAGATTGTTAAAATTTTCAATAAGGCATAAACAAGTTCGGCCTTCAACCGTATATCTTCTAAGTCTTGATTAACAACAGTCAGAAATATTTTCTATCATAAGAGTTACATTTCTGCACTATATACGTACATAGTTTCTCATAGAGCACATATACTTGTCCAAAAGATGACAAAACATCCGGAGTCGCGCAGATTGATTTCAGAACTTTTTATGTGAGGGTGGAAATTGTACTGCGAAAATACTTAGAACTGCATTGAATACCACAGGATAACTTCTAATGTTCATAAGTCCATGATGGCATCAGTCGTAGAAACAGGGCAAATGTCATAAATTATAGATGTTCTGCATTTTAGGACTTGCCCATAATTCAGGACCTCAGGAATTCTGACTGGAATTTCTGAAGAGGTACTCGACTCCTTTTGCATGTGAATTAATGTATGGAATTACGAGAAATAGGTAGTATGAAAGGTCGTGTATGACAATGTTACGTGCTAAAATATAAAGATAATTAAGTATCTTGCAAATTTTGTGAACATAGATATGTATGCGCAAATGTTGATAAATTGGTGATAAATGTATCTTCTAGCATTTACCCAATCTAATTGCTTTATAACATTTATAAATTTGATCTGTTCATAATATCAGTAATACAGTCAAGTTGAGCAATACACTTACATATAAATTTAATCTGTTACTATATAATTTACTATATAATTTTTCACACATATTTAATTCATAGAACATATTATAAATAAATATACATTTATGCGTACTCTCTAAATATAATAAAGTGTTAATAAAGTAACATAGTACCGTTCAGAATATACATTTTAAAGAATCCTCTGTGGACAACAGTAATAATATGCTGTGATATAAAAATTAATTCAACTTTGAAATCATAATATAGTAATAGAATGCAATTTTCTTTCTGATTGAACATAAATTCCCGGATAAATTCCCATTTTGGGAATCTTCCCAGGGAATACTCCCGAAAAATATCTTGCCGGGAATTTACTCATCACTAGTCAGAGACCTCTGAATGCTGCTAACACGACGAAGAAGGAGTAAAGAAACAAACCAGTCAGAAAAACTTCACCATTGTTAACCCAAACAAGCTCCCCCGCCCCCCCTTTTTCATCCGTCTGAAGTTTTGTTTGGCAGAAGTCATACTGGTGGACAAAGGACCATCTCTGTGTGTGAAGTACTTGTGTGTGTGTGTCTGTGTGTGTGTGTGTGTGTGAGAGAGAGAGGAGAGAGAGAGAGAGAGAGAGAGAGAGAGAGAGAGAGAGAGTGTTTCCTTCTAGCACGCTATACAAACAGATATGCGTCATATTGTAACAAAGTGAAACGCGAAGTGTGCAGTCGTCGCCAGATATGAGGCACAGAGGTAGATAAAATTCTTGTTTCTTTTTGTCTCTTTGTTCAATTAAGATGCACACAAATAAATGTTTGCAACTCATGTTCTTTCCCACTGGTAGACATTTTTTTAACATGAGACCCGGGTTCGATTCCCGGCTGGAGCTCATGTAGTTCGGATTCCACGTTAATCAGTAGGTCCACGTCTCATATAGCCTCGCTGCTGAACGGGACCTTAACCTCAAACTCAAATTCATTTTTTTCAAACCCTTTTGGGATCATATGGTACATTTTGTACCATTCTGGTATTACATGGTACATTGCGTTATAACTCTGCTATTAGAGCTTCTTCGTACTTTTGTTTTGTTTTTCAAGTCCAGAGGCATCGTAGAAGACGTTACGTATGGTTTTACACCTTCCGGTGAGACATAGGAGGTGATGACGTCATAACTTTAAACAATATATTTTCTTTTATTAGGCCTATTAGGTATATATAATTCAGAGTTTTATGGACAAAAGCATCTTTTATTTGAAATTACAAATTTCATAATGTTTGATTTAGGAATTATTGACTTAGAAAAGAGTGTATTCACCCCACCTCCCTTACAAGAACATTTGGACAATATATTTCGTAAAAAAAATGCGCGTTTTTTTCATATACTGTGTATGTTTTTACTTTTAAGCTTCTGAATGGCAGCAATTGATAATGGAGTTCATGACCCAAGGACAATGGGAGAAACTCAGCTCAACTTAAAATTTATATTCATGTCATCATTAATGACCTACTATCAATAATAATAATAATAATAATAATAATAATAATAATAATAATAATAATAATAATAATAATAATAATAATAATAATAATAATATCTTTTCTATCCACAACAGGAGGTTTGTCAGCCCAAAAATATAGAGGGTGCCTTAGAAGTTACACAGGGCGATCCAGCCATGTTGTAGTTCATCACCATATTATAGTTCATTTGCAAGCCTATCATGAAAATTTTAGGGGGAGTAAAAATTTAGTTGGGGCCCCGCCCCCCTAGGTCTCCCATTTATACAGGTCTGTGCTACAAAGCACAACATCATTATACAGAAGAAACAAAATATTTCCCTGTGCATGCAACTTGTTACAGCAAGTGCTTCGAAGAATGTTTTCTGGTTTATTTATCGCAACGTACAGTTAGCGCTCTTGCCTTCAGCATCTAGAATAAATCCCCTCTCCGTTGCAAAAAAAAAAAAACTATAGGATATATGCTGATAAAAGACAGTCATATGCTGAGCTAAATACAAAGCACAGTAGATGACTACGAAATAAAAAAGAAAAAGAACATTATAGATTATCATGTGTTTCAACAATTACTTTCAAGACTGACAGGAAATATGCAGGATGAAAAAATATATAAAATGTTATGAGAACCAGTTAGAGAAATTCTTAGCAAACACAATAGATTGAATTTTGATATCATGATTCCTGAATATGCCCAGTTAGTTCTGATAAATATTAAATATAAACTTTTGTAAAAAATTGGCTTAAGGTTTGGTTTGAACATAGTATTGTTTTAGTTGCGTGGATGTTCAATTATGAATGTACGAGGGCGTGCCGGGAAGTCTTTAGCTTTGCCCACTTCCCCCTTCCAATATTTATAATGTTTGTTTTTATTTGAAAGATACATGTGTCTATATGTTTGTGACGAAATATTAAAACATTGGTACTAAGGAAAGTTTTTTTTTTAGGTGAGTGCTTGAGATGGCAGGGCAGCCCAACAAGTTCAACGATGTTGAGAGTCGAGAGGTGATGAAGTTCCTCTTCCTCCAGGGGAAATCCGCAAAGACGATCCATGGTGAGATGCAACAAACATTGGGGGTCCATGCACCTTGTTAAGCCACAGTGAAGAACTGGGTTGTGAAATTCAAGACAGGCAATTTTGGCACTGAAGATGACCCCCGCCCTGTGAGACCATCCATAGTAATTGTGCCAGAAATCATTGAACAGGTTCATGAAATGATTCTCATAGACAGACGAATTTCTGCTAAAAGTATAGCATAGGACCTAGGTATATCCCGTGAACGCGTTGGTGTCATTATTCGCGATCATTTGCACATGAACAAACTTTCTGCCAAATGGGTGCCGAAATGTTTGGAAGCCGATCAAAAGCGTGCAAGAGTGCTTGCTTCCAAAGATGTTTTCAGCCGTTTTGAGCAGGAAGGGACTAATTTTGTGGAACGTTTGGTCACGGAGGATGAAACATGAATCTATTTATATGATCCAGAGACGAAGGAACAATCAAAGGAGTGGCGTCAGAGTGGTTTACCGAGGCCAAAAAAGTTTCGTGTGTAAAAATCAAGTTCAAAGGTTCTTGTTAGTGTTTTTTGTCATAAGAATGGGGTAATCTTTGTTGATTATCTAGAAGAAGGTAACACCATAACCGGAGCTTACTATGGATCATTACTGGAAAGGCTTCACTCAGAGCTGAAGCAAAAACGCCGTGAAAAGTTGTCCCGAAAAGTTGTCTACCTTCAAGACAACGCATCTCCTCACAAGAGCAATGTTGCGATGTAAAAATTGACTAGCTTAGGATTTGAAAACTTGCACCACCCACCATATTCACCTGATCTGGCCCCATCAGACTACCACCTATTCCCAAATGTAAAGAAACACTTGAACGGGCGAAAATTCGCCACCATTTCTGAAGCAATTACAGCAGTAAAATGATGGTTTGATACCCAACCAAAATAGTTTTATTTAGAGGGCCTAAATAAATTGCATTCCCGAAGCAAAAAATGCATCGAATTGAAGAGAAGTGTGTTGAATAAATCCAACAAAAAAGTTTGATTTTGTCTTATTTTTCTTAGTAAAGCTAAGAACTTATCAGCACCCCCTCGTATTGTAACAGATATGACAAGCGATTCTAATATGCCACTATGCATAGCAGTTTTTGTATGGTTTTACAAGTATAAAACATGAGTAATCTTATTTATTGGAATTACTATTAAAAAGCACCTTCAGGAATATGGAAGTATTATATATTTGTTAACATTTTCAAAATGTTCAAATTGTATTTTTACTATTAAATGTCTCTGTTTTGCCACTTACGTTGTCTGTATTTGAATTTTACATTTGCTAACAACGATTCGTTTGCTAGTTGTACATCTTTCTGGAGGTTATACTAACGTATATACGCATATAGAAATAAGGACTCGGTTTGTTTGGCCAATGCACTACCCATAATTTAATACCATTTCTAGTGAGATCATCGAGAACAGACATTGGCCCTGGTCGAAGGAAGAATGGGTTATTACTCGTACTCACCACATGGTGTTGGCATTGTTGCGTTCACTTAGTGTCGTTAGGACAAATAAGAATCTACTTGAAAATAAGCAATAAATCACCCGCGTATAGAAAGCCAATATTAACGGCGAGATAACTCAATGTGCTAAACACTCTTAACATCAAAGTATGAGTGTCACAAGCTAGTTGGCAGAAAATGTATCACCAACTCTGTTGCCATGGTCGTAACTCTGAAGTGTGCTCAAAAATAATAATAAATTAAACAAAAAGGGCTGAATTCATTATTTTATACCTGTGTAGTACATAGCTATATAACATGAAATTAAAAGATGTAAAGTTCTAGAACACTCCCCCGTCTTCCAAGAGTCCAAATGAAGACAGTGCTTCTTTCAAATACTAAATTTTAAAAAAATCCAAATGGGAGGACCCAGTACAACCGTGGAAGTAGATGAAACGTTTCTCGCTTGTAAGAAGTATTACAGACTTACTTCAGCACATGCTAGTCTTCTTCGGAATATACAACATTGATTCACGTGTGGGCGTGCGTGCTTCTTTTTTTTTTTAAGATTTCAAGCTAAAATTCGCACTACTCTGCTTCTTTCTAATTTCCTTCATGCGTGGTTTGCGGATGAGCCCATGTATAGTTCAATTGTTTCAAGGTAAAGTTCGTATTACGAATTTTCTACAGGTGCGTTATGCGTGCGTAGCGTTATGCGGTGCAGCGTCAGAGAGTGAATGTTCAACAGCATTTTTTAACAGTTAAACACATATTATGGGTAACGTGAGATGTAGGAAAAGTCTTATTGACACTTTTCAAAATATGACAAGTATTTGTTAAATGGTGATTGATTGGGTATAATTGTAGCAACTTTTTCACAAAAAGGACTGAAAATGTACCAACGGGTCGAAGAATGACAAAAAGAACTGAGTTTTGTAGATTTGTACCAAGTTTGGAGGTACTGATCAGCTAATTCTTTTTCATCAAGATTACATTTCTGTGTTAGTATATTTGGTCTAATAGATGGATTGTTCTCCTTTCGCCCATAATGTTGATCGAATGTAAAAACTCGATATATAGTAAACTAGCATACTGAAATAGCTACAAGCAACGGAGACGACTTTCCAAAATCTATGTGGGTGCCTATCAATGGTGGGACGTGTTAAATGTTTTCAGGGGAGTGTCGATATTTTTGATTGATTTCCTTTTAGTTAAAATCGTTTATGAACACTGTCATAAAGGGCTGTGCGCGATTATATTCACAATATAATTTCTATTATTATTATTATTATTATTCCTGTGGGTACTGCCTTTGACTAGACCAGAGACAGGCAAAGAAAAGGGCAAAATATTGCTTGGTTGCCTTTTCATAAATACAACTGAAACAAAAAATTGTTTTAGAAATTAGAAATTTTAACTTCCATCCCAATGTTTTAATTGCTTATTATTTTTTGATAATGACAAGTGAGAAATATTTATTTTATTTTGTTCCTATCAAACTCAAAATTTTGTGAGTGCGCCGCAACCACAAGATTATTTGTGTGGGTGCTGCAGGCCCGGAGCACCCACGTAGTCGGCGCACATGACTACAAGTGTTAGTTCAAGTTTCCTCCCAAATCACATCTTGGAATAGACTTGTCGTAGTATTTCTTGTTACTTATTAATTTAATTTCGTGATATTGATTCCGTCGATTTCCTGATATCGTATTCGATCTTTTAACAACGTACAAGATAGGGATAAGAGAAGGAATTTATTTAATATCAGTAATTTAAAGAGTTCTAATGGACGGAGATAAGTTAGAAGCCGTTCTTATATAAGAAAACTGTTTTTTGATATACAAGGAAATTGATACTTGTGTTTAAACTACTGTTTTCTTTCGATGTTTAATTATCACAGATACCTTATATTCTTAATAACTATTTTATTCTCGATTTAATTTCTGACAATTAACAAGGACCAAACATATATCCATAAATCTCATTGGAATGGGTGATAAATAAACTTAATTTATGTCTATCTACATCTGAGACATTCTCAAGATAAGCTGAGCAAAAGTGTCTACAAAGAGTGAAACTAATGAAATTGAATTTATATTTTTTACTTATCATTAAGGTTTCTCTCTGACGGTAGATTTCATAAACTAAGAGAACTTCGTATTTGGTAAGTAAAAATAAGTCATTCATGCCACTTATTTTAATCCTTTATGCGTGGGTTTTGATTAAGTGTACATTTCATTTCTTTTTATTTTTACAAAATATTTGAAAATGTGAATTTGGATAAGCAAACTTAATATTCTTTTAGTTAAATTTCAATCTGAAATTGGGCACATCTAACTATTTAAGTTTTTGTTTTACTACTAGACATTCTATATTGTTTATTAATAACGAATATAGTTTAGTTCACGAAATTTTTATTTGTATGTTCTGCCATAAATTACGTCAATGTTCCACGTGCAAAGGTGTTATTCTTTCATCAAACTAATATAATCCCTGTTTCATTCTTCAGTAAAATAGTGTTCTTATAAAGGGTATATTTTGATATATACTCATTAATTTCTGAAATCACATAGCTTTCTATATTTTAAAGCCTTGTGTATACTAGCATCCTATCCCCTGAATTTTACATTCTGCAATTTAATATGGTAAATTATATATACAAACAATAGTCTGGATTAACGTTTACATATTGGCCCCTAGAAAACCCTGCTGATCTTCGGTTGCTTCTGTACGATACATCGTTCTTTTCAGCTTAGTATAATTTCTTATTCTAATGAAAACTTTTAAATTATATTGAAGAAAACTGTAAATAATGCTTATTACATCTTAATATTCATATTGCTTCAATTCGACACAATCTAGAATGACAGTAAGCCACTATGGAAAACTTTTCTTATTGGCTGCAAAACGACAGAGTGCTTTTTAAAAAATCGGAAATAAACTCATCTAAATAAATGAGCGTGAAGAAATATGGATTTTTAAAAAAAACATAATCAAGGAATAGCCAGTAGATATCCCCTCCTTCATAAGCGTGGGAAAATTTTGGCGATATCATTTCCTGGAATTGGGAGGCAAGTTTCGACAAGCCTTTGGTTGCTATGTTCATAGCCTTTTACGGGTAGTACAGAAGTGCGTGGGAAAATTTTGGTTTATCTGAACCCCTATGAGAACAGTTTGTTGTTATTGCTATGTTCATAGCCTTTTACGGCTAGTACAGAAACGCGTGGGAAAATTTTGGTTTATTTGAACCCCCGTTACCCCCTACTCCTCTTTAGTTGCTATGTTCATAGCCCCTGGAATTGGGAGTCAAGTTTCGACAAGCCTTTAGTTGCTATGTTCATAGCCTTTTACGGATAGCACAGAAGTTATCATGATCGAAGCTCCCCAATTGATAGTCCTATCAGTTATCATGATCGAAGTTTTCCAATTGATTGATTGATTTTTGCTTTTCGTTATGTATTGAATAGCTAGATGCTCTTGGCCTTCATAGTCTTGGATGCTCATACTGATGGACGGATCAGAGTCCTATCAGTTATCATGATCGAAGCTTCCCAGTTGATTGAATGATTGATTTTTGTCTTCAAAGAGCATAAGCGAATAAACCCCTTGATCCTATTCCCACGAGATGTCTGGAGAATATGAACTGAAAGCATGATATTCAAATGAACGAAGCTTCTCAGGAGATTGTATGAAATTGGACTTAGTTGCTAAGGTAAATATTTTATGTCATGATTTTTTTAATACGTGGAATTAGACACATTATATGAGTCTCAGAACGAAACACATACCCATGCAAAATCGTGTTGATTAGCCCCCCTTGGCCCTATTCCCACAAAGTGTCTGTAGAAGACGTGATAGTCAAATGATCAAAGCTTCTCACGAAATTGACTTAGTTGCTAAGGTAAATATTGTATTTCAGAATTTTTTTTAAAGACATGAGAAAAGAAACCATATATGAGTCCCATAACGAAACACATACCTATACACTCCTCCCCAGACCCCCTGCGAATGGATTCTAATAACGCTAGCTTCTCATAGCATATCATATTGTAGAATGTGAAATGTGTTATATGAATATTCACATGATGTCTGTTATGACAAGTAATTAAAATCACTTATGTAGAGAAATTAAAGATCAGATTATGCCAAATGAATCTGCTGCTAAGTCGTGACGAGAAATTGCAATATAATATATTCCCATAGCAGAAAAAACTACGTTAACGAAATTTAGAATTGAAATACAGTCCCATATAGATACCTGTGTAAACAAAATGAAACATGACTTTCTCAAGTCTTGATGTGAAAGATATTATCTTATGCATTGAAATCGTAACGAGATATGTTTTCGATTATGGTTGGCATGATCGAACTTGTTGAAACATGTTTCTCTAAGACAAACACGTGTGTGTGTGTGTGTGTGTGTGTGTGTGTGTGTGTATACAGAGAACATTTGTGATTCAGAGTTAGAAGAGTAAAGTGTGTGTCGATCCTCTTCCACGTAAAAACTTTCACTTCATATTTGTAATAGTGAGTGAGTGTGTGTGTGTGTCTTTGTACGTGGTTGATCCGTTGGATGCCTAAAGCTGAGAATAAGTGTTATCATCAGACTTATTAAAATAGGTAAGTAAAAAAAATATATTATTAAAAATATTACGGTCTATGATTATTCCTGAAAGAATAAAACAATATGTTAGGTTTTCATTTAAGATAAGATGAAATTCTTGAATGTTTTCTGACGCACATTGCAATTAGATAGCAGTTGACGACATATATGTGAATGTCTGTTTTGTTAGTCTCTTTCTTCCTCTGTTTTGTTAGTACATTGAACTACATCTTAAAATGGTTTAGTTTCAAGAGCAACAGATAAGATGCCACTGTCAAATGTTTTGATGATACGTACTACAACGAGATAACAAGACTGCCCTAGTTAAAAACACATAAGCGAACTTCTATGATGCTTCTAAGAAAATGATAAGATGGAATTCTTGAATGTTTTCTGGCTCGCATTGCAATTGACGCGAGAAGTGTCTGTAGACGTGGTATTTTAATTTTGATAATATGATGTATACGTCTGTCTTTCTGTTTGTAAATGAAATCTTTTAAACAATGAAGAGATTTACGTCCAACAATAAAGCCAACAAGGTCTGTCTGTCTTTCTATGTCGGCTATGCTAATGGAGGCGATGGTGATGAGTTGAGTTGATTTTAGTTCAGCGTCCCTTTCAACAGCAAGGCTATATGAGACGTGGACCTACTGATTATCGTGGAATCTGAGCCACTAAGTTTTACGTCTTACAGTTATGTCGGCTATGCTAATGCAGACGGTGATGATGAGTTGATGAGTTGAGTTGATTTTAGTTTAGCGTCCCTTTCAGCAGCGAGGCTATATGAGACGTTGACATACTGATTAACGTGGAATCCGAATCACATGAGCTCCAGCCGGGACGATGGTAATGAGAAATGAATGAATGAAATGTTGCATTAAATTCACGTACACGGTGTTTGTCCATCGAGTTTTACGTCCTACGGTTACGTCTACTAGGCTAATGAAGGAGAGGTGATAATGAAAAAATGAATGAAATGATGTAATGAAGAAAGTGGAAGGAAACTGGTGAACTCCGAAGGGAAATCCACGCATATGATGTTTGTCCACCACAAAGTTCATAGGGCACGAACTGGGATCGAATCAGAGACCCAAGCACTTGAGGTGAACGCTCTACCACTGAGCCACCGTGCCCTCTGGAACGTAAAAATGAAATGATAAGGTCGGTTTTCCGGGGACAGTCAATAGCATCTTTTCGTTAAGTTGTAAAGGAAGCAGGGAATTTGTGGTCGCTAAAATTAATGACAAGTATATAGAAAAAAAAAGACGTGATTTGAACACGGGACCTCATGCACCAGAGGTAAACACTCTACCACTGAGGCACTGAAGTTAATTTCATAATTTTCTAATGTTAATAAGAGTGAAATCTAACGTTAAATACACATACACAAGTCAACGAACTGAGAGAGTTTCTGTATCTGCAATGTCTACTTGCAAAGAGCAGAAAAATAAGATAACAGAACATGTTTTGTATTTCAATGTTGTTCTTCAGCTGTCGCGTCAACATTATCTTAGGTCATGGTTTCAGACAACACGAAGCAAAGATATGTATGTGTGTGTGTGTGTTTTAGGTAATATTAAAACAGTGTTTGAGATCTAAACTTGGCAAAACTAGTGTTGCTTATACATCTCGGATGCCGTTACCTATGTACACATGATGTTGATTGATTTTTGAGTTTAACGTTCCGTTCAGCAGCGAGGCTATATGCACCACAAAGTTCACACGGCAAGAGTTAGGATCGAACCAGGGACCCCAATCACAGAAGGTGAACGCTTTACCACTGAGCCACAGCACCCCGCGATTTCATCATGGGGCACAAATCTTCAAGTTAAAACAATTGTCTATTCTCAAATAAGAGAACATTTCTCCATTTCTTTAAGTTGATCTAGGAAGTTGAACTTTATACAGTTTTCTCCATATTATAGTCTAAGCTGTATGTGATATTACTTTAAAAGGACGAAAGTAGTTAAAATATTCCCTATTATTATCATCATTTCTTCTAAAATGCTCAGATTCCCGTCATAGAATTCGTATACTAGCTATGTACACAGGCGTACATTAAGAAATTTTTTGTTGGGAGAGGTCCAAGCTTTGGGCGACGGGGCTCAAACACTACAAGCCTCTGTGTAGTATTGAATGCGTATTATTTTGCACTCGAAAAGACAATAAGTACTTGTAAAATACTTTCATCTATATTGTCATAGCGTCCCTTACAGCAGCGAGGCTATATGAGACGTGGACACTAATTCACCAAGGACCCCTATCGCATCACAAGTGAACGTTTTATCAATGATTCACCGAGGCCCCCTAGTACTTGTAAAAATTCTTTCATCTATATTGTCATAGCGTCCCTTTCAGCATCGAGGCTATATGAGACGTGGACACTAAATCACCAAGGTCCCCTATCGCATCACAAGTGAACGCTTTACCATTGATTCACCGAGTCCCCCTTAGTTCAAAGTACAGTACTCATGTAATAATATTATCTAACATAAAGTTTACTTGTCGAGGGGCTCCCTGGGGTAATATTCATACACGTAAAATATTTTAAAATAAACAACATTAGTACCGATTCCATAGTTTTCGAAGGTGCTGTATTCAAATAAAGACACTTTGAAAATAGTAACATGACATCTAAGGGGTAAAAAAAGTGGTGAGCTCACGGGGTCTCCCTATGGGGTAATATTCATAAACGTAAAATATTTTAAAATAAACAATATTAGTACCGATTCCATAGTTTTCGAAGGTGTTGTATTCAATAAAGACACTTTGAAAATAGTAACATGACATCTAAGGGGTAAAAAGTGATGAGCTCACGGGGGGTGATATTCATACACGTAAAAATAATTTAAAATAAACAGTATTAGTTTCGATTCCATAGTTTTCGAAGATGTTGTATTCAATAAAGACACTTTGAAATCAGTAACGTGACATCTAAGGGGTAAAAAGTGTTGAGCTCCCGGGGGTGATATTCATACACGTAAAATAAACAACATTAGTATCGATTCTATAGTTTTCGAAGGTGATTTCGCGTTCACTAAAATTAACGATAAAATTCTAAATCAGAATA
This sequence comes from Thermobia domestica, assembly GCF_964235325.1. Taxonomy (NCBI): domain Eukaryota; kingdom Metazoa; phylum Arthropoda; class Insecta; order Zygentoma; family Lepismatidae; genus Thermobia; species Thermobia domestica. Next base: position 114,934,970 of record NC_137471.1, on the reverse strand, counting down.
AGTATAAAAGGCCGTGTAATCTACATATCTTCATTAGTCAATACATTTGAAAGAGATTGTGAGCATACATTTGTTTCACTCCGCATCCCATGGAATAGGAAGAAAAGTTAAAAATATTTAAAAGGTATGATGAGAGATTATTTCATTGACATCATAAAGTTCTGTCTTATATAGTATATATTTATATATCTAATATATATTGATTTATAAGTAACAAAATTCATTTCTTTTTTATTTTAGGTTGCATACAAATAAAGATAAGTGTAATCCTTTTCCCTATTCCCGTTGATATTATTATTATTATTCCTTTTTAATTACTTATATATCACATTTTACTTACTCGTATATTCTTTTAAACGCTTATATATCCTTTCAAAATATTTATATACATATATATATTCCATTTAAATAAGATTTATATATCCTATTATATATCATATTCATATACTATTACATATACCCATTTACATATATTGCATTACGTATATATACATCTGAGGAAGAAAAATGGCAAAAGAGAGTACGCAAGATTTACTGAAGGAGATTACGGTCTTCATTAATGACATTGAAGAAGAAGAAGAAGAAGAGGTAGTGGGCGTAAATAACGAAACGCAAGTTCTTTTAAGTGAAATAAATGCCATAATCGGGATAGAAGAAGAAGAAGAAGAAGAAGAAATGCAAGAAGAAGAAGAAGAAGAAGACGCAAAAGAAGAAATGGAAATAGATCATCATGAAAAAATGCAAGAAGAAGAAGACGGAGAAGAACAAATGAAAATAGAAGAAGCAGCAACAGAAGAAGAAGAAGAAGAAAGAGAAACTATTGAAATTCAAATTCCAGTAGAAAAAGAAGAAGAATATGATGAAGAAGAACTATTACAAATATTGAACAGTGCTAGCAATAGAACGATAACAGAAGAAGCATCAGGCCATATTAAAGAAATTATAAAGTGGTTACAAGAAGGAACAGAAGAAGACGTCGAAGAAAGGAGAAATGAAGAAGAAGAGCTGCTAAATTTCACGTTTTCCCAAATAATAGGAGAGGATTACAATAAGGAAGAGATGAAGATAGAAGAAGAAGATGATAAGTTTTACACGAATGAACTAGAAAATTGGATTAAAAATTTGTTTCCCGACCCCAGAAAAGAAGAAGAAGAAGAAGTAATATATCCCTCAATTATGGAAATATTAGCAGAGGCTAGTGCAGAACACGAAGAAATGGAAGTCGATTTAGACGACATAGAAAAAAGAATGGACGAATTGCTAGCCGTATTTCAAGCACAACGAAATTCAAATATACAAGTAGGATTCGGAAATAACAACCGTAATGATGGACACAATAGATTTCATATAATAGAAGAACGAAGAAGACAATACAGACGATACAATATGGAGGGTAGAATGCTACGATTCCGTCTAGCCCCCGTGCGTGCAGATGAAAACCCTTTTACGGCAATTGAAGTAAGTCTACGGGCACTAATAGATTATTTGCTACGTAATGTGGACCAGCATGATTACGTAGGAATAACAATCACAAACGAGAGAGAAGGACATCGTCCATTTTGGTTGTCATTCAGAGAAGCAAGAAATCTTTCAGCAGAAGTTCTATGGATAAGTTATGAGAAAGTACTGCAAAGTAATGCGGCTTTTCTTATAAACGAAGATTGCATCGTGAATTTTCATCATGTACGCATGCCGAGAGGACAAGGTCGTTTGAAACAACATATTATGAATACCGAGGAATACGTAAAGGCAAAACGTGGTATTGTTACAATTAAGAATAAAGGTACAAGGTGTTTAGCACATGCAATCGTAGTTGCCATAGGACTGAAAAAATACAAGGGAAGAAATCAAGCTGAATACAGAAGATATGTAAATCAATATAAATATATAATTGAAAAAGAAGCAGAAGACCTATGTGAATCTGCTGATGTAGATCTTAGTCATGGTGGTGGAATTCCTGAAATTCGTAAATTTCAGGAATATTTAAAGGATTATAAAATTACAGTGTATAGGGGCTTTTCAGGCAGTGATGTCATGTTTGAAGCACCACCAAGTGATAACGAGAGAACTGCTTTAAATTTACTGTTTATAGATAATCACTTCAACGTCATTGAAAGCTTGACATCATGTTTTAGCTGTAAATTTTATTGCGAAAGTTGTCATAAGAAATATGAAAAAAAGCATGAACATTTGAAACATTGTACAGCTGTATGTTTTCGTTGTCATCAGAAGCCTCCATGTGATTTTAAAGAAACCCATATTACTTGCAATGATTGTAATCGAGAATTTTATGGCCAGTCATGCTATGACTATCACAAGTCAGCGCCGTATCAAAATGGAAAGCCTTTATGTTCCATTGTGAAATGTTGTGCCCAGTGTTTGAAAATTTATGTAATGAAAGAAAAACGTTCTCACGTATGTGGAGAAACTTATTGCAATATTTGCTATGCTATTGTACCACCCAATCATGAATGTTACATGAAAGTGAATGAAAGAAGAAAATCGAAAAAAGCCAATGAAAAAATCATCATGGAGAAGAAATCTATGATTCTGTTTTATGATATTGAATGCACACAAGATACGAAAATAGAAGATGAGGACGCAAACATATATGAACATATACCTAATGTCTTGGTTAGTCAACATGTATGTTACCAATGTTATGAAGATAACAACATCAAGAACGATTGTGTCATTTGTGGAAAGCGAGAAAATATTTTTGACGGAGAAAATGTAATAGAAGATTTTCTAAATCATCTTCAACAACGTCGACCAAACATTAAATCAGTAATCTGTGTTGCCCATAACTCAAAGGGATATGACGCACATTTCATCATTAAGACCATGGTTGAGAAGATGAATTGGACTCCAGAAGTAATCATGAATGGAGCAAAAATTCTCTCTCTTAAAATAGGAAACGTAACCTTCATCGATTCACTAAGCTTTCTTCCTATGCCCTTAAGTAAATTAAGTGGTGCATTTGGGCTTCAATCGTGCAAAGGATATTTCCCACACTTCTTTAATCGACGTGAGAACCAAACCTATGAAGGGCCGCTTCCAGACATTAAATATTATGGAGCAGATACTATGAAAGTAGACGAAAGACGCAAGTTTCTCCAATGGTATACCGAACATCAAAACGACACCTTTAAAATGAAAGAAGAACTCATCAAATATTGTGTACAGGATGTTGAAGTATTACGTCAAGCATGTATTTCCTTTATGAATACATTTGAATCTGAAACAAATGTAAATCCCTTACTGGAATGCATTACAATCGCTAGTGCATGTAATTTGGTATATCGTAGAAATTTCTTAAAGGAAAATACGATTGGTATCATACCAAAGAACGGGTATCGATGGAGAGATGTCCAGTCAATTGAAGCAGTACAATGGATAGCTTGGGAAGAAAAAACAAGAAACATCCAAATTACCAATGCTGCTCGTAGTAAGGAAAAACGAATAGCATCAATGAAAGTAGATGGTGTATGGACAGATCCCAATACAGGAAGAATACACGTGTGGGAATATGAGGGCGATTTTACACATGGCTGTATCTACTGCTACCCTAACGACAGAGATAAACCCATCTATAACAATGATACCGATACCATGGAATTTCGATATGAAGCAACAAAGAAGAAAATCCAAAAATTAAAAGATTTTGGCTGTGAAGTGCATGAAATATGGGGTTGTGAATTTAAAAAACAATTGGCAGGAAATGAAGAGATGAAGAAGTATGTTAGTAATCATCCGTATACAAAGAAAACACCATTAAATCCTCGTGACGCTTTTTATGGAGGACGTGTGAATGCCATACGTTTGTATCATAAAGCACAAGAATCTGAAGGAGAGACCATAAATTACAAAGATGTTATTTCCTTGTACCCATTTATCTCTAAGACTAAGAAGTTTCCAATTCGTCACCCTACTATCTACCTGCCTGGAGATTCAAATATTCCCACCATTGAAGAAGTAGAAGGATTAGTTAAGCTCAGTATTTTGCCTCCAAAACAACTGTTTCATCCTGTACTCCCTTATAAATCAAATGATAGATTGATGTTTCCACTCTGCCGTACATGTTGTGATGAATTAAACCAAGCACCTTGTAATCACAACGATGAAGACCGAGTGCTACATGGAACATGGGTAGCAGATGAAGTAAGAAAGGCATTAGAAAAAGGATACAAAATAATAGATATTCATGAAATATGGGCATATGACGTTGTTCAATATGATGAAAAAACAAAAAGTGGCGGCTTATTTGCAGAATACATAAACACCTTCCTGAAAGCAAAAACAGAAGCTAGTGGATGGCCATCATGGTGTGAAACAGATGAATTAAAGAAGAAGTACATTCAGCAATTTTATGAAAAGGAAGGAATACGTCTAGATGAGAACAAAATTAAACATAATCCAGCACTTAGAAGTTTAGCTAAATTAATGCTAAATTCATTTTGGGGAAAATTTGGTCAACGTGAGAACATGGGTCATGTCAGCATTATTAATGAACCCAAGGAATTATATGAAAAATTAACATCTCATGATATAGATGTTCATCAAATATTCCCAGTAAATGATGACATGTTATATGTATATTGGCAATACACCGATGACGTTCCTGTTTCACTACCAACAGTAAATGTTGTCATAGCCGCATACACAACAGCACAAGCAAGATTAGAATTGTACAAATATTTAGATCAACTACAAGAAAGAGTATTATATTTTGATACTGATTCCGTCATTTATACGCAAAAACCTGGTGAAAGTACAATTCCAACTGGTGACTTTTTAGGCGATTTAACAAATGAAGTCCTCGAATATGGTAAAGAAGCCTATATTTCAGAATATGTATCGGCGGGCCCGAAGAATTACAGCTTACGTATTTTTGATCCCAGCACGAAGAAGGAGTTTCAAGTATGCAAGATACGAGGCTTTTCATTAAACTATGAATCTTCAAAACACCTAAATTTTGATGTAATGAAGAAAATGATAGTAGATAATGAAGAGGATGCAGAAGAAGAGGAAGAATCTCGTCCTACTGAAGTAAAAATTACCAATGAGAAAAAAATTTGCCGCAGGAAAGACCATACTATCGTCAGCATGCCCGAAACAAAAATTTATAAGATAAATTATATTAAACGACGTAGAATACCAAATTCATATGATACTCTTCCATATGGCTACACTACTTCCAACAAAAGAAGAAGAGAAATGTAATAAGGCCCTTTATAAATATACGTATGAAGAAAGAATAATCATACTCTTTAACATGGACACGACGTGGAAACATCCCTTTTCATGTATTGTTGCCGGACCAAGTGGATGTGGAAAAACTTCCTTTGTAATACGTTTCCTGTCCAATTTATCACGTATGGTTAATACATCGTTTCGTCATATTTATTGGTACTATGCAGAATGGCAAAATGCATACAGAGAAATTTCGACAAAAGTACAATTTATTGAAGGATTACCTCGAACAAAAGACTTTTTACCTGAAACTGGACCACATCTTATTATTATTGATGATCAAATGTGTGAAGTGAACCGCAATATAGTTGATTTCTTTACAAAGGGTTCTCATCATAGAAATCTTAGTGTACTATTTATTACACAAAACATATTTCATCAGGGAAAAGGAAGCAGAGATATGAGTTTGAATTGTTCTTATCTCGTATTATTTAAAAATCCAAGAGATAAATCACAAATTAAACATTTGAGTTATCAATTAACTCCTGAGAATTCAAAATTTCTTCAAGAAAGTTTCAACGACGCAACAAAGTTACCATATGGATATTTCTTTATTGATTTAAAACAGGATACGCCAGATGAACTTCGTTTTCAAACAAATATCTTTCCTGATGATATCTATCATTACGTTTATGTTCCATCGAAATAGAAGAAGAAGATATGTTTATAATGATTGTTTTAAACTGTGTTTCTTCATTCTGACAATATGTCTCCAAGAGTAAAACACGGAGATCTTCTTCGTACGCTGAGCAAAGCAAATCCTAAATTACGTAAAGCTATACTGGCCAAACTTCAGGTGGAACTAAAATCATCTTCTTTGCGTGTTCCATTGTACTAACGGAATAGTAAACTTGATAATGCACCAGTTAAAATAGGAGCTAATAATGCCGGTAGGAATCCACCCTGCTGCTGTACTAATAAATGCTTCTTCTTCTTTTGGATGGAGTTTCCTTTCTTCACAAGATATCGAAGCGTCCTCTTGTATCGCTTTAATCTTGCTTTCTGTGTCTTTGTAAGAGGTACATTCCCTTTTAATACATTATAACAACATTCACAAATACTTCGAATCACTGAAGAGTCAGCATTGGCCAGTATAGCTTTACGTAATTTAGGATTTGCTTTGCTCAGCGTACGAAGAAGATCTCCGTGTTTTACTCTTGGAGACATATTGTCAGAATGAAGAAACACAGTTTAAAACAATCATTATAAACATATCTTCTTCTTCTATTTCGATGGAACATAAACGTAATGATAGATATCATCAGGAAAGATATTTGTTTGAAAACGAAGTTCATCTGGCGTATCCTGTTTTAAATCAATAAAGAAATATCCATATGGTAACTTTGTTGCGTCGTTGAAACTTTCTTGAAGAAATTTTGAATTCTCAGGAGTTAATTGATAACTCAAATGTTTAATTTGTGATTTATCTCTTGGATTTTTAAATAATACGAGATAAGAACAATTCAAACTCATATCTCTGCTTCCTTTTCCCTGATGAAATATGTTTTGTGTAATAAATAGTACACTAAGATTTCTATGATGAGAACTATTTCCATTTCTTCTTTTGCGTCTTCTTCTTCTTCTTCTTGCATTTCTTCTTCTTCTTCTTCTTCTTCTATCCCGATTATGGCATTTATTTCACTTAAAAGAACTTGCGTTTCGTTATTTACGCCCACTACCTCTTCTTCTTCTTCTTCTTCAATGTCATTAATGAAGACCGTAATCTCCTTCAGTAAATCTTGCGTACTCTCTTTTGCCATTTTTCTTCCTCAGATGTATATATACGTAATGCAATATATGTAAATGGTATATGAATATGATATATAATAGGATATATAAATCTTATTTAAATGGAATATATATATGTATATAAATATTTTGAAAGGATATATAAGCGTTTAAAAGAATATACGAATAAGTAAATGTGATATATATAAGTAATTAAAAAGGAATAATAATAATAATATCAACGGGAATAGGGAAAAGGATTACACTTATCTTTATTTGTATGCAACCTAAAATAAAAAAGAAATGAATTTTGTTACTTATAAATCAATATATATTAGATATATAAATATATACTATATAAGACAGAACTTTATGATGTCAATGAAATAATCTCTCATCATACCTTTTAAATATTTTTAACTTTTCTTCCTATTCCATGGGATGAAGAGTGAAACAAATGTATGCTCACAATCTCTTTCAAATGTATTGACTAATGAAGATATGTAGATTACACGGCCTTTTATACTTATTCTGTTTTAGAATTTTATCGTTAATTTTAGTGAACGCGAAATCCGTATTTCCTCCTCCTCCTCCTCTCTACACGTCTTTCTTTTATACTGTCATTAATTTTAGCGACCACAAATTCAATGCTATCTTCTTTACAACTTAACGAAAAGATGCTATTGACTTTCCCCGGAAAACCGTTCCTACATGTGTCTTATTCATATGCTCCCCTTTTTACGTGTAAGAATACCACCCCCTGGGAGCCCACAACTTTTTTACCCCTTAGATGTTATGTTACTGATTTCAAAGTGACTTTATTGAATACAACACCTTCGAAAACTATAGAATCGATACTAATGTTGTTTATTTTACGTGTATGAATATCACCCCCGGGAGCTCAACACTTTTTACCCCTTAGATGTCACGTTACTGATTTCAAAGTGTCTTTATTGAATACAACACCTTCGAAAACTATGGAATCGTTACTAATACTGTTTATTTTAAATTATTTTACGTGTATGAATATCATTAGCGTATGCAATCGTCGTTGCCATAGGACTGAAAAAATACAAGGGAAGAAATCAAACTGAATATAATAGATCCGTTAGTACAATGGAACACGCAAAGAAGATGATTTTAGTTCCACCTGAAGTTCTGAATCGTATACAAACACCAACATCATCATCATCATCAGCCCTGGAGAAACGTGAGTGTCTCAGTGATATAACGTTTATTCACAATGTCATTCTATCAACTAATATTTTTTCGTCTTAATCATATGTCCTTTTACCAAGAAAGGGAAATTTTTTGTTGGGAGAGGTCCAAGCTTTGGGCGACGGGAAGTTCATTTTACGAAGCCTCTACCAGCACCTATCTCCTGCATTGTGTATGGAGAATTCCAATCTCTCTTAGAAGTGGATCATCAGAGGAACATCATCATGGATTTTTAAAGGTACGTTATTTAAATATCATATCATATATGTACATGTCTGCATTTTTATACATGATGTCCTCTATACTAGATTTATTAAATGCTTTGCAAACAAATTCTTTATTTCACAATCATTTCGTTGGCGTATATGCAGCCAATGAATTACCAGCACATGTTCCACTACCTGCAGCTATCATCATAAATACAGATCCCTCGAACAAACTTGGCACACACTGGATTTCCGTATATATTCATACTGATGGCCGTGCCCACTACTTCGATACATTTGGATTTCCTCCATATGTAATGCATCATATTCAATTTCTACGTAGAAATTCCACTTCTTATACATTTAATAATAAACAAATTCAAAGTGTAAAATCATCCTTATGTGGGCATTATTCATATCTTTTCCTATGCTTCAAAGCTAAAGGAAAGTCCTTAAATGAATTTCATTACACTTTCTCATCAACTCCAGAAAAAAATGATCGTCGTTTGCTGTATTTACTTTTACAGGTAATCATGTCTTCATTCTTCTTCTTCGTTTGTTTTGATTACTTTCTTTTCATATTATTGCAGGTAGCCATTTCTTCTTCTTCTTTATTATAATGTGTTTGTATGTATTATTATTTGTTCATGATTATAGATAAAATAAATTTTAAGTTTGTTTTTCAATTTTTTTTTCATTTCAGAGAGTAAAAGATCGTCATCGTGTGTATGGACATCATCTTCAATGTACAGATTGACTTGTATCTACGTTTCATCATCAACATCAACAGCAGTAGTATCATCAGTGAACAGTATATGGCAGTTGTGAAGTTATCATCACACGGACAGTGGAAACAAAATCTAACGTTCTTTTAAAATATACTATACTTACCGGCGTTTTAATTGTGTAAATAGTTTCATCAACAATAAACACTTTGTATTATTTTTTCTCTTTGAAAACAAATGTTTTATTTCTTATTTTCTCCGTTTCCTAATAAATAAATGTGTTTTATGATCAGTTATGTAATTAAATACACATATCATAAAACATATTTTTAAGTCATTGAATTAAAGAATTTCATAGTGATTTAAAAAAAAAAAAAGATTCTAAAACTGATTTTTAATTCAATGATGTAATCATATAGCTACATAATAATAATAATGAATTCAAATACTTAATCAGTTATTCTTTCGTAAATTAAATCAAGTATGTGAATTCAATATTATTATTATTATTATGATAGGACTTTTGTTTTTAAAATTTTAATATTAATTATTTTAATTCCTTTTTTAAAATTAAAAAAAGTCCTATCATACTTAAGACAAAGTTGTATAATAATAATAATTTCAAATACTAATTTTTATTTTAACATTCATTTCAAGAATTTGAATTCATTATGATTATTATTATTATTATTATACGTATCACTTATAATATACGAGGAAAAAATATGTTAGGATTTTTTTCTTATAAAAAATTTTAAAATCCTAACATATTGAGGTGTATGAAACGAACACAAAACACACACACACAAATAAAACATTTCACTTTCCACTATATATATATATTTTTATTACATTTGATATTACGTTGTTTCGTATACATGAAAAAACAAATCAATTTCTCCTTCTTTTATGAAGAGTCGTTCACTTCATTGATACCCTCCGAAGGTTGAGTTTCGGTTTCCCCCCCACCATGGCTGTGTCGATACACTATCAAATAAATCAGCCATTATTGAATCTATAAGTTTTTGTTTGCAAAATACTTTCATTTCCAATTTTAATCGTTCACCATCAATGTTCACATTACTGTTCTTATCAAGAGAGACACTTGGAAAACTAATGTTCATACCATTAATAATGCTCTGTTCATCTACACAGGTATGGATTCCGGCAAGTCCTCTGCATGTAAGACACTGTAATTGTACATGATTACGAATAGTATCTGTACACAAGTCAAAATATTCACGTAGCACAACACTACAAACTTTACTGTTTTTCACAGCATGTTCAATACACGGTAATATTTCCAAGAAATAAAGCCAATCACTTGAAGATAAGTACACAGTGTTTCGAGGAGCATGAAGTGTTCCTTTCTTCTCTAACATCACTAATTTTTCACCCATTAGTTTTCGTACCACCAGTTCGTTTTTTCGACCAAGAGATTTTATAAATGTAATTTCCACTTGAGAATTTAAATAGTCCGTAACAAATGGGGTTAAATGTACAAGTTTCTCCCACTCTGCCAAATTTAACTCCACTCCAAACACAAGTCCTTTGCCAACACGAATCACTGGTTCAAATGTATCACTATCCAGTCCAATGCAAATTAATTTGGTTTTCATTGAATTAAGTCCATATTCAACATTTAACAAGTACTCTTTCTTGGTATCCATAGTTGACGCACAAGCACTCAAAGACATGTTACTCCAGTCGCTGGTCAGTACAGAATAACGACACTATGCATACAGATGACTGCGCATGCACGAAGAGGAGGGGCAAAGAGGAAAATTCATGTTTTCATCTTGTTTGTACATGTCACCATACACTTACGATGAGTAAACCAGTTCAGTAAATTCAAGATCGTGCATGTTACGTCCAGATACATTAATCTTCATTCCTTTATATATTAAACAGACATTCCCACTTTGTAAATACGTTAATAATGCACCATTATCTGCTTCCAATTTTTCAGTACAACGTCCAGGTAAAATCACTTTTTCACCTCTTTCAAATGTCACACAGGCCTTCCTACCATATACCGTTGTAATTATCTCACAGTTTACAATACGAAATGGAACTCCAATCTCCAAATCTCGCATTTTTGTAAAGGGTACCATTGATGGCTTATTAAGCTTATCTAATAAACTCATTGACGATGACATCTTTAAATTTTTGACGTTTCTTCCTTTGCAACAGCTGCTAACAGAATGATCTACACAAGCACATACGTTCCGCTTACGCTCTTCGCAGGAGGAATGAGGGGTTTGGGGATTCAAATTATTAGCCAATAAACGACAAGAACAAGAAAAAGGCATGTTTTATCTTGTTTTTTACATCTGGTAGGCGTCCAAGACTACAAGCATAGCAACAGCAAATCAGCATTTTCCCACGGGCTTCTGTGGTAACCGTAAAAGGCTATGAACATAGCAACTAAAGAGGAGTAGGGGGTAACGGGGGTTCAAATAAACCAAAATTTTCCCACGCGTTTCTGTACTAGCCGTAAAAGGCTATGAACATAGCAATAACAACAAACTGTTCTCATAGGGGTTCAGATAAACCAAAATTTTCCCACGCACTTCTGTACTACCCGTAAAAGGCTATGAACATAGCAACCAAAGGCTTGTCGAAACTTGCCTCCCAATTCCAGGAAATGATATCGCCAAAATTTTCCCACGCTTATGAAGGAGGGGATATCTACTTAGCCTTCGAAAATTTTAGACAAAATTCCCATTTCCTAATTTCACCCTCGAATATTATTGTCGTTTCAGGAGGAATTCGAAACCCCCTCTTGGAATGCGCCATAGGCAACTTAAGTGTAATACTAGTTTAGGACTAGAAATGTCCTCTCTTTCAAGTATTTTTATATGCGGACAAACACACAGACAACTACGTACAACAAAAAATACTTTAATTCTACTCTCACTTTAAAGTAAGACAAAGTTATATCAAAAGTGTATAATATACGTATATTGTTTATGTATGACTATATTTAGCCCAATTTCCTCCGAAGTTTTAGAAGGGAGTATGCAAAACTGGCAAGTGGTACCTTAATGATAAAAATATAAATAGGTGTCTGTAGTTGAGGGTTGCTAATAATGTAATTATGATACACTGACTTTGTTCAACGATGACTAAGACTTGTATTTTTTAAATAATTCTTTGATATAATATTGCAGTGTTCTTATGTTATTGATGTTAGTTTAAAGATTTTTCCACCTTTAAAAATGTTTTGTCAATTTGGAAAAATTTCAATAAAATGGTCTGTTTAGATAGTACACTTCTGTTCACAAATGCTTAAAATTCCTTCTTGAGAGTAAGACAGAAGTTTCGTTTCCTCTGAAGTATGCAATGAAGACAGACTTATCCTAGCGAAAAATATGGTACTTGTACTAATGAATTCGATACGTGATTTACATTTAATGCGAGAATGATAAAAAGACATAGAGGTGGAATTAGAACACTACTTTAATTGCAAATAGTGTACAATTATGATAGACATAATCTTTGAATTTATTTTGAGTCAAATCTTTTTTTATTTTAGTGGAGTAAATTTATAAAGTATCAGAAAATACGAAACTATGTCTGCTTGTAAGTAATTCTGTGAAAGAATTGGATCACACTGTATACAATAGTTTCTGTGAATTAGTCTTACGAAAACATGCCATCTTTACTACAAAACTAGAACTCGTTGTAGAAAGTTATATATCTTACTTCCTAAATTCCAGAATTTCATATGGAACTCGTAATTTTCAGGCTGCATCTAGCTTACGTCCCTTCCTCACAAGCTTCAAGATTATCAACCTCATCAAAGATGCTGATATAATCTCTTAGATAATTTAAAGATGGCGTCCAGTGCTGTTGAGAATGCAGAGTGCGCTAGATCTACGTTAGTTATCATTATGGACACTATTTATGTTCAATATTCTGCTTTCAACAGACTGTTTTAAACTATACCGGAGATATGCTGGTATCTTTCATACGTAAAACAGTATTCGTCGAATGTTCATTATCCTCGACACAGTGGGTGGTTTGTGTAGTTTACAAAAGATTAGTAAGGGAGTACTAGCCAATCAAAACTTCTTAAGAATTAACCCCCACAGATCAAAACTTTATCAGGACTGGAGCTGAACGATAATCTATAGTATACAGTCGGATATTTATTTTCATCAGAGCCTAACAGGTACATTCTTGAGAACTGTGATCGTGCTAGGCTTTCTCCAGTGCGTGAGACAATTCACTAGCTGAAACTTACTATCACACTCTAAACTATATATTAAAACTCTTTTTAAGTTTGATTCATAGGATTTCATTGTTGTACCTTTCACGAAGTACTAGCAAATTAGCATCTAGAAATAGAGTAAGTCTCATATTTCAACAAAAAGTTAACCATCTTGTACGCTTGTTACTCATTGCTTCACGCTGTCCAGTGTACCCACAATATGCCCTTGTGTTCTTATCTTCCTTGGAGCCAAAACTAAGGAAGAACTTAATAAACAACTACAAAACTATCAAAGTAAAAGCAAAAATATTTTCAAACTGGTGCAATTGTAGGTTGAGAGGAAAAGTTAGTTTCGTTTACACAAGGGTTAAATATCTCAAAACATAAAATAAAATCACATTTACTTGCAGTGTCAGTACTACAACCTTTACGGTAGTCAAGTTACTATATGTTAGAATGTAATAGAACACATAGTAAACGGTACTAGCAGCCGATCAAATTCCATCATTTAAATTTACAAACTGATCCAGGAATATGATAACAGCAGATAAGTAACAAAGTGGAATACAATTGTTACTAAGTTGTGTTCTGTTCGATCCACAATAAAATAACATTTTCTGAAGTGAAGTTAGAAGCCATTATAGTAAATTGTACATTAGAATTTTGGCTAATGGCGAATTATAAGATATATGATGATTAATATATATATTTCGAATTTAAAAGTTCTGTATATTGCTTTGCGTGCCATTTCTTTTCGACCACAATTTTTTTGCCCCAATTGAGGAAAAATTGTGAGACAAAGCATGCAGGAGAATATGTGAAGTAATACAAAAACAATACAAAGTGTTGTCAACCACAATATGCTGAAAGTGTATATTAAAAAAGAATTATTCGTAAAACAATTATCTGTTTGCCTCAAAACCAAATACGAGTAGAAGAGGGCTGAAAATATATTTTAGAAAGACAGTTAGTCATTGTTAACTTCTATCTCTAATGTAATAGTGGCTTTCAACGCTTATGATAATACTTCTAGCAACTTACTATCACTGGAGTAACTTTCTGGAGAACACAATTTTATGAACCTTTGCGGACAGCAAAATGGCATATTTCATAAAGCTCTTTTATCTAATCTGAAATTTGGGGTAACATCCGTTCTTTCAAAGCCATTGGTTCGGCGAAGATTTTCTCCTTGTAGCCAAAAGTAAACGCGATAAACGATCTGAGGGAATTTTTAATGGGTTTTCTCGAAACTTTTTGTTGTAGAGTGGTGAGTATTGCTGTGCTCATGGAATGTTGCATTTTTTTAGACCCTATCTTTAAACAGCATTTTAAACAGTTTCCAGCAACTTTTCTATATGTAGCTAAAGCCCCAACCAAATTTGAGGCATTTCAGACTTATGGTTATTAAGTCGTTCTGGCAAAGATAGCAGACGACTTCTTTTCTGTGTTGATTTTCTGGACTGTGAGTAAGGCAGTACCGTATTTATGTAAAATATAATTATCGAATTTTTCAGAATAAAGTATTTGAAGAAAATAATCGCTTGTCAAGTCAACTAATTCAGCCTATATACAGCCTTTGATTATTTTTGTTGTGATTATTGGCTTTTGCCACTGCTTCATCTGTTCATCTCTATTAATAATTCCTTATTATGTACCTGTGTACAACAGAAACAAAAAAAAAAATGAAACATCGTTTAATTAAATTTTGATAGTGTTTATCAAGGCAAGGTGTAACGGAGGTCGGGGTTGTTACTCGATAGGAAGTCGTTACTCGATACGGGCCTCCCACTTGTGAATACCAGCTACATTCGAGAATCAATATATTTAATTTAAGTGTGGATGCCAGTAATCCTAAGGGCCACAATATGTTTAGCTTAATTATGGATACCATACAACGTTCCTAGAAATGAGGTCAATAGCGAAAACCTTAAACTGGTCAAGTTTTTGATTCGTTAAATAATAAGTTAATGATTTAGTAATCTCATCCTTATAACAAAAATCAATCGACTTTACAAATGTTCTTACAAGTCATTAAACTGACTGATACTAATTGGACACATTAAATTAAACGCAAGTAAATTTAATATGTCTCAATAAATCTCAACTTAATCATGTACCAAAAGACCTGAAATGAATAATTGTGCCGAATTCTCAAACATATATCGGGTGTTGCAAAATAAGTGTTACAATTGTTGGGAGGTGACTCCTGCCACTGAGACAAGAAAAAAGTTCTCTTGAACTTTCAGCTATCGGACATAGTTTCGGATCTACAAGGTGCCGAAAACTTCGGAAAATGACTTTCGGACGCCAAAAGTTCGGAAACTATCCAACGTAAAGAGGGCGGGTAAAAAATTCACTAAAGAAGTCATACCTGCTGTATTGAATTTTGCATGTTTCACAGTCCTACCATGCACGCGCAAGGGATTCCCCAAAGATATGTAGGGAGTCCCGGATAATCTGCGAAATGAAAATTGGTCTAAATGGATATGAATTGATAGAGTTTCTACGTAACAATAATTCGTTTATATTAAGTCGAAATCTGAAACAAATACAAAATGGCGGACAATTTTTGGGAATTTTTCGTTACGTGTTTCTACACATGTGAATGTTTTCATCCTGATTTTTTACTGCTGCTTAAATACATCATAAGGATGGTGCCTTGAAGAGCAGCAGTCTTGAATCCTCACTGTGAGGCAGTTAAAATTTTGTTAAAAAAAAAAGAAAAAAAAACTGTAGGATGTGAGGGTAATTTTGTGGAATGCCTTAAGTGAACATTTTTTCTTGGAATTCATTTAAATGCTGTGTTATCTTTGTCTTTTGTGGTGTACACATTTGTTTCATAGTGCATGGGCTTATTAAGCTATTTTATTCAACTTAGGCCTCCAGTGGCCGTTGCGTTATGCCAATAATGCTGATTCTGTAAATAATAGTTGTTTATCAATCCAGACTTCCAACACATGTTATATTGTAATAGTTTAAAGTTATTTAGTATTGGTCTTATTACCTTATCCTATGTTTGTTGAATATCAGAGCATCTTCTCTTGGTTTTCTAAATGTTTTACATTTTCGGGCAAATTTCTGACCGCTATATATATATATATATATATATATATATATATATATATATATATATTGTATGTCATGCACTTTGGGTTAAGTTCACAGAACAATATAAAAAATGAAATGAAATCTTTGAGTTTTACGTCCCACGGTTATGCCGGTTAGGCTAAAGGAGACGGTGATGATGAGTAATGAATGAAATGGTGGAATGAAGAAAGTGGGAGGAAACGGAAGAACCTCGAGAAAACCCACGCACACAGTGTTTGTCCACCACAAAGTTCACTTGTCGGGGGCTGGGATCGAACCCGGGACACCAAGCACCAGAGGTGAACGCTCTACCACTGAGCCACCGCGGCCCCCACAGTACAATATATTATGCTATAAACAATAACTTGAATGCTTGAAAAGGCATTCAAATATCTTTGAGACTTGAAAAATAAATTACTCCATATATGCGTAAACAAAGGTATAACCTGTTTCTACGCCTAATAAAACTATTATTTTTTAAGTGGAATACAAGTTATATACATCAAATGAAAGATTGAGTTTCCTTCCTTTACACCCAATCACCCTCAATGGTTTATGTGCACCGGCAATGGTTTTAATCATTTTAGTCATTTTAATGGTTTTAATCAATTATCCCCAAGGATGGAATTTGGTGCCAATCAAAGCAACAATTAAAAAATGTTATAGCATCAGAAGTAAAGAGGCCGAAACCTTATCATTACTGCAGTAGGTGCAGAAGAAACTACAACATATAATAAGTTCTTGAAAACTAGGAAAATACCTATTACCTGTGAGGGAAGAAAGGTTGAAACAAAACATACCTCCCTATTCCCCCTTCTACCCTATTGTATTTTAGTTGAAATATTATATATTTTATCATTTAATATTTACAAAACCTTGAGGACAAAAAGTTTTGAAATTATACAACATTTAATTTAAAACTGAAAATCTCATGTAGTTAGACAACTAATTGCTCCCATTTTAGAATGGAAAATTGGGCTCCAAGATAGAAAGAGTTGGAATGAATTTAGGAAAGGCAGAATCTGTGAAGTCCAGTAAGTCCTTTTAAAGATTGTTTAAAGAACCTGAAACAAGAACTTCAGAAATCGCGACATATCTAGTATTGGTTATATATCAGCGTGCCAAGTTCAATTACTTAGGGGTATTAATTTCAAGTGCGTCACAGTGTATAAAGCCAATAGAATGTGATGTGAAAAGTGTCAAAAAGTAATCCGGAGAGTTAGTTAGGTGGTGGCATCGAGTGAAGTGACTATCAGAAGCCTAAAACTGTGATTCCCAAACGCCTGAAAAGTATAGCGTGGGACTTCTGAGGTTCGACAAAAACATTGGAAGGAGAGCTGTTGAGTAGCTTGTTTAGTACAGGCAGAAGGCGCCTGAGTGCATAGTCCTTCTACAATCAATCGGCAATAAACAAAAGTTGATCTTAAATAAAAATATACAACACGATGCCTACAACATTAATAGTTTCTTAGCCTTGCTAAAACTACTTTCTACTTTTGATTCCATTATAAAAGATCATCTATTTCAACCAGATAAATCGCATAGTGTTAAGAAGAAATTTCAACCACCTAATGACATCCACTGTTCGGCTGAGGTTACTGCAGTGGCGAAGCTAAGGGAGGGCCAAGGGGGGCCAGGCCCCCTTGCTCAAATTCTTGCCTCCACCCTAGTGGCCCCCTGCACAGTGATATTGCTATAAGTCGACAAACGGTAAGTGGACCGTTGCTACAAGTGAAACTACTACCAAAACGTCTCTCGACAACAGAATTACCAACTGCAGAATACAATAGTCTGTTGCAATAGTCTGTGTTCCGAATAAAATATCTTTATTCGTGTTTGCTTGTAGCTCAGCAAGATCTAATTCACTGAAATCTGTGGAATGCATATGCATTGATGTATATGCATTGACCTCACCACCTGAACCTTCCTTTTAACCTCTGTCCCTTATCTAGTTATCTCCTTTGTCTTGAACCAGAAAGAAAAATCAAATCAGTCGGCATTCTCATTCGCTTCAATGTTGAAAGTCCTACTAAAATATGAGATGATTACTTACAAATGACATGCACTACAGGAAAACATTATACTTGCGTTGGACGAAAGAAGTTTTTGTACATTACTTATTAAAATTTGTGCACCAAGTAATTATTTTCCATTGATTATGACGACATAGAACAAATGCATAGCATCCATTAAATAATTTTGCATTATTATTATTACGTATTTTCAAAGCATCTTAATATCGAGCCGTCTTGTTTATAACAATAAAAGAAGAGAGCAGAAGCTTTTATTACTTGTGAAATAATCATTCCCTCTGTTGTTCTCATCCCGATCGTTTGAGAAAAATTAGATGCTGAATACTACGAGCAAGTACTATTTGCTACCGATACTGGTTCTCCCGCTCGATTATCTTCTGGTCTTGTCTTTAGTACGTCTAGTTTCCTAACGCTCTTGGCCATTAGCAATTCTGTAGAATCCTTCTGGTACAATGTTATCAAGCGATACTAGCGGCCTCCAGGAAAACGGAGTCAGCGCTTGATGGGCCGATACTACTAACTAAAGCCTGGGAAAATGTAATAAAATTCAGTGATTCTTTGTAAATAAATCGTTCAGAAGTATTTTCCTTTAAAAATTTCAATTGTAGTTTCATCCCTAAAATGCTACTTCATAGAGAAATTCTAAAGTTTATCACAGAGCCAGTGTTACAATCTCCTGAATACTAATCATCAGGTAAGATACCGAGATGATACAAGTTGGGCGCGGCAGTAATGTTATTTTGTATAAAAGTGATAGTTACCTCCGTGACCAGGTTTTGGCATCCCGTTATCTTATCTGGTATTTAGTAATCAGAGAGACATCAGGAGTTTATGGAACTGGTCTATAAAGACTCCATTCAGTGAGCTCAGTCACTGAATACCAGATTTTTGTTCTTCGTCAAAATATGCTTAACCATTTCCGAGAAAATTACATTGTAGGAATTATGCAGAACAGTAAATCAGTGGTGGCGTGAATTTTAAACAGGACATAACCCTACTAGTTAATGCTCTGCCTTCATATCCAATCTCAAAACTAACAATATTAATTTAGCGTCGACTACAGGATAGTAGCGTTAAGTCACTTCAAGTACTTGTGAATTTATTTTAAGGCTTTGAAACATCCGAGGCTCAGAGAATAGAAATGAGGGAAATGAGTCAATTGGGCCATAACCATTTCGCTAGTGAACTAAGGAAGAATCTGGTAAACTCCTAAGTCGAAATATTTTCCCACGAGGGATCGATCACATCATCTTCCGAATCTGAAGTCATTGTAATACCGCTAAGCTCAAAAGCACATGGGTGATCATATTTTTGTTTTTGTATTCATATGCAGTTTTATTAACTACCTAAGTAAACTACATACTTTTTTTTGTAATGTAAACTGTTACAAACTGGTATTGATCAATGTTTCTATTTGTTACAGCTGACAAGCACACAAGTGAAATTAGCTATTTTAACAAGACAATATAGACGAAGCGCTGTTTTCGAAATTTATAATCTTCCACCTTTTCTGAAATAATACTGTCCGTTCTATCGTTTAACACAACATAAAATAATTTGCCTTGTCACGTAATAATACTTGTTTATTAAAAGTTTTAGAAAGGTAACGAAAGTGTATAGTTTATACAAGTGTTTGAAGTGTTGTATTTAATGTTTTTCTTTGTTGTGAGAGTGAGGAAAGTCATTACAATAAATAGAATAAGTTCAGTTTACTTTAATGGAGTTTCCACTAGTCTGTTTGTGAAAACCTAACATAGCAGTATGCATATCAGCTTGATACGAAAGTACAGCTAAAGTTCTGGTAGCTCTGCCTTCGTATATAATAAGCAAATTCCTAAAATAACTAGAATCCATAAAGTATTCGCACACCTCGTAATTTTGTAAAAATCGCGCAAGTGAAGCGCCATTTCTTATGGAATGCCTGCAGAAAATTACGAGTTGTTGCAGTGTGGCCCAGGCAATTTATTCCATACAAAAAAATCCGCAACAAAAGTATAACATTTGCTAGAAAAATAATAACACAACAATAAACAATTTTAAGGTCCCAAGCAAGTATTCGTACACCCAGCATTTCACTGGAAGTGCGCTTGTTTTTGGGACGAATCTCGGTTCGCTGGCTACGAGGGGAAGGAAAGGGTAGTGTGAGTGACGATAGATGTCTCGTCACTTCGGCCACTGAACGGTCTTGATGCACTCACTGAATTGCTGAGCAAGTACTACAGTCAACCCTGTCAACATGGGCCGCAAAGGAAAGGAAACGTCACTTGAGGAACGGAGGCTCATTCTACGCCTCCACAACAAGTGCAAATCGCTGCGGGAGATATCGGAGCTAGTCGATAGGCCACGGTCAACGGTACAAAGTGTGATAGACCGTTTCTGTATGACAAAATATCTGCGCAATAGGAGGAGGACTGGGCGATCCCCATCTCTCAGCGAGCAAGACAAACCTGTCATAGTCCGCGCGATCAAGAAAAAACCCCGAACTAGTACCCCTAAAGTTGCTGCAGAGCTGGAGCGACTCGGTATTAAGGTGTGCAACGAAACAGTCAGCAAACAGCTACAGGCCGCGGGGTACAATGGACGGACTCCCCATAGGAAGTTTTCGGTGAACGAGAAGAACCGGAAGAAACGCCTCGCTTTCGCGAAGAAACACTTGGCAGACACCCCAAGAGCGCGTAATCTTCTCGCATGAAAGTAAATTTAACATTTTTGGATCAGACGGTAGCCAGAAAGTGTGGCGGCAAAAAATGCAGAACTTGAACCTCGCAATCTGTTGCCAACAGTGAAGTATGGTGGTGTAGTAATGGGCAGTGGGAATATTCCCGATGGGAAGGAAT
Source organism: Thermobia domestica (assembly GCF_964235325.1). Taxonomy (NCBI): domain Eukaryota; kingdom Metazoa; phylum Arthropoda; class Insecta; order Zygentoma; family Lepismatidae; genus Thermobia; species Thermobia domestica. The sequence continues at coordinate 114,913,667 of NC_137471.1, read as the reverse complement.
TTAAAAAATGGGAATATTCCCGGTTTTTTCCCTGGCCTATAAATTCCCGGGAAGGAATTTATTTCCATTTCTTTACTTTATCTTCCAAATTATATGAACCATATGACCAATTACTTTATTTTAATATATTATGATTTACTTCCAGGTTTTAAACAGTTTGGAGGTTAAAATTTTAAAATTATTTGACGGTACTATATAACTAATAATATGAATTTTTAAGTTCCATTTCCATTTGCCCTAAACAGTAAGGTAATTGGTTAGTATTGGGGGCCAAAACTAGCAAAAAAAAAAAAAAAGGATGATTTACGGAAGAAATGAGTTGATAGTGATGTTCGAGTAGTCAAGAAAGTATCGAACACATTTTTTTAGGGCAGTAGGGGATTTATACAAAACGAATAGGTAAGTGGAAGTGATTTAAGTGAGAAAAGAAAGTGAATTGTTGGTAACGAATATAGAAAACAACGTGCTATGCGGGGCTCTTACCCGCCTTTATTCGCTAACTCTCGTTCTGCAATGCTGTCTAAATTTAATGTTGGTAACGTAATTTAACGTATGAAACCATAAAACAATCGCATCGGAATAGAATATCGCAAAAACGTAGGTGCAAAAGCTGGCCCCCAATGCTAAAAGGCAGCCAAAATTAGCAAAGTACTAATTTACAAATGATAAAAAGATATCATTTTGTAAATAGAGATGAAGCACTATTAATAAACCCTGAACCACCATTAGTATTAGACGTCGGTCTGTCTCTTCTCTCTGACTCGAATTCCTGAAAAGGTCCTCGGACTTCTTTTACATGTGAATTAACGTATGGAATTTCGAGAAATACCTAGAATGAAAGGTCGCGTATGGCAATGTTACGTGCTAAAATATAAAGAAAAGTAAGTATCTTGCAAATTTTGTGAACATAAATGTGTATGCGCAAATGTTGATAAATCGGTGAGACATGTATCTTCTAGCATTTACCCAATATAATTGGTTTATAACATTTATAAATTTAATGTGTTTATAATATCAGTAATAGAGCCAAGTGGAGAAAATCCACTTACATATAAATTTAAACTGTTACTATATAATTTACTATATGATATTTTCAGACATATTTAATTGATAGAACATATTATAAATAAATATACATTTATGTATACTCTCTAAATATAATAAAGTGTTAATAAAGTAACATAGTACCGTTCAGAATATATAGATTTTAAAGAATCCTCTGTGGACAACAGTAATAATATGCTGTGATATAAAAATTAATTCAACTTTGAAATCATAATATAGTAATAGAATGCAATTTTCTTTCTGATTGAACATAAATTCCCGGATAAATTCCCATTTTGGGAAACTTCCCTGGGAATATTCCCGAAAAATATCTTCCCGGCAATTTACCCATCACTATGCTAGTGGTAGTGTGCTTGTGTGCTGCTGGGGTTGGAAACCTACACTTTATTGATGGAATCATAGACCACAAAATGTATATAGAGATATTGAAACAAAATTTGTATGCTAGTGCTGCAAAACTAGGACTAGGCAACAATTATGTATTTCAACAGGACAATGACCCCAAGCACACAACTCAAACTACTAAGCTGTGGCTTCTGTACAATTGCCCTAAGTAACTACATCTCCCCCACAAATCTCCTGACATGAACCCAATTGAACATTTGTGGAGTTATCTTGAGTAGCAGATTAGAAAATGTCTGATTTCTAATGCGTCTGACCTGAAAAATGCTTTGGCAGAGGAGTGGGATAAAATTCCCTTCTCAGTGACTGCTAAGTGTTTTAAAAACGTTCCCAAGAGGCTGCAAGCAGTTATCAAGGCCAACGGTACCCCACCAGATATTAGAATAGTGAAAACGGGCTGTGATAGTGATGATCTCTGGGGAAAAAAACTATGACTGCAAGAATACTTGTTTGTGATCTTAAAACTGATTTGTTTTGGTTTTATTATTTTTTCTACCAGAAGTTTTTTTTATTTTTGTTGTGGATTTTCTGTATGGAATAAATGACCTGTGCTATACTGCAGCAAGAGCGTCATCCTCTTCATGAACTCCATGCGAATTAGCGCTGCACTGGCGCAATATTTACAAAATTTCGAGGTGTATGAATACTTTATGGACCCACTGTAAGTGCAAATTTCAACGAGGCACTTTGTTCCCTTTTGATTTTAAGTGTGTGTGTATATATATTTCTCTGCTTCTACGTTCCACATAAATAAACCAGCCACACATATTTTAAACGCCGTGATTAAGTAACTACTTACATTAGAATGGAAATCAATTGTATAAATGTGCCCTAGTTGTTTGAGGTAGTAAATTCTTATATTTTCGCTGTTTTGAAAACAGTAAAATCATGAACAACAAAGATGGAAACATTCATCTTGAACACACACACACACACACACACACACACATATATATATATATATATATATATATATATATATATATATATATATATATATATATATATATATATATATATATATATATATATATATATAAAATTTATGTGAGTCAAGTTTTTTATTCATTGGAGATGGCCCCCTCAAAATTTTCTTTAGCCCTTTGTTGGCCCCTCTGAAAAATATTCTAGCTACGCTACTGGGTTACTGTAACTAACCAATGTACTATCGGTTGACTAGTGCGTCATGCATATCACGCACACCCAGAACAGGTATCAAAATTGTACAATACGAGTAAGGAACTAATTCTGAGAAAATCGAAAGTAAAAATTTTGAGAATTTCCTTGGTTTTATGGAAATGAACAGAGGAATGAGGAAATTTGGCTTAAATCATTGTGAGTTAACTAGTTGCTAACGAAAGGAATATAAGAGATTGTTGGTTCCATTGTTACAATGACACTGTTTTGATTTAATCACAGAGTTAAAAAGAAAAATAACCTGAGAATTTTTGTAAACTATGACATTCATCACTAAATTTGATGGATATATACGTTTTGAATTTAACAAATTAATGGTAACGCTTTTACTACGCATCGAATTCTCCACATCTTCCTCGCATCTTCAACACAATGCTGACAAATTGTTACTTCTCTGACTTTGAAACATAATGAATTGGAAGGATAGATCTGGAAAATCCATCACTAATTGTAAGTATATTTCACAGGTTCAATTGATTCCTCAGCTAATAATAGATAATGAAAGACAAGTAGGGAAGCTTGTTTATTTTGAGATTTGTGACATTGTTGGGGGATTCTGGAACAAGGTCTTGCTTCAATCAATCGAGTACAAACTGGCACTAGAATCCAAAGACAAACTTCCAACTTGCTCTGTTGATTTAAAGAACCTCAAAGATCATTTTTCCGTAGAAGCAAAAGCTTTAATTTGTGAGGACCTGAATGAAAGATTTAGTCTGTGTCAAAAATTAAAATTTGCGATTGAGGGAAGTCAAAGAAGAAAGCAATATACGCAAACTAACCCGTACAAAGAAATAGAAGGAATACCTAAGAATTATCTCTATCGTGTTGTCGTGAAAATTGTTGATAGATTCGCTTTCTTGCAGGTTTCTGGTTCACAGATCGGGTTCCTTCTTAACGTCAAAACACTATGTTACAGTGCTGATAGTAACAACTTAGAAAATCACTGCAGAAGCCTGGACTTCAAAGCCAAATAATGGGTATAATACTTATGTTTAGCAATTACGTAAGGAAGGTTTTGTCTCCAGAATGTAGTATCAACTCTCGCTGCAAAAAATCTGAAGAGCTTATCAAGTTCGTCGTTTAGCATCGAGATAAGGGGGTCTGCGGAAGGTCACCAAAATATAATGAATTCTTTCATACTTATGAACACCTGTAGTAGTGCGATGTTAATCTAATAAATTTTTAGAAGAAAGGAGACAAAGAAGTTCTTTTATGGGCATTAGGAAAACTTACAGCTACTTATAAAAGAAAAATATCAGGTAATTTATATTCGGCAAAATATGATAATCGCACTCAGCGCCTTGTAAATGTCAGCGGTAAATTGAATAAAATAATTTGAATAATTAAGTTTTCTTTGCGTAGTCAAGTTACAATTTTATATAGAAAGTATAGAGAGCTAGAACTGAAATAATGATTTAAATAGGAAGTTAATATGAGAGTTGAAGGTATTGAATAGGGAGGAATGGTAGGGACAAAAAATTATCGCTTGTCCTAGGCGCTGGTAATGATAGATCTCCTAATTAAACCCAATCAATCTAGATATTCGAGTTAATAGACTCCTGGGAAATCCACCTGAGGTTACTTGGTTACTTCAGAAATAGAATAGCACTTTGGCGGAACCTATCACGAAGATCAATACTAGTCCTAGCTACGATACAAGAGGGAGTACTAGCTAATTTACGTTTAAGCATTGTCCATTGGAAATGTCTTGCCATCCACTTGTTTTTTTTTTGTTTTTTTTTTGTAACATTTTGAGCTTTATTTAGAGGCTGGCCATCGAGCTAGTACTTCTGAATTTGTTTCATGGCCTAGTATTTGAGGATTGATTGTTTTCATCCCCTACTTACCTTTATATTGTAAATACCTGGAACTGCTAAAACAATACGTTCTTCGTCATTCACAGACTTTAACATTACGAAGGTTGATTTGAAACAAATATAGCCCTTAAGAATTTTACTTGATCGTTTGCAAAATACATCAAATAAAATTAAAATTAAAAATCCTCTAGTTCTTCTTTAAACATATTTTCATCAGCAAAAATACATTTTGATTCATGATTTTTTTTTAAATGATGAATCATATGGTATATTGTCGGAACTGAACTTACTCATAACAAAATAAAAATAACTTGTATGTTTTAGTATATTGTATATGTTAAATAAGGACAAACAATACTAGTCCTGAATTTCGTTCCAAGTTTCCCTTATTATTATATAATGTAATTCAAAATTCCGTGGAATTAGAAATGTTGTTTCGAAGTAACATCTTTTGAGTGAATTACTTATTTCAGAATTTCCGAAAGCAGATAACATTACCTATGTACACTCATTCCTCTGTTTAAAATCATGCGTTTTAATATGAGATTGTAGACTTTTACTAAGGAAGCTGTTGCCCATACTCTGACTACTAATATACAAACGCTTTCGGATTCAAATTGAGATTATTATTTGAGAAAAAAAATCATCAAACGATTTTTCCTGTAAGTCTTGTTGAGATCCGCCTCATTTAATATGAAGAGCGTAAACGTAGAACGTTCAAGTAGAAAACTAATTTGGGTCATTTCTCAGAATATATACACAATAATTTACCGTTAAGCATTTCAATTTATTAACATCGATGTAGTCTATCGAGTGATATATTTCTTATAAGTAGAACTAGTTTACTCAAGTAGAAAATATAGTTTAATAGTTAAACATAATTATAGATTATATAACATTAACCATGTTAGTCTTCTCGTTCTGGTACTGGTGATAATAAAGAATTTATGAGGAGTTATGCATCAATATCAAACTCAAACTGATAGATGGCACAGTCATTATTCAGTATCAACTTTTAGGTTTACAAAATAATTCCTTTTTGTCAATTTTTCAGAAAACTACGCATAAATTTTACAGATATGCATGCTATTTTGTTGTCTTTGGTAAGATTTGTACAATGGTAGACAATATATCTTATCTTTGAACTTTTTCCCTAGAGAATCATCGCGTTACGAGGCGGACCACAACAGATTCCTTGGTCAAATTCTTACAGATGACAGTTTCGTATACCACTATCCCCTAAGGTTAAAATCGGTATGGATGGAGTGTGAACATAGTAGGCTTATTCCGATATGTAAACATTCCTAAGCTACGTGATACCTTTGTTCATTGGATTGCCGACAAACACCCTTTTGTAATCGTAGCAGATGTTTCTTTTGGAGCTGTCTCGTAATTTGAACCTTGTGTCAATTAAGGAAGTAAGAAAGTGTCAATTTAATGTGAGATATGGATGTTGGACAATACTTTAACTGTTGGAAGGCAGAGAGACACGTCAAATAAATTTTAGAAACATGAGAAACATGAAAGAAAAGGATAGAATTTGAAATTGACAAGCTTTTTTGTAACACTGGTATAATTTGAACCTTCTGTCATTAAAAGAAAGAATATATTGTCACTGAAACGTGACATATGGGTGTCTGAGAAAGTTTAACTGTTGGAAGCCAGAAAATAGTGTAACAGCAGGACGTGAGAAAAAACATGTGAAATGACTTTTAGAAACATGGGAAACTCTGGATAAAGAACAATTGTTAAAAGATATTGACTGTCTAAGATGGAAGGTGTAGGAGAAAGAGAGCCCATTGATAGGGAGTAACGAAAGGAACATAGACACCTGATTGTATGTGTGTGTTCCAATGTGATGGAGGTGGGGAGCGAACTGTAGTGTCCTGTGGAGTAAAAGACACTGCTTAATTGATGCTCTAACTTGCACCCTTTGGAGAGATACCGCTCATTATTTTGAGAACAGAGATTTTTAGAAATACCTTGAAAATGTTACGTGTCACTTTTAAAAGTTAATGTATTGCCCCATACTCAGAGACCACACATAAGATTGGAGGGGAACTGTAATGTCCTTTTGAGCAAAGGACCAGTTTAAATTAACATGGGAATAGTTAAGGAATTTGGCATGTAGAGTGAAAATTACTACAATAGAAAGCGAAACTTTTTTGTGCAGATGAGAAAATGTCATGTTGGTTGCGACTCACCTGTATGTCTAACTCTTTTTAGAAAAGAAAGAAAGAATTGAAATAGTTGAAAAAAGATCTTTTGAGTTGTTAGGATGTAGAAAGTTATTTGAGAAAATGTATGTGACATTTATTGTTGACGGTTAAGACCCCCTGTAATTTCGAGTTGAACGTAACTCTTTTTAGAAAAAAAAGATTTTTCTGACTTGTTAGAGAGAAAATTGTTTTCTACGCCGATAGAATGAAAAAAGAAAGAAAGAAAAAGCCCTTTTTCTGTAAAAGATTCTTGTTAACTTTAAAGAATAGCTATTGTACTTGTTTTTGTGAAAAACGGAATGGTGTGTGTGAACGCTTGAACCACCCAGGTTAACGAATATATATATATATATATATATATATATATATATATATATATATATATATATATATATATAAGGAAGTTGAAATGAGACCAGATTATATAGTGTGCTTTTAGCGTTGTGGAAACTTGGCTTCTGTATTTTTGTGTGAGTGTGTTGTTTGGAGAATAATTTTGGAATTACGTGAAGGGAAAAGGTAAGTTAAAATTTACCATTTATATAAATAAATAAATATTGAACTTGGATTTTAAATGTATTTACATAAATTAAAATGACTTGTGTTTGCTTTTATTTATTGGATAAATGTCAGATAGAACCGTTGTTATGAGATTTGTTTGTGAAGATTGAAATACGCAAACCAGAAATGCTGTGTATTACCTACAATTTAAAACAGCAAGAAACCCAACGTGGACAGATTGTTTACCTAGCATAAGAAAGCGAGAGAGGGAGGAAATACTGGAAGCATGCATAAACGCTGAGTGCAGGCTAGGGACCGGAGTGGTAGGTGTTGCGGGAGGGAGGAAGGAAAGAGCGCGAACGATAGATGCGGAAAAAGAATGTATTTTTGTATTGGTGTGTGTGTGTGTGTGTGTGTGTGTGTGTGTGTGTATACGTTTGGTGCATGAGAGGAGAGGAGACGTGCGGGGCAGTTTTTGCCTGTATTTTGACAGAAAGAGCAAGAGAGGGAGAGGGACAGAGAGAAAAAAAGAATGTGTGCAAGGACGCATACCTGTATTGGTGCGCGTGAGAGGGGTGAGGTTAACCTGAATGATGCTTTAGGCGCTTTTTTTATTTCTAGTTGAATGCAATGGAATTTATGGTCTTTAAAAGGAACGGTGAAATCTTGTTTTTGAACACAGAAACTGCAAAAGTTCTCGTAAGCCATGAGAAAAGGAATACCAAATGAACGAAAACGAATAATTTATTTGTTGATATCAGTGGCGTATATGCACACGTTTATTGAAATTTTAACTGAATATGTAAACGGGTTTGAGTGACTATTTTTTCTTTAAAAATATGTGTGTCATTTGAAACAATAGAGCTACATTATACTGTATGGGAAACCACATGTAAAGTATAGAAATGTTAAAATGTTGATACTTACCTAGGATAAATTGTCTTTTCTGATGTTTGAAGCACATACGAAGCACTAATATATGGCGAAAAAAAAGACGGGAAACGACAAAATGATTTTGTCGGTAAGCGTATGAGGAAATGCCGGTTGTAGAAATAAGACGAGACCGATACGATTTGATGTTAACCGCACAAAAGCATGTATGGTACTGACACGTCTTGCTATATAGGTGGCGTTGATGCATAAAGACTAAGATTTTTTCCGTATAATAACTTTAAATGCTTATATTTCGTAAACTATTTATCGTAGGTGAAAATGGACAACAGAACGATTTGTCAGGTCAAAATCTATATAGAAAGACACCCTACATGATAAATTTGAAGAATTTTAATTTTTTCGATTTTATACAGGGTGTTCCAAAAGTACAGTTTTTTTATTTTTTCGCTTTTTACGGTCAACTATTGGTCGTAGAAAGTAAAGAAAAGTATTTTCTTAATTGTTAGGACCTAAGGAACATTACCATACAGATTAGAACAATGTAACTAGAAAATAATTTTAAATGGGCATAGCTCCTAAACGGTTGATCGTAGGACAAAATGGACAACAGAAATCGATTCGTCAGGTCAAAATCTATATAGAAAGACACCCTACATGATACATTTGAACAATTTTTATTTTTTTGATTTTATACAGGGTGTTCCAAAAGTACAGTTTTTTTTATTTTTTGGCTTTTTTGGCCAAACTATTGGTCGTAGAAAGTAAAGAAAAGTATTTTATTAATTGTTAGGACCTAAGGAACATTACCATACAGATTAGAACAATGTAACTTGAAAATAATTTTAAATGGGCATAGCTCCTAAACGGTTGATCGTAGGACAAAATGGACAACAGAAATCGATTCGTCAGGTCAAAATCTATATAGAAAGACACCCTACATGATACATTTGAACAATTTTTATTTTTTTGATTTTATACAGGGTGTTTCAGAAGTATATTTTTTTATTTTTTCGCTTTTGACGGCCAAGTATTGGTCGTAGAAAGAAAAGAAAGGTATTCTCTTAATCGTTAGGACCTAAGGAACAGTACTATACAGATTAGAACATTGTAACCTTAAAATAAAAATTTATTGAATTTACATAAACAATATGGCGTCGATTTTTTTGAAACTTTGGAAATATGTTTATTAAAAATATATTTTTATATGAATAGGTAAAATGAATAATATTACTAAAATAAATACCATTTTTGCGCGTTTTTACCGCGACCGGTGCGCGCCGCGCTTTATTTGCTCCCGGAAAAAGGTTTTCGCGACGCGGGACGCGTAAAATATTGCCGCCCGGAAACTGCTCGGGGTATTGCCGGTTATAAAAACAAACAACACTCGGTAACTTGCTATGGCACATGTACACACACGCACAGTCTTATACACACTAATGTGAATGTTATGGTACAGGTGGCGCTCTTTCAACAAACAAACATGGCGGATGAATTTTAATGTGTTTTCTTTGCATTAATCTAGTATACATTATTTTTAAAACACTAATAATTAAAAATTTAAACAAGTTAACACGAACTTAACCGAACTTTTCCGAACATTGCCGAACATAAACCTAAGAGTTTATTTACAATTTTGTACATATTGGTTAATGTACCACACAAATGGTTCCGAACTTAACCGAAGTTTCCCGAACATTGCCGAACATAATCCTGAGAGTTTATTTACAATTTGTGTACATGATTACACAAACATTAACAAACTTAATCGAACATAAACATAAAAATGTATTATGATTTACCGTACACGTTTTGTATAGGTATACTTTGCATGAAATATAATTTAATTACCGTCCAAAATAATAATTATAATATTAACATGAAGTATAACACTACTACCTGTATAGAATGTAACACAGTTTGTAATCTCGTACCCAAACAAATTTCGTTTTGTAGTCTCGTACCCAAACGCATTTGGTTTTGTAATCTCGTACACAGGTGGTTTAACATATTTTAAATTTAGTAACAGTAATATTACACAATATGATGTAATTTGTACCTTATGTTACTGGGTTTAAAAAATTCCTTTGTTAGTAGTGCTAGAAATTTCTTTTGTTTGCTTTGCTACAGGTGTTTAAACTGGTTTAAACTGGTTTTGTTATTTTTTTTTGTTAGGCATTGTGTATATATACCCCCGTTGCTAAGGAAATATTATCATATGTATGCTGGTAACCGTACCTTCAACACAACATTTACTTAGTGAATAAATTCATAGAAACATATAATAAAAGAAATATTAAAATATTATATTTAGAAAAGAGTATTAATATTAACTGTATTGTTGCAGTTGCTGAAATTCAAAACAACAAAAGAAGAAAAAAAACAAAAGAAGAAAGGAAGGAAGAAATCCTGATTTTTATCAAGTTTAGAATACACAGCAGATTTACATAGAAGATCATCGTAAGTATATTTACATACTATACATATTTGAATGATTATGTTTTTATACTTTGATTAAATATTTGTATATAAAGTATTATTTTTAAAAATTGTACTGTTAAATATTTACAATAATATTTTATTTAAAACATACGAAATTTGTTTTACCATTGTGCAAAACATGTTTCTTAATAGATTCACACTTTATTTTATGAACAAAGTTCTTGCATAATTTTAAAATGTTCACACTGTATTTTAACAACGAAGTTTTTGTAGAATTTTAATGACGATCACACTCCATTTTAACATTGAAGTTCTTGCATAATTTTAATAATGATCACACTCTATGAGTTTTCTATTAACAGAAAAAATAAGTAGAGCTTCTTAGAAGAAAACTAAATAATATTGTTAACTGAATAACACTATATTTTTATATATTGTTGTATTTATTTTAATGTATACTAATTTTTGTTTTTATATTTTACAGATGGAATTTCTCGGTGCATCATACGTAAACGAGTTTAACGAAATTGATGAAATTTACCTGGCTGGTGTCATAGAAGGCCTGAATACAAAGGAACGCGTGTTGGAGACCTGGTGGAGAATTATGGATAAGCAACGCCAAGGATTTCGTGGCAGTGAAAGGTATGATACCTTGTTATCAGCTCTTTTTAATTTTTATCATGATAATCAAGCACTTATATTGCAATATGCAATGTCTAGTGCTGACATTGTTGAGTTATTTGCACACGGATTTTTCCGTGAGCAAATCATGTACCAGTGGGCACATGATAAATTCATTCATTTTAATTATTTTAATTGCGCACAAAGTGATAGGATGAATGCAGCAGAGGTAGCCGAATTTTGTAATTATGGATCGCGTTTTATTTTGGTTCATAATAATGTGTCACCATCTGTTGAAAATTCCGTAACCTCGGTCCAGCAAGAAAGTCAACCCTTGGAAAACATACTTCAAGAAGAAGATTTTAATTTAATTGATGAAATTATTAATGAACAAATACAAAATGAAGCAGCAGATGGTACACAAACAATTGAAAATTCCGCAGTTTTAGTAAATTCCGATGAGTTTGGAACATCTGATTATGTGGAGGCTTTATTAAACGAGTTATGTGAAAACGGACAAAATCCTGTGGATGTTGTAAATAATGAAGTACAGGTATCAAGTGTACAATGTTCACGGGATACTCGTGGTTACGGAATGGGTTCTCCACAGCCTAGTACTTCCGGTTACGTTCCTCCAAGTGAACGTAGCGGACATACAGATGTTCAAAATACAGGGGAAGGTAATTTCGAAGTAGTACATGAAAGCAGAAAAAGTTTCACTAAGTTTAACTTGGTGGGACATGAAATTGCGGTAAGGCCAATGGGAAATGATGAAATTAGAAATCCTACGGCCTATATTGAAAACCTAATGAACTTCGCATTGGATAATGTACTAAACAATGCGAGACCTAATGATTTTGTTGGAATGTACATTGATTCCTCCAATAGTAAGGATAAGAAAGCAGTGTATGTTCCATGGAGACGCCGCAAAGACATTTCTGCTAAGTCCGTTTTAGCTTCCATTACTAGAGTGTTAAATAGTAATGAAGACTTCCTTTTAGGTAATGATGTCCTCTTTCGATTTCATATAGTAAATTCGATGTTTGGTGCTGGAAAAACACGAGATAATAATTCCACACTAAAGAAATATTTACCTTTAAATGAATTTTTAGTACAACATTTCGTTGAGCTCCCGGGAACTGATAATGACAAACTTTGTTTACCTAAAAGTATTGCTTGGGGTATAGCAAAGCATACCGAAACACGTGGAAATTTGAGTCAATTAACAAATCCAACTAGAGATACATTAAAAGGTAGAGCAATTAAGCTTTGTACTGAGGCAGGTGTTAGCGTTAAAGATAGTTGCGATTTTAATGACGTAGAATTGTTTCAGAAACATTTAACTCCAAACTATCAAATTATTATTTATGAAAAAGTACCCGAAAGCAAACGTGAATTTAGAGTACCTTATCCGGAAACAGAAATACAAAGACCAGGATTGCAGGATGCAAAACCCATTTATATTTATTATGATGAAAGAGGAGCTATTGGGCATTTCCGTCCTATTCGTACAATAACGTCATTTCTAAGAAAAAAAAGCACTGCTTGCATTGTTTAAATGGTTTTAATGGTTTGAATCGTTTCCATAAGTGTGAGTTAATGTGTTCATCTTGCGAACATATGCATAAACTTGATGTTACGATGGATAAAATGAAATGCAATGCATGCAATAGATATTTTACTAGGGGTGAATGTTTCGACAATCACTTAAAAGGTAATCAAATTGGCAAGAATGTGTGTGAATATGTGAAAGTTTGCATCAACTGTAATGCACTCAATGATTTAAGAACACGTAAATCTGATCATACATGTGGTGAATACTTTTGTAGTACGTGTCGTGAACATGTACAGGAAGGTCACTCATGTTATGTCAAGAAAGTAAAACCTACTCATATCAAGAGGTTTCTTTATATTGTCTTTGACGTAGAAACCATGCTCAAACCGGAAAATGAGCGTGGGGAGCGAGAACACGTTGTTTGCTTGGTATGTGCTAGACATGTATGTCATAAATATATGAACATAGGCATTGATGAAGCCTGCAGTACATGTGGTGATGAAAACGGTAACCGCTCGTTTTCTTTTAAAACCATTGATGAATTTATTACACATATTTTATTAGATAGACCCCAATTTAGTAAAGTATGTGTCATAATTCATAATGGTAGTCGATTTGATAGCATTTTCTGTTTGAGATCTCTCATTGAGTCCCAGCATATCATTCCAAAAACTTTAATTCAGGGTCAAAAGATTTTTAGTATTTCTATTCATAATAAAATCATTTTTAGAGATAGTTATTTGTTTGTTGGTGTAAAATTATCAAAATTACCTAAAACGTTAGGCCTTTCAGAAAATTTAAAGAAGGGAGATTTCCCATACTTGTTTAATACAGTAGAGAACCAAAATTATGTAGGACCATATCCGGGAATAGAGTACTATGATCCTGAATCGCGATCTGGTGAAGAAAGAAAGCGGTTGGAGGGATGGCACCAAGAACGGGTGCAATTGGGAGAGCAATTTAATTTGCAAAAGGAAATGCTGGAGTATTGTGAAAATGACGTGAGAATTCTCACAGAAGCTGTTATTAAATTTAGTAATATCATAGAAGAGAAAACGGGTGGATTACAATGTTTTCTAGTATCGTCTACGATTGCAAGTTTAGCCATGCAAACATATCGTACATCATATCTTCCAGAAGAAAGTATTTCTGTTATACCACCTTTGGGGTACCATTATAAAACAAAAACCAGCGAAAAAGCAATGAAATGGCTAAAGTATATGGAACACCAATTGGGTATAGAAATCCAGCATGCTGGACGAAACGGAGAACAATCTTTTGGAAGGTATAATGTTGACGGATACAGCGCAGAGCTTAATGCCGTGTTTGAATTTATGGGATGTTACTGGCATGCCTGTAAAACGTGTTTTCCAAATAACCGTAATGCCATAATAGATAATGCACATGGTCCGTACAACACATTTGAAAAAAGGTACGAACATACGGAAATCCGGCGAAAATATTTCACAGAAATTCTAAAAATGAATTTGTATGAAATATGGGAGTGCTCTTGGGATAATAAAGTACGCACAGATGTAGATTTACAAAAGTTCCTTAAAGAACATTGTGATACTACTGCAGACTTTCTTATTCCTAAGAGTTGCTACAACGGAGGCCGTACTGAAGTATTTCGTTCGTATGTGAATTGTGCGGACGATGAATCCATTTTTTATTATGATATTATATCGTTATACCCCTACGTAATGGCAAGGAAACCTCTTCCGGTGGGGGCACCTAAGGTGCATAAGGGGCCGGTTTTCCCAGATGTGGGAAAAATTCATGGGATTGTAAAATGTACTGTATTGGCTCCTAAACAACTCTTTTTTCCCATCTTACCATATGTAGCACAAAGCCGATTAATATTTGGACTTTGTAGGTTATGTATGGAAGGAGAAACTATTGATAATTGCACACATAGTGATACTGAACGTCCATTAACTGGAACTTTTTGTACACCAGAGCTTCACCGTGCTCTTGAAAACGGATATAAAATCGTCAAAATTTATGAAATATGGGAATTTGAACTCATGGGTTCTGAAGATCGGAATTCACCTAGTTTATTCCGGGACTATGTGAATACGTTTCTTCAGATGAAGCAGGAAGCTTCAGGCTATCCTGCTTGGTGTAAAACTGAAGAAGACAAAGATAAGTATATTGACGATTACTATGCTCACGAAGGCATAAAATTAAATAAAGATAATATTAGGACGAACCCTGGACTTAGACAATGCGCGAAGTTGTACCTCAATTCCTTATACGGAAAATGGGGACAGCGTACAGATATGACACAGTGTGTAATTATTGATAGTGGGGCAGAGTTCCATAGGTACCTTGCTACACCGAGATATGAGGTTCATAGTGTTATTCCAGTTGGTGATGAACATCTTATTCTAACATATAAAGACTTGGAAACTGAAAATGTACCTCTGGAATTTTCCAATGTCATCCTTGCTGGTTTTATTACTTCATGGGCCAGGCTACAATTATATGATTTACTTGTGACTGTAGGACCTGAAGACGTAATTTATTGTGACACAGACAGTATCATGTTTACGTGTAAAAAAGATAGGGAACCTCCGTTAAAGCTTGGAAGCTATTTGGGTGATCTTACTGATGAAATTGAAGAAGGGTGGGAGTTTGTAACGTTTATAGGGTTAGGGCCAAAAAATTATAGTATGCGGCTTAAAAATGCCGCAGGGGAATTTCGAAATATTTTCAAAATTCGGGGAATTACACTAAATGATAGGACCTCTCAAAGAATAAACTTTGAGAGTTTCTATGGATTAGTGACAGGAAATAGTAATTGTACAATTACAGAAAATCCAAATAGCATTGTGCGAAAACAGGGCTTCACTATCTTTTCACGTAAAGAGACAAAAACACACCAAGAGGTAAACAAAAAACGTAAACGTATTGACGATATACAAAGTGACGAACCTGTACCAAAGACAAAAAGTTTACCTCATGGATATGTACAATAATAATTTTAGCTTGGCTTATAAGTGATTGTTTTTATTTATTTATTTATTTTTTTAACAGATCATTAGTAGAGTATGACTATTTATTTATTTATTTATTTATTTCATCGTTTGCTGAGCAAACTTATAAATTGTAAACCAAAGTATACATTTCATTCTAGTCATTCATTTATTCTAGTCATTCATTCATATTCTAGTCATTTCAAGCTTTAATATTTATTGCTTAACTTATTCTTAATTTATTTTTAATTTATATTGTTAACTGTGTGAGTAAGTGTGTGAATGAGTGTATATAAAGTAAAGTATCTATTGTGTGCATTCAGTTTAATACAAGATGTTAAAGTTTCAACATCCATCAACCATTTTAATTGCTGGTCCTTCATGTGCAGGTAAAACATGTTTTGTAAATCGATTATTAAATGAACGTGATCTAATGTTTACTATGAAATTTAATGACATTGTTTGGTGTTATGGTGCAGTCATACCAAATTTAGATGCAAGTTCAGAAATTCGATTTATAGAAGGTATTCCAGATATGAATAAATTTGAAATACAAGAAAATTCATTATTAATATTAGATTACTTAATGTCTGAAACCAATGGTGATGTTGCAAACTTATTTACAAAATATGCACATCATAAAAAATTAACAGTAATATTTATTGTTCAAAATTTATTTCCAAAAGGAAAACATGCTCGTGATATAAGTTTAAATGCACATTATATTATAGTATTTAAAAATCCTCGTGATAAATTACAAATACAATATTTAGCAAGACAAATTATGCCACGATATAGTAAACAAGTTGTGAATGTGTTCGAAGATGTAACACGTGAACCTCACACTTATTTGTTATTTGACTTAACTCAAAAAACAAATGATGCATTACGATTACGTACAAATATTTTTCCTAATGAAACACTGCATGTATATGTAAATGTAAAAGACAGTAATTCAGTCATTTACGTTTAGTTTAGTTTAAGATGTTGAAGGTGAAACAACACTTTGATACTCTCCGTGCTTTGTGCAAATGCAAAAGCGCAAAGCGAAAACAAATTATACGACATGCATCTGGTGATTTAATACGTACTATTTCACAAGTTGCTAAAAACACAATAAAAGGAAACATTCCATTGAATTCGCGTCAGAAGCAACGTTTACGTAGACATAAAAAGATCTTGCGTGCTTTATCTGCACAACGTACAGCACTTAATAAGAAAAAGAAAATTTTATTGCAGAAAGGTGGGGCATTTTTACCATTAATTTTAGGACCATTACTTGGTGCAGTAGCAAGTAGTTTGTTTGGAAGATAAGTATGTCGGAATTTCGTAAAATGATATTAGTGCCTGAAAATGCAATGCAACAAATGCATGCAAATATAAAATCAGTAGATTCACATCAATCGCGTTTAGACGAAGAAATGAATAGTATTTTACAACGTCGTAATCTTAGTATTGAAGAAAAATGGAAATTGTATCAGCACGCATTACAACAATATTTAAATTATACTTCATCAGTTTCACAAAATCCAATTACATTAATTATTATTGAAAAAGATGTTCCTCAAACATTATCATTATCATCTGAAGAAGAAAAAAATAATTCTATTTTACCCTTTGTATCGGACATTTTACAATCAGTACCAAAAACACAACGAAGGAAAACAGATCTATTATTAAAACAGTTAACAAGTTCTGATAAAATTCATTGGGATCAATCAGGAACAGTACGTATTCAAGGAAAAATAATACCAGGTTCTAATATTATTGATTTAATAAATGATGTTGTTCGTACACGAAAATATTCAAGAAATCCTATAGGCATTCACGAGTTTAAAAATTTATTGGATGATCTTAATGTACCACGTGAATTTATTTCTACTCCTATAGTGAAATCACATAGCAAAGTTAAAAAATCACAAAGTCCAACACTAGTAACAAATATTTTTAAAAACTGGAAAGAATATAAAATGTAAATAAAAATGGGAAAATTGTCAAAATTATATTATGATTATACGAATCCTACTTCTTTATCAAGTATTAAAACATTACAAGGAAAAACAAAATTATCAAAAAAGAAAATTAAAAATTGGTTAGCATCTCAAGATGCATATACATTACATGCACCAGCACGTAAAGTATTTGAACGTAAACAATATTATGTTAGTGCACCAAATGAAACATTACAAATGGATTTAGCAGATATGCAAAATATTGCCAAGTATAACAAAAATTATAATTATATATTATGTTGTATTGATATTTTTTCACGGTATGCGTATTGTGTTCCCTTAAAAACAATAACAGGTCCTGAAATGGCAAAAGCAATCAAAAAAATTTTTAAAAAATTTTAAACTACCTGTGTTTAATGTACAAACGGATTTAGGTACAGAATTTTATAATCGGCATGTAAAACGTTTATTTAAAGAATACGAAATTAATCATTATAGTGTACATTCAGAAATTAAATGTGCATTAGCTGAACGGTTTATAAGAACATTAAAAGAAAAATTGTATCGTTATTTTACGGCTAAAAATACATACCGTTATATAGATGTGTTAGATCAATTTGTAAAAAATTATAATCATTCGTATCATAGTAGTATTAAAATGGCACCGGCAAATGGAAATTACTCTAATGTTGATCAAGTTTTAAATACGTTGTACGGTGATAAAATGAATAAAGACAAATTAACATGTAAATTTCACCCTGGTGATTATGTGCGTGTTAGTAAATATAAACATAAATTAGAAAAGGGATATTTACCAAAATGGTCACAAGAAATTTTTATTGTTGATAAATGTATTCCGACAAATCCTATTACATATAAATTAAAAGATTGGAATGATGAGGAAATTAAAGGAATATTTTACACAGAAGAATTACAAAAAGTAAATGTAAATTCAAACAAAACATTTTTAATTGAGAAAATATTAAAACGAAAAAAAGATATGATGTATGTAAAGTGGTTGGGATATCCATCAAGTATGAATTCATGGATTAAAACAAATTCTGTTCAGTCTTCAAAATGAGTTCAATGATAGAACATGATTTCTATGTTACTCTTCCTTCAAATGCTAGTAGTGAAATTTTTACTAATAATACAACTTCTTCATTTATAGTAAAGTTAGCACAACCTATTCATTTAAGTGAAGGAGAATGGTATGTTGCCTTAACACAACTTAATGTTCCTTTTCGTTTTTATAATGTAGGTAAAAATGAAAAAAATTACAATTGAAACCATCGTTAATGATGAACTTGAAATTGTAGATGTTGATATTACACCAGGATACTATACTTCTATTTCATCCATTTTAGAAATGATTCCTGAAGAATTACGCATGTTAAAATATTATAAAAATAAAAATCAAGTTGGAATTAGACATTCTTTAAAATTAAAAGATTTTTGTGTTATTGCAATGACACGTGGGTTACAACATTTACTGGGATTTATAAATGAAAATACAACAGAGTTTACAGATGCTGTTTTTGTAAAACCAGTTAATGAAGATATTCCAACCGTAGCACGTGCAAAATTTCCATGCAATTTAGAATATAATATACCAAACGTTTTTAATGTTTGTGTTGATATTGTAAAACAACAAGAAAATATTGGACCGGTACTTCGTAAAGTTAGTGCATATAATATTGAGCACGGAGATGTAAAATGTTTTCTGTTTCACACACCACAATATGTTAAAGTTGTAAAATCTTATTTTAACACGATTGAAGTAAACTTAAAAGATGAGCATGGTTTAAAATTGCCATTTGAATTTGGAACTTCAAACTTAACACTTCACTTTAAACGAAAATGATTTCTGAAAGTATTGATGATAGTTTTTACATTACACTTGTATCAAACGCAAGTACTGATGTATATCCTACAAATAGTCCAACACATTTTATTAATCAACTAAAAAATAATATTCAATTATCAGAAACCGATTGGCATGTAGGAATAAGTGAATTACATGTTCCTTTAACATGTTATAATGTTAACGACGGAGAAAATGTGATGTGGTATAAAATAAAAAATGAAGAAGCACAAAAAGGTAAAATTATAAGTGGATATTATCACTCTGCACATTATATCATTGATGAATTAAATAAAATATCAAAAGATATAAAATTTTCTATATCAAATATTGTACAAGTAGATTGTAGTGATCGTGTTGAATCGGCCTTATTATCAGCAACATTAGCAATGCAATTAGGACTTCATCAACATAAAGATCTTGTCTTGTATA
Source organism: Thermobia domestica (assembly GCF_964235325.1). NCBI lineage: Eukaryota > Metazoa > Arthropoda > Insecta > Zygentoma > Lepismatidae > Thermobia > Thermobia domestica. Next base: position 114,893,731 of record NC_137471.1, on the reverse strand, counting down.
AACGTGGATTTAAACAACCATATGTTGATATTGGATATCCTCATCAAATTTTTATTTATACTGATATCATACAATATCAGTTTCTAGGTGATACAAAAGCACCTTTATTGCGTATTGCAACAATATCAAATGTAAAATACGGTAAAGTGAAAACATTAACATTTCAAGATATTCATTATCTTCCACTTGCAAAGTTTTCATTTAACAGTATTGAAATACTATTAAAAGACCATGCAGGACGAAATTTGCCATTTCGTTCTGGGACACTAAGTGTTACACTTCATTTTAAACGCTCTCCTAATAAAAAGTAATTAATTAATTAATTATATTTTAAAAATGAAATTTAGACGACATTACGGACATGGTATCCCATACTTTTCAGGACCTGTATATCAACGGGAACATGGTATAGGTAGTTTCTTTCAAGGATTATTTCGTTTTGCATTACCATTTCTTAAACAGGGTGCAAAAACTTTAGGTCGACAAGCATTACAAACGGGAATACAAGTAGCGGGTGATGTATTAGAAGATAAACCATTTAAAGAATCTGTTCGTGCACGTGTAAAAGAAGCTGGTGAAACATTAAAGACAAACGCTGTTAACAAAGTTGGTCAGTTATTAACTGGAAGTGGTAAGAGACGGCCACGCAAGCGTAAAGCTCCGGCAATTGTTCGCTTTGGACCTCCAACTAAACGTAAGCGTACAAACAAAAGCAAAAGCAAAAGAAAAGTAAAACGAAAAATAAGTCGTGTTACAGATATATTTTCATAATGGCACTACTTAATTCAAACAGTGTGGAATGCGGTACCAACGATTTCGATTTATTTAGTACCCCAATGACACAAACTGCAATTGAATCTTGCTTTAATGCTGAATATCGTCCAATTTGAACATTAAGTTCTGATGGACCTATTGAATTTTTTATTCCCGGTGAAACAGGAGAATTTATTCATACTGCATATCTTTATCTTTACGTACGTTGTAAAATTACAAAACCTGATGATACACCATTAGCTGACACCGATGTTGTAGCACCAACAAATAATTTCCTACATTCATTATTTAGTCAAATTGACATTTCATTAAATGATAAATTAATTACTTCTTCATCAGGATTTTATCCTTATCGTGCATACCTTGAAACATTATTAAATTATTTCCGTGATGCTTCTGATACACATTTGAAATTAGGTATGTGGTATAAAGATACCGCTAAACAATTTGATACCATAGGTAATGCTAATGTAGGTTTTCAACAACGTGCTAATTATATTAAAAATAGTAAATCGTTTGAAATGTATGGTCGTCTGTATACAGATATTGCTGGATTACCAAGAGCACTTGTAAATAAAGTAGGTCTTCGTATAAAATTACATCGTAGTAAAGATGCTTTTTGTTTATTATCTCCTGCAAATACTTCTTATAAAGTAAAACTTGAAGATGTTACTCTACATATACGTCGCATTGATGTTGCACCTCATTTGGCAATGGAAATCAATACTAATATGAATCATGAAACAGCAAAATATCCCCTTACAAGAGTACAAACAAGATCGTATACTATTCCTGCAAACGTTAATTCATACAATCTTGATAATATTTTTCTGGGTAACGTACCTAAAGGTGTTGTTATCGGGTTTGTTTCCAATTCGGCATTTAATGGAAAATCTGAACTAAATCCATTTCATTTTCAACACTTTAACGTTAACAAACTGCAGCTACAAGTTGGATCGAAATCTTTTCCTCCCAACCCCCTCACCCCCGATTTTCAAAACAATTTGTACCTTCTAAGTTACCATTCTCTGTTTTCCGGTACTGGTTTATATTATAAAGATGATGCACATACTATTACTCCTGAAGAATATCCACACGGCTATACTCTTTATGCATTTATTCTATCACCTACAGCAACATTAGATGATTGTACGTGGGACCTTGTGCGTGATGCACCTGTAAATATTAAAGTTTCCTTTTCTGAAAATTTAACTGAGCCTATAACATGTATTGTTTACGCTCAGTTTGATTCTTTAATTCAAATTGATAAAGATAGAAATATATATACTGATAATACTTTTTAAAAGTATCATTTTAATAAAAGAAGTATAACTGTTCACTTCTAAGCATATGAATTACATGTGTCCTACTGGTACAAAGTGTGCTAAACATTGTATATTGTAATATTTTTGCTTGATTATTCAAAGAGTTGCAAGGTATCATACTATGAAGTTTGTCAAAAGTATTTTTTATGCGTTAGCACCATTCATCGTTATTGGAAAAGTTATAAAAAACTCTGTCATGAATATTTTAAACATATTATTTCGTTTTATGAAAATATTCCATATACTCCACTAGGTCTTCCAACATATACGCGTATAAAATGATGTAAAGTGAAGTGAAGTGATGTAAAGTGAAGTTATGTACACGGATGATTTAATAAAAGTGTTACTTCGTGATAAACTTACTGGTGCAAATGTGCATGGCATTTATCCTATTGATAGAATACCAAAAACTGTACAACCACCGGCTGGACTTATTATAAATTTAAGCAATTCATCTTCAGGTGGCACACATTGGGTGTGTGTATTCATTGATGAAAATCAAAGAGGATACTATTTCGATAGCTTAGCATTACCATTTCCAAAAGAAATAAAAACTTTTTTAAATAAAAATTGTAAAATATATTTTACAAATAATTCCGCATATCAAGATGATAATTCAATCTTGTGTGGACAATTTGTGTTATACTTTCTGCATCATATTGTACGAAATAAAAGCTTTAACGAATGTTTAAATTTGTTCAAAAAAAATAATCTTAAACAAAATGATAAAATTGTATTCAATCATGTAAGCAATATAATGAAAAAGAAAAAACAAGTAGATTAGTTTAATAAATTTTTTTTTTATTTACAATTCAAAATCTTGTATTTTTATTTACAAGAACATATCATATCATTTTTACAACTTTGAAAATGCATTAGTTAATGTTATAGTACGTTGAAACTTCCACCAATAACATAACTGTTGTGCATTACGAAATGCACATCCTGATTTTTTCTCAAGTTTAATATTTTGTTCATGAAAAGCACAATAATCATTAAATACGTTTGCATGCATTGTGTTTAATGGTGGACATTGTTTACTTTCCAAATCAATAACATTAGCTAGTGCAAAAATATTTTTAATCCAAAGTGTTTTTTCTGCACCTTTACAATAAAAGGTTGCATCTTGTTTACAAAGTTGATATATAAGGTTACGTATGTGTGATACAGTATAACCGCATTTATCATACCAAGTTAATCCGTGTAAGTTTAATGTTAACCATTCAATTTGTTTTTGACAACCTAATGGAAGTATATTGTATTCTACTGGTGATTTTATTAAACAATGCAAATTTACTGTATCATCACATGCAGTTAAACAAAATTCACGTATAATAAATTCATGATTTGAAATCTTAAAACCTTGTATGTCAATAATGTATTCATTAACACATGGTGAAATTTCATGTTTACGTTCTAAGAAAAATGGTATAATTTGTCCAACAAATTCAGTGTTCTTTAAACAATCACGCGTTTTGCGTATAAAGTTTATACTTGAAATTTCACTATGGTGTTCTTCAAACACTTCAAATAAATCAATAAGAGTTATGTCGTTGGATAAATATCCTACAGCAAAAGTTCCAATATCATCGTGAAATAAACATTGATGTTCAAGATGCAGCAAGCATTGTTCACAAGAAATATTATTATTAAAACGTAAGTATGCACTTATAGTTTTTAAAACACAAACTTCTCTAATATGTTCTTCACTACATGATACACAAAAATTATTTTCGAAATACATTATGCACAGTACGTTTTCTTAACACACCTCACTATAGTCGTTCGATCTGTCTTTTTCAAGGAAAATACTTAAAAGTTCTTTTCGTACATTCACATCCACTGATAGTTCACCAAATGTAATATTAAAATAATCTCTTGTTAATGGTGTAATAACTGTATGTGTTTCTGCATAAATGTCAAATAATTCCTCCTGTACACGAGGATTCACTAACACAGACCAGACACGAATGTCTAAAACGTCTTCATTACAATAAAAACATTCATGAGACCATTCACATGTATCATCCCAATAGCATGCATAGCATATTAAATAATCATTTGGTTTCCATTTTGCAATGCAGTCTCTTACACAGTTCACATCCACATAATTAACACCACATTCACAGTTCCAACTTAATTCTGATAAATCAGGTGAACATGGCGGCGTATCCACATTTGATACCACTTCGTCATTTGATTCCGCTTTAAAATGTAAATTATCTTGCGAAAATTCATACACTTCATTATCTATTCCAGCCTCACTATCACTTGTATAAACTTTTATATTGTCGTTTTCATATCTTTCTAATTCATTTTCATCAAATGTACAATCTGGAGAATCTGGATATTCATTCTCAGCGTTTAACTTATGCTTCACATCAACGTCTTCTACAAACTGACGGTTCTCCATCGCTAACAAAACTATACATGCCTATTTTTTAAAACCAATATTTAAATAAAAATTTCAAATGACGTCACGCGCTCGCGCCCGCGCACGCGGGTATTTTCCGTTCGCGCCCCCGCGCCTTCCCGCGCCGCGTCCGCGTTTCCGCCGCCGCCGGGTTAATAATTCTTTTTATAACAATCCGGTATTGTTCAACACCTAAATTATTATTCTTTAACGCATACAGCTGCAAGGTTTCTCTTTACATAAAACTGCAAAGTATTCTATAGTTCTATTATTCTTTATAACAAACTAGCATTGTTCAACAAGTTTTCCAAGATTTTTTTAAAATCATTTATCTTTTCAACTTTGACATCTTTTATTATTCTCTTTTATGCCACTACTATACATACAATAGTACACTACCCCATTACCTGTCATCATATGTCATTTAAACAATAGTGTATTTCTATACAACTATACTCTCTTCCCATTGTCTCCGGGCGCCCCGCTGGTGCTTCACTATTACAAATACAATAGGTTTCTATTGTAATTACCACCCCTAACAAAGGATCCCCTGCCTCAATGGAATGTTTACATATCGGAATAAGCCTACTGAACATCCCAGTTCCCAATTCACAAGAAGCTCAACAGTTTCATAAGGGTATAAAGTGCTCAACCCCCCACTATTATTTTCACCTACTTTTGGGACATGAGAGCTGTTCTTTTGCTGGAGGTTCTTGTAGCACAAACTGTCTATGCATACCTGTATTGAGAAACATTTTTGAAGGTTGCAATCAAGCACTTTGCATTTTGTGCCATCGTCTTTGGCGATAAAAATATAGACTACTTCAAATAGTAAAAACTGGGAAACATCTACGTAAAAAAATAAGGTTTTAAAATGTTATTTACACTCTTTAGAAACTACTTTTGAACAGTGCTTAACATATCAAAACAGATTTAAAAGAAAACTTTTGAAGTGCCTGCGTATAGAAAGAACATTTCTTTGTATTCAGTGATATTAACGAAATTCCATGCCGTAAAAATGTGGTTGGCGAGAACAATTTTGCAAATTCCGTAGAGATGAAAATGGTCATTCGTTGATTTTTTAATGTGGAAGAAACAGGGTTTTAAGAATAGCCTTCTTCAAGCTAGTGCAGCCGTTGAAAACAGTCGAAACCGCACTGCACAAGAAGAAGGTCTTGCTATGCGTTTAAGCGACTGCTAATGGGATCTTTGCATCGGGAACTGCTACCAGCCTGATAGAGTATCAGTGCCACTGTGTATTATCAGCAGCTGAGCCGTGTTCAGGAAAAACTCAAAACTCTAGAGCCAGTATTTCGGAATATCAAAGTAGTCCTCCTGTTGCAGAACAACGCTGACCTCACGTGGTTAGGATGACCCGCGAAACACTTCTATTCCTTGGATGGGAAACACTATTGCATCCGCCTTACTCCCCGGAGATTGCACCGTCCGATTATCACTTGTTTCATTCCTTGGACAATCACCTTAGAGGACGCCAGTTGAAATCCTTAGTAGAAGGGCAAAATAAACTTATAACTTCTTTCCTTCACGGACCACCACGTTCTACCGCGATGGAGTCCATGGCCTTCCAGAATGTTGGCAAAAGATCGTCGATGCTGATGGGGACTATTGTTTTTATCTCCTAGGTACTTCTTAGGTAACATATCGATGTTCGAAGGTGGTGGGTGAAAAAGCAAGAAAACTTTCTTGGTTAATTTTATACTTTGTTTAAATACTAATGAAGAGAATTAAAATATTCTCCTGAACACAACGTCGGAGAGCACCTTTATAAATTAAAGAATTTAATTTTCAGCATAATCTTACATTCAGTTGTTAGTTCATCAACTACGAAACTTTAAGAATAATAATAGTATATTTAACTCTCCTAATTATTAATATGAAAAACAATATAATGGAAAGGGTTTTAGGTAGTAGAATATACTTTATTGAAATATTTTTGTTAATATTTGCATCATCCACAACACTGTGTCCGGTATATTTCTTTAAAAAAATAGCTACTTATATACTACCATCTACACCGTTTAATCTAATAAATCAGAATTATCAAAAGTCCGGAGTCCTAGACAAATTACGTGATGAATAAAGAATGCGTAAAGTGAAAAGGTAGTAAAGTTATTGGAAATAATTGTAATTTAAATATAAACTTATAGAATGTTTTCAATCAATCGGTTGCAAAGTGATAAAGCATGCATGTTTATTGAAATAGCAACATTACCAGTCCAACGGGATGTACACTTGGGCCCATAGCATAGCAACAATTCATCTGTGTTGGAAATAATTGAAAATGTTGTAAGTTCGCTAACTTAATACAGTGTGCCCAATAAAAACTCCGTGACTTTCATTATTTATAAAATGAGAACTTTTTTCGAATTTTGTGTTCATTTCTGGCTAAAGGTATATCAACACATATAGTTTCATGCGGTATATGTTCCTTATAGGCACTGGATGTGAGCCGCACGTGTAATGTAGCAATATATATTCGAAAATTAAGCACACTCCACACTCTCCGAAGCGTGTCTGGCTTGATTCTGTTGATAGATTCTGCGATTCGTTCTTTCAGGATTCCCATAGTTAGAGGCAGTGGAGGTGGGTGGACTATGTCTTGGACATGCTCTCTCAGGAAGAAATCACATTAGTAAGATCCGTTGTTCTAGGAGGACACTGAAGAAACATTTGGCCATCGCGTCCAACACGATCCATCCATCTCTTTCGCAGGAGCTAACTGATAAACTTAAGAGCATGGCTATGTCAGTGTGGAGGCTCTCAATCTTCTTGAAAAACCTAGTCTTGTACCTCAGAAACTTATATAATCAAACAGTTCCGCAACATATCCAGGCAACTTTCGCAAGGCCCAAACCTTCGGGGCAATCCAAATGAAATCGACCAATTTCCAAGTCAAAGGTTCCTAAAAAAAAATATTTATTTATTATTTTTCACCTAAGACTGTAACCCATTCAGGGAGTTGTAAACGGGTATTCATTTATTTTTCAGCCGCGCAGGTTTGTTTTTATCACTTTCTATGGGCGCGTGTGCGTATAGAGAGAATTCCGTTAAACGCAGTAACTTTTTAGGTTTTAAAATGAAATGAAATCTTTGAGTTTTACGTCCCACGTTTATGCCGGTTAGGCTAAAGGAGACGTGATGATGAGTAATAAATGAAATGTGGATTGAAGAAAGTTGGAGGAAATCTGAGTATCCCGAGGAAACCCACACACACGGTGTTTGTTCACCACAAAGTGCAATTGGCTGGGAATGGAATCGAACCCGGGACCCCAAGCACCAGAGGTGAACGATATACCACTGAGCACCGCGGCCCTAGATTTTAAAGATAATGAGTTCAAACCAAAACCATATGAAAGATAATGGAATGGACAACATTATTTGTTCTGTGGACAATGAGACGTACTTTAGACGTCGGGGAAAAAGCTCTGAACATTGATGTTGGAAATCTAAAAATGACCGTTTTGGAATGTATATTTTGGAACGAAATACATGAGACTCAGACTCACCCTGATTTTTTTTGTCTTCACAGAAAGTAGATAATAGACAACGTTCCAAAGAAATTTCAGATTTGAGAACCATATACTTGATTTTTTGGAAACTTTTTAATATTGAGAATTTTCGAAAATCGTGATGCAATTGAAAAATACCAAATTCGCACAATATAGACGATAATCATGCAGTAACACGTCGGTAAAATTGCATCACTGATACTTGAATTGTTTTCGTGTTATAAGTTGTTCCATTGATGTGAAATTCAAAATTTTAAGAACTGAACACATGTTCATGTTTTGTGTTGATAGTATCTCAGACATACAATTTATCTGTGTTTCATCAGAAGAAGTGCTGTCAAGCAGCACGAAATTTAAGATTTGTTACTTGTAAAATAATTATCAATACCAGATGATATTATAGATTTGTAACTCTGACGCAAACACAAGTCAGATGTTATTAATTGTCACAACCATACGAATTTACTGATTGCAGTGCTTCAGTACTTCCAGAACATAGCATGTTGTCATTTGCATATAATTATACCTTAGACTGTATTTATATCTAGAAATGGCGGAGTGGGAGAATTGAAAACATCGGTTATTGCGATCTTTTTGTTCACTTTTCCCATCCACATGGACAAGGAACCTGTTTAAACTACTTATGAATGACAAAGTGTGGGTCTCAATCACTAATGTTCTCCCGAAACTCTCACCCAAAGATTTCACAAATCCTAAAGGCTGTACTTTCAATATCAGTGCCAAACTCAGTTCAAATATTAGTCAACTATTTACCTCACTGATGCCTTAACACCAGCGGTATAGGCAGAAAAAAATAACAGACGCGTTTCTTTTTTTTTGTACAAGATGTGATTCATAAATTGTGCACATTTTACCAATTTAACATTACTCTCGTGTTATTTTGACTTTTGCTACAAAGTTCATACCCACGCCTCAATTACCTTTCATGGTATTAAGTACCAGTAAAGAAAAAACTTAAAACTTAGAAACCACTCAAGTATCAGTAATAAATTTTATACACTTGTTACTGCAAAACAATCGTGTATTTTGTGCAAATTTCAGATTTTTCACTTGCGTGCTTCCTGAGATATTTGATGGTGAAAATACACGATTTTCGAAAACCAATGTTTAAAAGTTTCCCAAAAATGAACCGAGTGCTCTTGATCTTGGCCTTGGTGTTGCACACCCAGTCTTGGTGTTGCTTTCAAGCCTTACTTTTTAGAAATCTTATGGTTTTCATAGTTAAATTTTACTATCGATATATGGGATAATACATTCTACAATACGCCAATTGTAACGGAAACAGAATGTATGTTTCTAAGTGTAATATAGTTTATCTTCGTGTAAGTATGATGATAATATATAACATAGGTGATGGATTTTATTTTCTTCAATGGGTGCCCACGCTTCACTACTATTAAGATGAATCACAACGTTTTTCTAACAGATCTAATACTTCATTGGTTCCCAAACTGGGGAGGCTATCCCTGAGATGCATGAAAGAAAATCAAGACGGCACAGAATACTGAAATACCACGAATTGCAAAATTGTGTTTACATTTTAAAGACATCAGAGTTTTTTGTTTTCAGCAACTATTAGTCTAATGTTTGTATTGAATAAATTTCCAATTAAATATTGAGATTTTGTTTCACTGATTCCAATATGTACTTTATCGGGCAGAAACATGGACATTACGCCAAAGCGATTAAATAAATTGTGGGTTTTCGACACTTGGACATGGAGAAACAAGGAGATAATTAGCTGGGTTGAAAGGAAAACGAATTAAATGTTGTTAGAAATAACATCAGTTGGGGAGAAAAGAAGAATTTTAGATGTAATAAAGAAAAGGATTAGGAACTGTTTGGGTCATTTGCTGAGAAGAAACTTATTATGAGGGACGTGATAGTGGATATGGTGGAAGGAAAGAGAGAGAGGGGGCAAAGGAGACTGTAGCTGAAGGAAGATATTAAAACAGAAAATTCCTACGTCAAGACGAAGAGACTAGCTGAGGACCACTGTACATCGAGACTTCTCATTGTCAGTTGCAGAAAGTGACCTGTCAATAATGGCAGAATCACTACACATGATGATGATGATGATATGTTTAGCAATATCGGCCAAAGAAGAGAGAAAAATTAAAATAATAATGATTGTAATCAAACCTCTTAATATTTTTGAATAATTTGAGTAAAAACCGAAAACTCAACTGTATATGTCTTTTGTGTAAAATCAATTTATAAAAAATACTTTTGAATTATATTAGAAATACAAAATAACGGCATCAAACTCCAAGTTATTGGAAGTCACTGTACAAAACTCTCTCACTTGTGAATATGGATTATTTATTGTTGTATAATGTTATATCGCTTAATCCTCGATATGACGTATATCTAAGGAGAATGAATCTTTATTTAACGTATAAACATCCGCCCATGAAATCAAACTTCCAGTCAGATGCACTAAGGTTTTGTCAATATTATGAAAATGTTATTTCGATATTAATTTTATGAGCAGATATCATAAATTTAAAACGGATGTTTCAGCCTCGGAGCCAAGGCTATCCCCATGTAGTCTGCATGTATGGTGTACGGACTTACCGATGTTCAATACTACATTTCTCTTTAGTTTTGGAAGAAGAACAAACTAGTATTTTTGGAATTAAATGAGATATCTAGTTTAATGTCCCATGATTATGCACCGAGGCTAACGGAGACGGTGATGATCAGAAATGAATAAAATGATTTAACGAATAAAGTACGAGAAAATGGGAAAACATCGAGAAAACCCACGCTATGGTGTTTGTCCACCAAAATTGCTCAAATGGCGCAAGCTTTGATCGAACCAGAGATCACATGCACAAGATATGAACGGTCAACCACTGAGCCACTGCGGCCATAATATGTTTTAGTTTACATTTCGCTTATCCGCTTTTTATGGGCATAATTGTTCTTTGCATGATTTCCCAAAAATCAATCATGGGCTGACGTAAATGAATCAAATGATGACCAAAGTAAATCACATACTGAAGTTATATACCTTGAAACAGTTCATAGAATTATGCTCTCAGTGGCCTTCTGAACGCCGTTCCAATTCATTGTAATTTTACGTGCTCTAGTAAGAACCAAAGAAAGACCAAAGATGCATAAAGTATTTATGTTTGACTAACATTTAGTCTTGTTACTTTTTGCGAAAGAGGACATACTATAGCTAAATGCTACAAGGGCAGATGGACTCACACAGGCTGTATAAACTACTAGGAACACACTCACTCCAGCGGTATTTTTTCTGAAGCCAAGAAATTCAAGTGAAAGTTTTAATGATTTTTCCCTTCGTTTTTACATTATATATATATATATATATATATATATATATATATATATATATATATATATATATATATATATATATATATATATATATATATAACATCAAGTAGTACTGGTACTTATGCAAGATTTGCGCGATAGTTTTGGTCTTGGTGTTGGTCTTGCAGGTTTGGCCTTGACCTTGGTCTTGGTCTTGGTCTCGCATGCAAGACTCTTGTGCAAACTTCAAGACCAAGACTCTTGTGCTCATCACTTTCCAGAAGTGACAACTTATTGGGGATTTGTCCATATTTCTACCATAAATAGCAATGTTTTGGTTATTTCAATTGCTTAAATCAAACACTGTAAGATGTTTTTAGATGTAATTTACAGCAAGAAAAGTTATGTACGGTAGTTTTCTTTTTCCAACTTGATCTAATATTGTAAAATTGCATAGGCAATTAACTCAATTATCTGAGCTCTGCTAAAAGGTACATTAAAACCAAATTAATTCATTCAAAATGCACCTAGGGGATGTCACTTTCGCGGTTGCTCAGTGGTAGAGCGTTCAATTCCGGTGCTTGGGATCCCTGGTTCGATTCCAACTCGCGCCGTGTGGACTTTGTGGTGGACAAACAAAGTGTGGGTTTTCCCGGGGTTCTCCCGTTTCCTCCCACTTTCTTCACTCCACGATTTTTTACATCTCCCATCATCAATGTCTCCTTTAGCCTAACCGGCATAACTGTTGGACGTAAAATTTAAAGATTTCAGTTTATTTCTTTTTGAAGACTAAACACAGTTTTAAGAAGTTTTGGAAATATAGTAAGCATATATAATCCTGCGCAGCTTACACAAACATACGTTTACAATTTTAAGTGCACATTAATACATGTATTAGTCATTTTAAATCTTGTTCACATGAACTAATTTAATGGAGAAAACCAAAAAACAAAAAAAATGTATGCCAGAAATAAAAGTTTTGTCTCGCTAAGAAGTGGTACGTGCTTCATCTTTAGCAAATGACTGACTGTGACTCAGTCTGTAAAAGTAGTTTACACTGATTTTTGTGTAAAGTATCCAGTCGTGATTAGCACTCACAGTTTGTAGGCTCTCCGTACTTCAAGAACAATTGTATGAATCATTCTCTATTGTTAATATCTAATTTTGTAAAATAATAAGTTGTTATTAGAATGCACATAGCGTATAGTTATTTATAATTTCTGTACTATGTAAACATGATTCGCCTAAGGTGCTTCTTTTAATAAAAATACTACATGGAGCAACTGTGACCCAGAAATGAAGCATTAACATCTGACACGTAAGTTTCCTGGTTCGATGTCAGCTCGATTTTATGGAGTTCTCCAGTTTCCTCTCACTGTCTTTCGTATGTTGATGAGAAAAGCAATTGATATAGAATTATGAATTAAACGAATTCATTTCGTTTAAACTACTGAGGGATTTAAATATCGTAGCCCCCCTTTTACGGCGCCATTTAAAGCGTTTTCGTAAGGATTTACAAAGACGTCCATTTCTTCACTTCCTGTTTATCGGAGACACAGGAAACACAAACGTTATATGTTCACGAATGTTTAGTCTTTCAAATGGTACCATATACATGCCCATACCATATACCAGGAGAAGGTAAAGTGAGGTAAAAGGGGAAATTTAGGGGGAAACTTTTTTTACACTTTGGGCCCCTCTGGAGCGGCCCAGTAGGAACATAGATACCTCAAAAAATTTCATAAATACTACTCAGTAGGCTGAATGTGTGTGCCAAATTTCAAGCTTCTCTCTGGAATAATAAGGAGGGAGGAGAAATTTTATAAAAAATCCCACAATGCCCCAGATAACCGCAAAAGACCCTGATCTCAGGAAAAAAAATTCCTGAGACATCCCTATTTATCCTAGGATCATGGTTTGCACATCATTTTCTTCAGAATAGAACTGCCTTTCAGACTGTACCATTGCCAGGTCTCCATCATGTATCTCAGGCGGGAAAATCCAGAACAAAGGCAAGTTTTGTTTAAAATATCCCTTTTTTCCAACTTTTTGCACCTCTGGACCCCCTGTTTTAACGTAGAGATTTGCAAAAATTCTGATAAATACTACTCGGTGGATTGAATATTTGTGCGAAATTTGAGCCTCCTGGGTGCAGAAGTAATTCCGCCAATATATATATACCCACACAGCACACGTCGTCCAGCGGACGTCCAAAAATATCCATACATGTCCAAAAATTGTCCATAGATGTCCATGGACTTATGTGGACCTTTATGGATCATCCATATTATGTCCACATACGTCCACAGACGCCCATGGATGTGTGTGGACTTTTATGGATCATCCATATTAGGGTCGTCATGGACCTATGTTGGCGTTGTTATGTAATAGGACAAATGTGGAAGAGCAATGGACGTCCACATTAGATGTAGAATGGACGTCCAGAAAAGGATGTACATAGTTTGTCCACATTGGTCCGGTTATATACCAATGCCGAAATAGGTCCAACAGTGGACGCAATATGGATGATCCATAGAAGTCCACATAAGTCCATGGACGTCTGTGGATATTTTTGGACATTTTAGGATAAACACCTTTATTTTAGTATGTCCATAACACGTCCACTTTTGAACGTATGTGGACGTGGGTTGTTAACGTACAAAATTGGACGTACTATGGACGTGTCTTTATGGACATCAAATGTACGTCCAAGAGTGGACCTAGAATGTAGAACCCTCATGGATCTCCTTTGGAGTTAGTAAGTTAAGGTGCTGGTCTGGACGTTTCCTGAACCTCCACTCTTGGACGTTTAATGGATGTCCATAAAGACATGTCCATAGTACATGCACTTTGGACTTATTTACACATTTGCCAATAAACGGACCAATTCGAACGTCCACAGGACGTACACAAGTGGTTGTACATTGGACATCCGTAAGAGGATATCAATAGTACGTCCGTCATGGACCTACGTACGCATTCGTTAATAATTTAACCAATTTGAACTTCCACAGGACGTACACAAGTGGTCGTACATTGGACATCCGTAAGAGGATATCAATAGTACGTCCATCATGGACCTACTTAAGCATTCGTCAATAATTGAACCAATTTGAACGTCCACTGGACTACACAAATGGTTGTACACTGTACATCAGTTAGAGAATATTAATAGTGCCTCCGTCATGGACATATTTACATATTTGTCAATGATCGGACCAATTCGGATTTTCACTGGACGTACACAAATCGTCGTACACTGTACATCAGTAAGAGATATCATGGTCATAGTATCCAAAACTAAGTTACTTCAAATAAGCACTGCCCCGTCCATCTCAGGTGCGCAATTACTATTGTAGAGTTCTCCAAAATATGTATGTTTATAGTACTATAGCAACGTTGAATCATAATAGTGTGATATTACCTTTCGCTTGACATGTATATTTGAAATATATAATAATCTAAGATAGTGCCATTTGAAAATATGATTTTATCTTGGGGTGGCAAAACTGCTAGTCTGGTAGGATTGCGGTGTATGTCAAACTACTTTTGCTTTTTGATATTTGCCTGTTATAAAATTTCAGCTTTTTCTGTCAATCAGTTTAGAAGTTACAATGAGAAGTCACTTCAAGTGATTGTTTCATCCTATAATAGTAAACATGTATTAATGTACTTATTTTTAAATAATACATGTATTTGTGAATATACATTTTATTCAACGTATTTACGAATATGAAGTAAGTCAAAAGTAAACAGCAAAGGTTTCCACATTAAAATACATGAAAAATAATTTTGATCAGGATTTTGACAAAAACTTTACTGTGCTGGTAAAAGAGTTGTAACACTACTATTTAGAGATATTACTTTAGTAAAGAGACCTGGACTTTTGCAGCATTGGTGCCTTTTATTCTAGAAGCGAGGGAAAAGGAAAGGGAAGTGCCTTTTCCGCCACCTTTAACTCCCCTCTGGATTTGCCTACCCATTTAAGTTCAAGTTATTTTTTGTTTCATAATTTCGTAATTCTTTGTAAACGTATTGATTCTGGTCTCATTTAATATCTTTTGAGGATTCCAGTGGTAGCAGATGAACCAGGTCCTTATAGTAAAAGACAAAATAAATCCATAACAAATAATCCACAATAAAATGATAAAGGAATTAATTGTCCCCATTTGGGAACAGTGGGCTTAGCTTGTATTCATCACGACTTAAGTTTGCCAATATTGTCGATGAACTTCTGTTGTTTGGTGTTTTCTCAAGTGTGTCTTCATCCGGTGAGGGTGTCACTCAGTCGAAAAATGTAACATGTTTCTCAGACCAGTTATCATGAGTGAGATTTTCCTTGGCTTTTACTCATTGACACGAGGCAAATACCGGGATGGTACCTATATAAGTTACAGGTCCTAGGCTGCTTCCTTTAGTGTGTGAAGGCTTTAAGGCCTTAGATCCCGGTAATACCGATAAAGCTGTATAAATAAATAAATAAATAAATAAATAAACAATGAGTATGCTCGGAAGACGCCTCCACAAATCGTACCGAAATCTTCCGATACATCAGAGATGAACCCACACAGCTCACGTTGTCCAATGGACGTCTAAAAATTGTCCACAGATGGCCATGGACTTATATGGACTTTTATGGATCCACCATATTAAGCAAAATGTTTCTATCATTTGCGTAGATCTCCAGGCTTCGCGAATCTTCACAGCCACGCCTTCCAAAAATACGAATGTGAAAAATGAAGCTCTCGTATATTTAAAATTCATAGGGGCAAACAAAAGGGAAAAAATAAAAAAAAAATAGAGAAAAAAATGAAATGAAATCTTTGAGTTTTACGTCCCACGCTTATTCCGATTAGGCTAAAGGAGACGGTGATGATGAGTAATGAATGAAATTGTGGAATTAAGAAAGTGGGAGGAAACGGGAGAACCCCGAGAAAACCCACGCACACGGTGTTTGTCCACCACAAAGTTCACTTGGCGGGGACTGGGATCGAACCCGGGACCCCAAGCACCAGAGGTCAACGCTCTACCACTAAACCACCGCGGCCCCAAGAGAAAAAGAGATCTGAAAGGATGCGAAGTTCTATTGAAATTCGAAAATCGAAATATTAATTTTGGGTCTTTAACAACTTGCCTTCAGTAGCATTAAATTTGTCAATTTCATTCTCAAATTTCCAGATTTCAGTATTAGCATCGTTTTAGATTTTTAATCTTTTTCTTGAAGATCGAAGTGATAACGAAAACTTGGCTCTATTTTTACATTTATATTATAAATTCACATCTAGTTTAAACCTTTGCTTTATATTATTTTTAAGAGTTGAAAATTTCCATGTCAATATTCAAAACCGATGCTACATTCTAGCCGCAGGCATTGCCGACATAAGAGCGGAATATATTCGTTTGGGGGCCGGATCTGGCCCTCGAGCCGATATTTGTATGGCTATCACTGAGTCACAGCAAGATAAGTGAAGCAAAAGATTTGATAACCAATTTTAATCCTGAACGTCAATTAGAATATCTTGACGGTATCTTTTTTCCTCATCTTTTCCTTTCTTTTGCTTTAATATTGGAACTAATTTCAATAATCATTTAGTAATTTATTTACGTTAGAGTATTGGCAGTGTTGATTTTGAGCTGGCAGCAGTGATGCGATGACAGTTGCAAGTTGTTTGTGCAAGTGTTATGATGATACTGTAATGAAACGTAAGTAGAAAGTTTTAATGAAGAAATTATATAACCTATTTAGGTGAAATACTTATGCCGAATAAGAGTGTGGTGCGAGTTTTTTGTACTTTTCATTGTCTAGTGCTTCTACAGTTGGGAATTATACGGGTCCATTTAGTTGTAGTGCGACATCTTCAAATTCGAATTTTAACTAGCTCAGAATTTTGTCCACCCAAGAAAAAATTTTGTACCATTAAAATAAACGAGGGAGGGCCATTTCAAAATTTGGGGCACTTCGATCACCTGTAGTGCGACATCTTCAAATTCGAATTTTAAATAGCTAAGAATTTTGTCCATTTTGTCCACCCAAGAAAAAATTTTGTACCATTAAAATAAACGAGGGAGGGCCATTTCAAAATTTGGGGCACTTCGATCACTTGTAGTGCGACATCTTGATATTCAAATTTTAAGTAGCTCAGAATTCTGTCCAATTTTTGTCCATTTTTGTCCACCCAAGAAAAAATTTTGTACCATTAAAATAAACGAGGGAGGGCCATTTCAAAATTTGGCCGAACCATTTAGCTGTAGTGCGACATCTTCAAATTCGAATTTTAACTAGCTAAGAATTTTGTCCAATTTTTGTCTATTTTTGTCCACCCAAGAAAATTTTTTTTACCATTAAAATAAACGAGGGAGGGCCATTTCAAAATTTGGGGCACTTCGATCACCTTTAGTGCGACACCTTCAAATTCGAAGTTTAAGTAGCTCAGAATTTTGTCCAATTTTTGTCCATTTTTGTCCACCCAAGAAAAAAAATTGTACCATTAAAATAAACGAGGAAGGGCCATTTCAAAATTTGGCCGAACCATTTAGCTGTAGTACTTGGTTGACTTGAAACTGCACGAACTCAAGCAGGACTCAAGTGAGTAGGACTTGAAACAGCACGAACTCATTTTGAAGAATTAAGATAAGCGTTTCCTATGAGTCCTGCTCCGTCAGAAAATGCCGATAATTCGTTTTGTGTCTTGTCAGTTAACGAGGAATTCAAATTCAACATGTCACAAATCACATTTTGTCTACAGTAAATGAACATATTTTAGCAAAAGGATACTTTAGTAATGAATAATTAATTAAACTGTACTAATACGTAGATATTATGTTACAAGATAGTTCAGTTAATTGCGTTAAAATATGACTAAGTATACTGATAAAGTACATTATTTTATTATTAGCACAGGTGAAAGTGGTTCTGAAAAGGAAGAGGACACATGAGGTCTCGCTGTTCCCTGTGCCTATCTTAGTCAATTGTATTTTTTTTAAGGAAGTATAGAATGCCATAGATATTGTCAATAACTTTTAACGCCATAGATAGCTTTTTGGAAGCGGGGTAACAGCGCCCACTTGCGTTCCCCTTCACTTTTACACCCAGTTGTTTGCTCGAAGTTATTTCGATGTGCAAAACTCGTAGAATAAGCTGGCGTTCTTAATTTTTCAAAATGAGTTGTTGACGTTCCAAGTTAATGGTAATTCGACGTTTTGTTTTTAGATTTCTCATTAACTGTGAGGGTACAAAATGAAATATCGACATTTTGTAAGGTTCAAAACTCGTAGATGACACTGATATTGTTAATTCTTCGAAACGAGTTGGTCAAATGCCCCAAATTTTGAAATGGCCCTCCCTCGTTTATTTTAATGTTACAAAATTTTTTCTTGGGTGGACAAAAATGGACAAAAATTGGACAAAATTCTGAGCTACTTAAAATTCGAATTCGAAGATATCGCACTACAGGTGATCGAAATGCCCCAAATTTTGAAATGGCCCTCCCTCGTTTATTTTAATGGTACAAAATTTTTTCTTGGGTGGACAAAAATGGACAAAAATTGAACAAAATACTGAGCTACTTAAAATTCGAACTTGAAGATGGTCACACTACAGGTGATCTAATTGGCCAAATTTGAAATGACTCTTCCACGTTTATTTGAATTGTACAAAAGTTTTGTTGATAGTAAAAATTCACTAAGTTATGAGCTACATAACATTCGAATATGATAGTGTTGTCAAAGGCTCGAGCGGCTCGGCTCACGGCAAAGTGACTACCGAGCCGAACCGAGAATTGAGCCGAGCCAACAGATCTCAAAACCGAGCCGGTCCGAGCCGATGTCTCACATGAGCTGAGCTGAGCCGAGAAAAAGAGATATGACGGCTCGCCTGAGCCGAGCCGAACTGAGCCGGTGGCTCCTCGCAACTGAGCCGGTTCGAGCTGATGACTCAATTCCGCCCAATAAAACCGAGCCCATGGCTCACGTGAGCCGAACCGACCCAAGCCGTGGCTAACCTGAGTCGATCCAATGGATCGACTGAGCTGAGCCGATGGCTTATCGCAACCGAGATGGTTCCTGCCGAGCCGAACAGGTTGACATCACTATGAAGATGTCACATTACAGGTGTTCGAATAGGCCAAACTTTGAAATGACCCCTTGATGTTTATCTAAATTGTAGAAAATCTTTTACTGGTGATAGAAGAAAGTACAAAATTTAAACAAAATTGTAAGGTTGTTAAAAGGTTTAATTTAAAGACGTTGCACTACAAATAATCCATGTGGCTAAAATTTAAAAATATCCCTAATTCGTTCTTTTAAATATTACAAAATTATTTTTGGTTCTACAACAACGTACACGCATCGGACAAAATTATAAGTTAATTAAAATTAGGATTTAAATATTGTCGCACTACAAGACATCGAATTGGCCAAATCTTGAAATGACCTTCCGTCGTTTATTTGAATGGTACAAAGTTCTTTGTGGTAGAAGAAATGTACTTAGTTCTCACTTATCAGTTAGTCACAATTCGAATAAAAAGATAGCGCACTACAGGTGATCGAACTGGCCACTATTTGTAATTGCCCTCCATTGTTAAATTGAATGGTACAAAATTTTTTCATGGTGTTACAAAAATGAACAAAAGCTAGACTAAATTTTGAATAATTAAAATTAGAATTTGAACTTTATCACTACAAGTGATGTAAGTGAAAAAATTTTGAAACGACACTAAAGACAAAAATTGGACAAAATTCTAAGTTAGTTAAAATTCGAATTCGAAGGTGTCGCACTACAGGTGACCGAAGTGTCCCAAGTTTTGAAATGGCCCTCCCTCGTTTATTTTAATGGTACAAAATTTTTTCTTGGGTGGACAAAAATGGACAAAAATTGGACAAAATTCTGAGCTACTTAAAATTCGAATTTGAAGATGTCGCACTACAGCTAAATGGTTCGGCCAAATTTTGAAATAGCCCTCCCACGTTTATTTTAATGGTACAAAATTATTTCTTGGGTGGACAAAAATGGACAAAAATTGGACAAAATTCTGAGCTACTTAAAATTCGAATATCAAGATGTCGCACTACAGGTGATCGAAGCACCCCAAATTTTGAAATGGCCCTCCCTCGTTTACTTTAATGGTACAAAATTTTTTCTTGGGTGGACAAAAATGGACAAAAATTGGACAAAATTCTTAGCTAGTTAAAATTCGAATTTGAAGATGTCGCACTACAGCTAAATGATTCGGCCAAATTTTGAAATGGCCCTCTCTCGTTTATTTTAATGGTACGAAACTTATTCTTGGGTGGACAAAAATGGACAAAAATTGGACAAAATTCTGAGCTACTTAAAATTCGAATTTGAAGAGGTAGCACTACAGGTGATCGAAGTGCCCCAAATTTTGAAATGGCCCTCCCTCGTTGATTTTAATGGTACAAAATTTTTTCTTGGGTGGACAAAAATGGACAAAAATTGGACAAAATTCTGAGCTACTTAAAATTCGAATTTGAAGATGGTCACACTACAGGTGATCTAATTGGCCAAATTTGAAATGACTCTTCCAACTTTACTTGAATTTTACAAAAGTTTTGTTGATAGTAAAAATTCACTAAGTTATGAGCTACATAACATTCGAATATGATAGTGTTGTCAACGGCTCGAGCGGCTCGGCTCACGGCTAAGTGACTACCGAGCCGAACCGAGAATTGAGCCGAGCCAACAGATCTCAAAACCGAGCCGGTCCGAGCCGATGTCTTACATGAGCTGAGCTGAGCCGAGAAAAAGAGATATGACGGCTCGCCTGAGCCGATGGCTCCTCGCAACTGAGCCGGTTCGAGCTGATGACTCAATTCCGCCCAATAAAACCGAGCCCATGGCTCACGTGAGCCGAACCGACCCAAGCCGTGGCTAACCTGAGTCGATCCGATGGGTCGACTGAGCTGAGCCGATGACTTATCGCAACCGAGATGGTTCCTGCCGAGCCGAACAGGTTGACATCACTATGAAGATGTCACATTACAGGTGTTCGAATAGGCCAAACTTTGAAATGACCCCTTGATGTTTATCTAAATTGTAGAAAATCTTTTACTGGTGATAGAAGAAAGTACAAAATTTAAACAAAATTGTAAGGTTGTTAAAAGGTTTAATTTAAAGACTTTGCACTACAAATAATCCATGTGGCTAAAATGTAAAAATGTCCCTAATTCATTCTTTTAAATATTACAAAATTATTTTTGGTTCTACAACAACGTACACGCATCGGACAAAATTATGAGTTAATTAAAATTAGGATTTAAATATTGTCGCACTACAAGACATCGAATTGGCCAAATCTTGAAATGACCTTCCGTCGTTTATTTGAATGGTACAAAGTTCTTTGTGGTAGAAGAAATGTACTTAGTTCTCACTTATCAGTTAGTCAAAATTCGAATAAAAAGATAGCGCACTACAGGTGACCGAACTGGCCACTATTTGTAATTGCCCTCCATTGTTAAATTGAATGGTACAAAATTTTTTCATGGAGTTACAAAAATGAACAAAAGCTAGACTAAATTTTGAATAATTAAAATTAGAATTTGAACTTTATCACTACAAGTGATGTAAGTGAAAAAAATTTGAAACGACACTAGAGACAAAAATTGGACAAAATTCTAAGTTAGTTAAAATTCGAATATCAAGATGTCGCACTACAGGTGATCGAAGCACCCCAAATTTTGAAATGGCCCTCCCTCGTTTATTTTAATGGTACAATTTTTTCTTGGGTGGACAAAAATGGACAAAAATTGGACAAAATTCTGAGCTACTTAAAATTCGAATTTGAAGATGTCGCACTACAGCTAAATGGTTTGGCCAAATTTTGAAATGGTCCTCCCTCGTTTATTTTAATGGTACAAAATTTTTTCCTGGGTGGGCAAGAATGGACAAAAATTGGACAAAGTTCTGAGGTACTTAAAATTCGAATTTGAAGTTGTCGCACTACAGCTAAATGATTCGGCCAAATTTTGAAATGGCCCTCTCTCGTTTATTTTAATAGTACGAAACTTATTCTTGGGTGGACAAAAATGGCCAAAAATTGGACAAAATTCTGAGCTACTTAAAATTCGAATTTGAAGATGTAGCACTACAGGTGATCGAAGTGCCCCAAATTTTGAAATGGTCCTCCCTCCTTTATTTTAATGGTACAAAATTTTTTGTTGGGTGGACAAAAATGGACAAAAATTGGACAAAATTCTGAGCTAGTTAAAATTCGAATTTGAAGATGTCGCACTACAGGTGATCGAAGTGCTCCAAATTTTGAAATTGCCCTCCCTCGCTTATTTAATGGTACAAAATTTTTTCTTGGGTGGACAAAAATGGACAAAAATTGGACAAAATTCTGAGCTACTTAAAATTCGAATTTGAAGATGTAGCACTACAGGTGATCGAAGTGCCCCAAATTTTCAAATGGCCCTCCCTCGTTTATTTTAATGGTACAAAATTTTTTCTTGGGTGGACAAAAATGGACAAAAATTGGACAAAATTTTGAGCTACTTAAAATTCGAATATCAAAATGTCGCACTACTGGTGATCGAAGTGCCCCAAATTTTGAAATGGCCCTCCCTCGTTTATTTTAATGGTACAAAATTTTTTCTTGGGTGGACAAAAATGGACAACTAATTGGACAAAATTCTAAGGTACATAAAATTCGAATTTGAAGATATCGCACTACAGGTGATCGAAGTGCCCCAAATTTTGAAATGGCCCTCCCTCGTTTATTTTAATGGTACAAAATTTTTTCTTGGGTTGACAAAAATGGACAAAAATTGGACAAAATTCTGAGGTACATAAAATTCGAATTTGAAGATGTCGCACTACAGGTGATCGAAGTGCCCCAAATTTTGAAACGGCCCTCCCTCGTTTATTTTAATGGTACAAAATTTTTTCTTGGGTGGACAAAAATTGACAAAAATTGGACAAAATTCTGAGCTACTTAAAATTCGAATATGAAGATGCCGCACTACAGGTGTTCGAAGCGCCCCAAATTTTGAAATGGCCCTCCCTCGTTTATTTTAATGGTACAAAATTTTTTCTTGGGTGGACAAAAATTGACAAAAATTGGACAAAATTCTGAGCTAGTTAAAATTCGAATTTGAAGATGTCGCACTACAGCTAAATGGTTCGGCCAAATTTTGAAATGGGCCTCCCTCGATTATTTTAATGGTACAAAATTTTTTCTTGGGTGGACAAAAATGGACAAAAATTGGACTAAGTTCTGAGCTACTTAAAATTCGAATTTGAAGATTTCGCACTACAGCTAAATGGTTCGGCCAAATTTTGAAATAGCCCTTCCTCGTTTATTTTAATGGTACAAAATTTTTTCTTGGGTGGACAAAAATGGACAAAATTTGGACAAAATTCTGAGCTAGTTAAAATTCGAATTTGAAGATGTCGCACTACAACTAAATGGACCCCTACGTACTGGAAGAATTGTAATTAAAACATTTCCGCAGAAGCACTCATAAAATGCCGAAGGTTAATTTCAACAATCAGTTAGTGATATAATTATACTGGCAGTATTTAGATTACTTTTTGAGCTGACGGGGTTTCTAAAACGTGATTTATATAAAAAGTTTAATCTTAAACTGCAAGTGTGTTGTGAAGTTTTGTGTTTTGTGCCATATTAAAATAGTTAATATTCTGGCACAAAATTTTTATTATAAAGTGACTGCAACATTCAGTGTAGTGCATTAATATTCCTGTGTTGCTTTGTGTTTTGTGTCATATTACAAATTGTGGCACAAAATTGTAATTATAAAATGACACACGACAAATGTGCGTGGCCCAAATGGAAAAACATTGAAAGGATTGTGCGAGCCGTTCAACACCAAACACCGCCAAGTGAAGAATGGGATAGCTACACTATGCGGATCCTCGCATCGTATGGTAAGTGCTATATGCCCTTATACTTTATTTGTTCAATGTATCCTCATATTCAAAGCACTAAATCAGTTACAATATTCGGAAATAGCAGACAGCTCGCTCATTCCTTCCACAATGTTATGCGTATCCCAAAAGCACTTTCTGTTTTTCTGAAATAGGGACCGTGATGGCTCAGTGATAGAAACTTTGGGAATATACATAAACTCAGATATAATTGAGGTAGAATGGCATTTTTAATCTTTGGTTACATTACTTAACGTTGTTTGATTTCTGCAAAGTCATGTAAAACGTGATTTTAATACATATTGAGGATAGGGGGCTGTTGAGAGAAGTCATTGCGGTAAAGTAATTTTCTAATTGTTGTGTACGATAATTAGTACATCAAGAGAGATCTTCTACTTTCTTTTTGAAATGTAAGGAATTCCTGGGGAAGGTTCTAGAACGCAGGTCCCCCCATATAAGTTAGTAGCAGGTTGGCTCCTTTCTGTATCAAAATTTAATGTTTAATTCACATAGTATTGCAGAGCGAGCGTCAGCGAGTGAAGGCGGGTTAGAGCCCCACAGGGTGTTTTCTGTCTTTATTAGATAAATGGGAGGGGGTACAGGAATTCCTGTTTACTTTTATGTTCAAGGAATGGTGTGTTCAAGGAATTAAGCTTACCCAACCTCTCACTAGTCTATATAATATGTTCACGTGCTAATCTTATGGGGATCTAATGGTATTAACAAGTAAGTTTCGTTTCAAGATGCGAAACTAGGGAAGACTTTCAAACTATGCGGATTCAATATTAAACCTAAAATAGTACACACACGACGTTCAGCACTATAGAGGGACTGAATCTATACTTCGGGCTCTGAATTCATATGAAAAACATTTACTCTTTGTCAGTTACAATTATGAGGTTTCGAAACTGAAACCACAATAAGTACTAGTTTCTACATCTTCCTGTTTCAGTGGAAATAAAAGGATTTTGATACTGTATGGATACCACTACTAAAATTAGAAGTTAAGAGAGTATGGCTTTATGGTTTTAGGTTTTTGTAAAAATATATGAATCAGTGTGTTTCTTTTCCTTGAGTCACTGAATCGGATTTCGAAAACCGCTTCTTGGCCTGTATTACTGTTTTTTATTTATGGCGATTAATGTTGAAAACCCTAAACGGATGATTTATGAAACTTCCGGTTTGAGTAGATGCTTATCAGAGGAAAGTGATCTATTCTTCTAATAATGGTAATGATTAGAAGTTTAGTTTGATTTCTAATAATGGCACGGAATAGCGAGATACTAATTTTTCATGTAAACTCAGAGCACGAAGAACAGGTTCCATCTCTGACCTTATTGGAACATAAAGTTGTATATATACTACTTCTGGCTCTGCATAGTTTAGGGGTCTACCTGTAGTTTTACACTGTGAAATAAAGCTCAGTTATTTACTTCTACTTATTAATATTTCTTCACATGGTAGCTGCAAAAAGTGTTATTAATTTAAGGATTTATTTTAAACAGATAGTTATGATAAAGCTCGACGAAACCTAAAGAGAGCTGAGGAAACATCAGACCTACATACAGAGGAAGAGGTGGATCAACGAAGAACACGGAAACGAAAAGAAAGATGCACCTCACTTTATTCAGACAGTTCGGAGTCGGATTGTAATCCGGGAATAGAAGACATAGCGGATATTCCAGTTCCACCACAAGTCGTGTTGCTAAAAGAGACTCCGGCTTCAACAGCAACTGTAGTTGAGAGTTGTAGTAGTCAAACAACACCAGAATCTTCAAAGAAGGCAACTTCAGATTGTAGTGACGTAGGTTCGTATCGATATATGCTTACTGTAATATTTACATGTATGCATGTTATTTAAATACGAGGGAATATATAGGTATCGGTTAAGTAGTAGGACACAAAGAATATGCAAGCTGGATGCTGTTCTTTTCTGAGATTTGAAATCTCTTCTTAAATTTAAATGTTGCCAATAGCTGATTTTTTTTTTTAAATTTTAGTGTTGAGTTGATTTTGAGTTTAACGTCCCGTTCAGCAGCGAGGCTATATGAGACGTGGACCTACTGATTAACGTAGAATCCGAACCAAATGAGCTCCCGCCGGGAATCGAACCCGGGTGTCCCACGCCAAAGGCGCGTACGCTAACCGCTTAGCCACGAGGGAGCTCAATTTTAGTGTTGTATAATGGGACATCTATATACATGTATTAATGTTCATGATGGTTTGTTAGGTAGGTTTTGCAAATTTTAATTAACGTTTAAATGTTTGCGCTATTAAATATTTAATAGGGAGTCCCAAGATTATAAAAAGTGCCGCGGTGGCTCAGTGGTAGAGCGTTCACCTCTTTTGCATGAAGTCCCTGGTTCAAACTCTGTTCCCGCCAAGTGAATTTTGTGGTGGACAAAGACCATGTTTGTGGGTTTTCTCGGGGTTCTCCCGTTTCCTCCTACTTTCTTCATTCCACCATTTCTCATAATCATCGTCTCCTTTAGCCTAACCGGCATAACCGTGGGACGTAAAACTCAAAGATTTCATTTCATTTTTCGAAGATTAATAAAGCAAGTATGCATTATTTCCTCTTTTTCTGTAGCATACATCGTAAATCCCTAATTTTATATTAATAGCAGAGTGACTGTACTGCTAATTTGTTCCGCTTTTTTTTTTTTTAATGAGAAACAAAGTTAGTCGAGTTAAGAAAAATATGAGTGAAAGAAACAGTGGAATCAGTCTATAATTTAGCATTCATACCCACATAAGTACCTGGGCCCCACTAATGGAATTATAAAGATCAAGGGTTCAGATGTATGTGGGTTACTGTACAAGTACTTTGTAAATGTAGATTCAGAATATGGCTGCCACTTGTAGGAGAATTTACGGATTTGTTAATTCAGAAAGAAAGATTAATGTATAAAAAACTTAATATGAAAGAGACCAACATCAAAATCTCATTAATGTAGATAAAGCACTTCAAAGTTTCTGTTTCAACCGTGATCAGGAATGACAAATAACGATCTTTTAAGTAATTTGTGTTGATGTTTTCAGTTAAATCGACTTTTTTTAATTTAAATCACTTTTAACTGATATTTTTAGAAATCAGAATAAAATGTAAATAATGCTTCTTTTTTTATATGATAAAGTACTGGGTTTCGGTGTCTTTGTTAAATGATGACAGAATAAAAGATAAAACATTAGTTCCTATTAGTTGCATGGTGCGGAATCATAAAATCGATGTCGAGGATGGGGGAGGGGAGACTGTAGAACTGAAAAAAGAAAGAAAGAAAGGAAAATAAAAGATGCTCTTCGCGCTTTTGCACTGCAATATTCCGATATAGAAAGTTCACGCATTTGGGCATCCATAAGTATTAAACTATGCAATATTAGGGATTTATACCGCTGACCGTTAGTTCAACTATTAATTAGATAAGAAATGCACGTTAATTACATATTAATTACTGTAATTATTTTGCAATCTTCTGACATTACTTAACTGTATTCTCCACCTCCTAGCACGCTTTTAGTGGGGAGATTTTCTTCAAAAACTATTTAGTGGGGAAATTCCCCCTTCCCTAGGATTTCGCTCCCTGATTTGTTGTTTAAGCGACATATGCTTGATGAAATCATTAAAAAAAAAAAAAAAAAAAAAAAACATGCAATTTAAATTGCGATTTAAATCAAACAACTGTGACCATGATATTCTTGTTCTACAGCCAGAACTGTAACTGAATTAAACTGAGCCTAATCTAACCCACCCAGCACACGACGTTTAGTGGACGTCTAAAGAAACTACACGACTTTCTGTTAAGACACTTAGCAGTTGCTTTATTTGTGTTTAGTTTTATACATGTGTTTCTTCAAGTTGTTACGATACTTGGCCACTTTTTCTTATGTCCATTTTTGCTTTACTCGTACTTTTCAGAGTTCAAGAAGGAAGTATTGCGCCAATTGGCAATTATAAAGGCAACGGTAAATAGCAATAGGGACACTCTTGACATTCTACTAAGAAATCGAGTTAATTATGATAATGAAGTGGAAATGACCGATAATCAATGCCAGGATGAAACAGTGAAGATTATTTTAAGGAAACTTCCTGCACAATGCATGGAAGAGTTCGATCAACTAGAAGACCAATTGGGAAACGCAAAACTGCAGAAAGAAATGGTACAGTATCAAGTTTTTGAATTTTATGCATTTACTTAATTCTTATGTTCGGGTTTTGAAGCTTGTCTCTTGAAATGAATAATATTTACTTGCTTATGAATAGGGTTAGGAAAAACCATACTTATTTTTGGTTTAAACCAGTTATTTTTTAATACTTAAGGTTAAAGCGGTCATATGCAGCAAGGGGCCTGGGCCCAATCCGGACTACTAGACCCTTTCCCCAGTCTGCCTGATCCTAAAACTAAAATGAAGAATTTCCCAACCCTTGATCGTGCAGTATCGCAACTTGACACACTTCCGAACTGAAAGTAATGGATTTGAAGAAAAAGATAGTTGGCCTTTAGCCTCGAGATGAACCGGCTTACTGTCATTTCTCGCAATGGAGACCGAGTTCTTCTCAAATTGCCTTTCGTCATTAAAAATATGTAGGAGCCACTGTTACTTCACTTTAACTTAAAGTAAATATTTACAAAATAAAAATGGTTTGAATTTTAAAAAAACCTGTTTTTTGACAAGTCTGGCTATAACCAGAATTCGAATCATTTGATTGGTGTAGTGGAGAGCACATTTGCGTTCAGCGCTCCTGGTCCCGACTTTATTTGCCGGTGGGGGTACTCTTGAACGACCTAAGTAGGTCCAGGCTCCTTGAACTTACTGGGCATAAAAGACCGTAAGATGTAAAACCCAAAAATTTCAAGTCATTTGATTTCTCTCTACCTTTGAACCATTCATATTGTTATTAATTTGAGTAAGCAACTTTAAAAAGCGCCTGGTTTAAACAAACGAACCTAGCTCATAGCATAAAATCTTATTTGGACTATATGTAACATCACCACGGCATGACAACTGTGAGGAAAACCAGTGATAGAGGTGAGCAACATTTCATCTTTCTCTTAATAATATTCCAGGGACTGCTTGGAATCTCATTCTATTGAAAGTTGAGATTGTGTACGCAGTACTTCATGTCAGGGGCAGAAGTGTAAAATAACTGTATGAATATGTGAAACAGTTTTCTGCAGTGCGCGTGAAAGTCAATGATAGACATTTTAATGAATACTACAATTTTTCAGCTATTAAATACAGAGACAAGTATTTTTTTTTTTTTTTTTTTTGGTTGGAGCTGTATGTTATTTGACATTTTTGGGAACATGTACCCCTTTTGGTTAGCACCTCCCTATTTTACTTTATTGATTCTACTATTCATTCATTACCAGTTCCACGTATAGTTTACTTCTTTCCTATTACAAATTCATATTTCTTAATCTCTTAAGTGTGGATTTTTCTTTTACAAATCAACTTCGAGAAGTGAATACTTTTTCGCAAAATTCGTTTGCAAATTTCTTTAAAATAAAAAAAAAAAAATAGAAAATTGAGAATTGTTTCATTGTATCCATTGCAACAATACTTCCACAATATTCTGTACCAAAAGAAGAAATATTACTTGGAAGCATATTTATGGTGTCCATACTTAGATGCAGTAGAACCAAATTCACACTTATATAGAGGGTGTTAATGAACTATACCGACAAACTGTAACAGGCGGTTCCCCATATCAAAATAAGAGAAGTTCATATGGACCTGTGGGGAAAAGTTCATAGTTTCATAGCTAGGACTGTCCAAAATCGTGAAAAAGCCAAATTTCGAGAGACCCTATTTCGGATTCGAGAAGCTGTGGATGGTGATCCTTATGAGCGTACAGGAAGTCAAGCTAATGCAGTCCAAAAATGCACATTTCATTAATGTTCAACAGATATACAGAGTATTCCCTGCAGGGTGAAATTTTGAGATATGCTCTGACTTTAATGATTGGTCCAGAGTATGCAAACGATAAGTTTTCATAACAGTGTACAACACGGAATCCTTTGGCGCGATGTCAGAAGTGTTAAGGATCAGCAGCAGCACGGTTTCTCGTACACGGGAAAACGCATGTGGTGATGTTTTCTTTCACTCTTAAAAGTGAAGAAAACGTGAAATATACCGTGACGAAATACATCGCATCACACATTATTCTGAACACGAAAAAACATGAAGCTGCCAGTTCCTAACACTTCCGACTTCCCTACGAAGCATTGGATGTCCATTGTTGTCAAGGCTTACCTCCTGCCTACTTTGGACCCTCCTTGAAATCAGGGTATACCTGAAAATTGTATTGAGAGCACATCTGAGAATTACACCGTATACGGAATACCCTGTACACCCATTGAAAATCGAAGAAACATGCAATTTTGGATTGTGTATGCGTGGCTTCCTTTATGCTGATAAGGACCACCATCCACATCTTCTGGAATTCAAAATAGGGCCTGTTGAAATTTAACTTTTTCGTCATTTTGGACAGCCCTAGCTCAGAAACTGTGCAATTTCGCCATAGGTTCGTATGAACGTTTTCTCTTATTTTTATGTGAGGAATCACCTCTTACAGTTTGTCGGTATAGTTCATTAATTAACACCCTGTATATATATATACGATACGTCTTCCGCACTACGACTCCATTTTACAGAGCATCATATATTTACATCCTGTACCCTTAAGCAATTTGTGTATTTTTTTAAATATACGTTCGGTTTATCATCATGTAACATAAACTGTCTGGATTTCAGGTTTGTCACTTGTCTAAAATTGGTGGTAACAACGTTGCTGACACAGTGAAGAGAGTTATAAAGCGATTAATAACTGACGAAGTTGCTAAGGTGTTCAGCTGGCTGGGAATGCGAAGCAAACGATCTTTCTCTTCAACGCTGACCTCCGTAATCATCCGTGGTAAGCAATATTTCTCACTCCTTCCAATTGTTTTCTATTTCAACTACACAGTTCTGTATTTAAATATTTGTAAAAACATGTTGCTCAGCAATAGCAGCAACTATTAAACGAAATCAAAGTCTCAGAACATAAATGATTTTAGGAGATAGGATTTTAGTAGTTTTCAAGTTTTTGTTATTAGTTTCAATGTTTTGGATAGATTGACATTTAGGGAAGATTGTGGTCCCTTGGATCAACATTTTTTTATGTTACTGTCTCAACAAGTTAATATCACAGTACATTACTGAAGCTAGTCATTCACATTTGTGTGAAATAAATGCACATAACTTGAATTTTACTAGTAATAAATGAACCGACTGACAATCGCTATACTCCCGCTGTCAATTACCTGCACATTTTCCCTATAAGGATTAGGAGCATTTATTTATTTATTAGGATCACGCAGGGAGGCTTATAGTGCTGTACTGTTAGTACATCAGGCCGTCACTCCCCACGATAACTTTTGAACGGATACGTTGAATGACCGCATCGCCTCATTTCTAAAGATAACAAAACAGAAATGAAACTCATCTAAAATATGATCAAAAATAAGCTTTTATATCACTAGGCTAAATATGACCTCAATCTAAAGTGTGGTTTAAATATGCATGTATATGACGATTGAAAACGACATTTTTGTATTCACAAGAGTCAGAAATTTGTTTACTTATACTTATAAAATATAACAGGATAAATATATGACATGTCGTAGAAATCCAAGCCTTAATGAAACCTTTATTTGTAATTGCATTAACTCCGACACTGTGACTACTTTTACAACACAATGTCTAGCCGACGTTTGTATCTGGCGAGCAGACTGAGAAAATATTGTACGTTGTTTGCACTGTCACTGTTCATCGACAAGTGTCACACTATTTAATCTAACCTCTGTCATGGAGAACCAAAGATAGGATTAAAATATCATCGTAAAGTATTTGATACCCGATAAACTCTTCCCGCATAATTTTATTTATTTATTTATTTTTAATTTTTTTATTTATTTTATTTATTTTATTTTATTTATTTTTTTTTTTTTTGCAAATATGGAGTCTAGATTGGGTTCGAACATATAATTATAGGACGATTTCACAATATCTACAGCTTACTCAAAATAAAAGATTCAATTAAGTATTTATAAAGTTGAAAAATATGGAGGATAGGAAAGTATTTTATTAATAACGAACAGATCATTTAAAATTTCCGAAATTATATTGTATGATTGTTTCGAAAAACTCTCTCTCGAAAAAAAATGCTGCTGTATGCAGTAAATAAAATATAGACACAGTCATAAGGGGGCACGTTACGGCACTGTATACATACATCGAACGTTCACTGAACGTACTTTGGGCATATGTATGCTATGTGTGTTGTGTCTTCTTATTCATAGCAATTACCTGTTTAGTTTTAAATATAACAACTATATTGACATAATTTAGTGTGTAGAGATTAATGACACTAATGATGTCTTAATGTGTGACCTTTTGTTTCAGGTCTGTTGGTGAGGAATGCAAAACAGGCAGTTGAAAATTACAGAAAAAAAGAAAACAAAAACTTTCAAGGACAGTTCACTTCACTTCAAATACTAACTTGAAATATTTTTTAAAACATAATAAAGAGGTTCATTTGTAAGCCAAAAAGTTAAATTGTGAACAAGGTGAACTGAAATGGTTTAAATAAACATTTGTGTTACAAGATCAAAGGATGTGTACGAATAACCCGAAGTTGGCTTGGAATATATATTAATAGTTTAATAAATATGTTAGTCTTACTTTATCTTTTTTCATTAATATATGTACTGCACATTAACTTCCCATAACCAAAATGGAAGTCAACTTTGTACAGTCACCCACGTAAGTACCTAGACCCTGGTCCGTTATAATTCCGTTACATGAAATCTAGGTATTTATGAAGATAACTGTACAATCATTTTTTGTCTTCCTCACGTGTGGAGAAATTACACATATGCAATTAGTGTTCAATTCTTTGTTTTGTAGTATTGAAGAATAAAGCTACAACAAGGGTGTATGTCCTTTTTTGTGGAGAGACTTGTAAAATGTAGTTGAATAATTCTTCACAGTCTTTTGGAATTTGTTTTTGCGAGTATTTCAAATATAATATCCGCGTAAAAAATTAAAGGTTTGATTTCTGAAGTACATTTTACAATGTTTCTACAAGTACTGTTCGATTATTATCCATTTTTTATATAGCCTTTATTGTAGACTTCAATGTTTTGTTTAATGTCATTTTTATTTCCACAGCTACGTTAGTCAGACGATCTATGTGTGTACCATTATGGATTTCGAATGCAGTGCTAATTAGAGGTGGCTCGTGAGAGAAATCACATCGGTAAAAACTAAAGTTTTCTCGCCTCGAACAAAGGGGAGAACGCTACCTCATCCACTAAATAAATGTTGCACATTGTTATACTTCAATAATATGCATTATTTAGTGGATGAGTTAGCATTCTCCCCTTTTGTTCGAGGCGAGGAAACTTTAGTTTTTACCGATGTGATTTCTCTTAAGAGCCACCTCTAATTAGCACTGCATTCGAAATCCATAATGGTACACACACAGATCGTCTGACTAACGTCCTGTGGATGTCCTTCTACATACTTACGAAACGTCCAATGGACGTCCCTCTACATACCTATGAAACGTCCAATGGACGTCCCTCTACATACTTATGCAACGTCCAGTGGATGTACACTGAACATTCGATGTACGTCCGTTTTGCCCCTATGGACGAATACTGGACATCGGTGTACGTTCATACAACTCCGTATCTGCCATCCATTCGACATACATTGTACTTCCATACAGGTCCAAATCGGATGTCCATTGGACGTAGACTGCACTTCCATACGGTCTAATGGAAGTTTTCTGGACAAAAGATTTACGTCTATAGAGGTTTACATGGACGACCAGTGAACGTCCATAAACGTACACCTCGATGTCCACATGACATATACTGAAGGTCTTCTTACGTCCATAAACGTCTTATGGACGTCGGCAATGTCCCTCACTGACCCACTCGCTCTCCAACAAATGAACATGTAATGGAAGTTCCATGGACAACTATTAAGATCTATACAAACGTCCAGTGAACATACGATTAATGTCCCGTTAAGGTACACTTTACGTCCATGGTGGACCATCTATGGACGTGTACCGTACCATACTCGCGAGGTGACATCTGGACGTAGTAAGTTGGTCCATGTTACGTCCAGAGGACCTGAATCGGCTCAATGTCTGGACGTCCTTCGTCAATTTTTGGACCATATTTGGACGTACTGTGGACGTGCCTGTGCTGTGTGGGATATATATATATTCAACCCATTATGCTTGTAGAACACTTATATTTTAAAAAAATAGATTTAATGTTGCATCCACCCCTTTATGACGACCGTATGAGGTCGTCGTATCATTTTCTATGGTTTTCCTACTCTTCATACCTCAGGCTGCAGCCACCGCTTGACTACGGTGAACTTATAAGGTCGTCAATTTAAAATCGGTTCTTCTTGCTCCTCATGTGCCAAGTTATCAGAAAAAACGTAACCTGTACAATGTGAACTGTTAACCATAAAATATACGAAATATGAAGAACGTATACATTTTTAGTTCGCGTAGATTCCGCGTGTAGCGTTTCGGTCGGAAACTATATACGTATATCGCGGACAGCGAATCCATGGTAGCTGCATTGTTGAAACCGTTGCGACTGTTAATACTCTTGCCTGACTGCTTGAAACAGCTTTTAATTATTTCATAGGAGGGAACAGCGAGAGCGAATTAAAAGCCTGCCCGAGTACACGTGATCTATGATTCTCTCTCTCTCAGTCCCTCTTCATCTGTCTTCTTAGCCCGTGTGTGTGATTTCATTCCACAGCAAGTAGTTATTTGATAGGTGTTCGTTACGTCAAACCGTGAAGAATGGAGGCTAACGAAAGACACAATCTTCCGTGCTTACCCGACTCCGTCCATGAAAATCACGTGATCAACTTTGTGGTGACATTTTATAAATTGAGGACTGGTGTGTTTAGTTTTCATATCACGAGTTCTCAGAATCTACTTCGTATATTCTAAAAATTATTTCACCTCTGGGTATATTATTAAATGTAGATCACGATATATTATAGTTTATTCCGAAAAATCGGCACTCCGACGCGGGGGTATCATTTTAAATTCATTATAAGTAACACATTTTCACAAAATACTAAACGGATTTTAAAAACTCACTGTTGGAAAACCTATCTAATCCCACTAAAAATACACTACAGTCTTTGTTTGAGTGTTTTTCTGCCCATCTGTCTGTGTGTGTGTCTGTGTGCAGTCTGGGGACCAGAGGAATACACCTAGAATTACCAAATTGTAGTCACGAGTACCTTGGTTCAGGACTCAGACGAAGACCAAGCGTTTTTTTTTCAATTCGAACCCGGGGGATCTCACTGGTAGTTTACCGGTACATGTAAAGGTACTAGAAAATGACCGGTATTACTATCAAATTCTTAGTTTTCGCGGGCGCTAAGATCAATAGTGAAACTCCGATTGTATTAACTTCCAAATTCACGCCATTCGTCTACGGCCAACTGGTCCCCGGGGAGTGGGGAAGTAGCATACCCAGGCATGTAAAAATAATCACAAATGACTGATATTAGTGTCAAATATATAGTTTTCGAGGTTGCTGAGCTGAGTTGTGAAACAGAATATCGCGTGTACTTTGAAATTTAGTCCCAACAGTTAAGGAGCAAGAACCATAATAGAGGTATCATCGAGACATATAAAAATAATCCAAAATGTTCTATATTAGTGTCAAATCCGTGCTTTTCGCGGTCGCTGAGATCAATGGTGAAATAGGGATCCCATTAATTTCAAAAGTTAAGTCATTGGGCTGCAGGCAGAGGGTCACCGTTGCGGATACCGAGACATGTAAAAGTAATCTAAAATAACCTATATTAGTGTCAAATCCATAGTTTTTGAGGTCGTTGGGCTCATTGGTGAAATTCCAAATCGAGTTTACTTTGAACTTTAGCCCCCATCAGCTATGAAACGCGGACAATAATAGAGTAGTCATCGAGACATGTAGAAATAATCGAAAATGACTGATATTAGTATCAAAACTATAATTTGCGTGGTCGCTGACATGAATGGTGATACTCACACAGGCGTTTTCATCCAAATACAGCCCCCATCGGCTGGGGGCTAAATGCGTCAGAGGTCTCAACGGGCGTATAAAGGGATATGTGAGAGTAGTAGAAAATTACCGATTTTTTTTCTCTTTCGTTGTGCAGTTACTTTATATAGATGTTGTATTAAAAATGATTTTGCTATTGGAAAGCTAGTGTAATTGCAGTGATGATGGGGTACGTTTTTCCCGGAATATAGGAACTCGGTTGCTTGGGCGTCATTTTTTGATTCCTTATATATATATAATTTTCAAACTCTATTCAATCGATTTGAAAAGAACTCTTTTCCTTTCGAAATCTTATCTAATGGCAGTCATGATACGCTACATTTATCCCAGAAAATGGGCCCTCGGGCACTGGAAGCGCCATTCTGATTTACTATATATATATATGTATTTTTTTGAAACTATTCAACAAATTTCAGCAATAGAGAGAAACGCGGACACCAAACATTAACACGAAATGCGACATATTCTTAAAATTGTTGGTTGCTCTACTATAATGGATAGTTTATAGCTGCACGCATACTTTCACTACATATGGTTGCTACCTACCGTTTCCCTTGGGTGCTGGCTCCCGAAGAACTCCCTAAGAAAACAGCTGATAACAATTCTGGTCCAGGCTCATACTCTGTTCAGGCGCTGATTGATAATACTGAGATATGACAAGTGATTTGACATGAGCCACGTTGGTGCTTTTGAGACTCAGGTTGTATTATACTTACTTTTGCGCATGCACACGCATACATATACGCAACTGGCAAGCCGTCTGCTCGCAGGAATTCACACACACATGAATGAAGACGATGATATTTACTTAGGTAAATTGCTATTTATTGAATATGAATATATGTGGGTACGGAGCGGAATAAGAAATATATATATTAACAACACACAAAATTCTCACTTTACAGAACTAAATGCTCAAACAGAAGAAATTGCACTGAGGCAATCGAATAAACGAAATGAAGAATAAACTCTTAACGCTACATGGTAAATGTAGATATGCGCACACTATATTCGAACACTAGAAACATAGCCTTGTTTAAATATCACTTGCACTATAAATTTATTATTCGCACTGAAACGAGACTTTCGCTGTATAATAATGACGAGGAGAATGGGGAAATACAGGAAAAACACTGATCAATGAAGTATCTTGACTCCAAAAGGACGCTACATGCCCAAAGGTATTCCTTGACTGTTTTAGCTTCACACCCTTATATTAATGTAGCAACACAATGTTCTTCATACTATCACTTCCTACGATATTTCGCACTTGGCGAACTTTTGCTAACTCCTCTTACGACGAACTCCTTTGGCTAATTCTCGCTTCTACTCACGCTCGGGAACAACCCGTCCGCTAGACTTAGGGTTGACAATGCTTTATACCAAAAATAAAGAAAATGTTAAAGTTTTCTGCATTCACAGACAATGCCAATAGGTCGATGTTATAATTGAGAACACTGGCAACATTTGATTTATTCCACGGGGGAAAGAAGCTTGGAAATAATAGTTAAAAAAAAGCGTGGCAGTCTAAACTAATAAATTCTTCCCAGGGTTATTGGATTTTTATGCACTACTGTTATACGTAAAACAGTTCAGAGGAAAGGAGCGAACGATGGTAATTGTGTGTATGAGTCATTTCACCTACGACTTCTGCAGAACATGAACGCTTGTTCTCACGGCAGGAATGATGACGTAATATGAGTGCGTTAGAACATGACAAACACAATATCATTCACACACAATATCAACTTCGTGTCCAAAAACATTCCCAATCTTAATAAATGTTGTTATGAAAAACGTATATGCGGAACAGTCATGGTGACGAAGACTATAAGTTGGAAACTATTTTAGGGAAAGAAAAAATAAGTTTGCTGCTACGAAGCACTCTGTCTAGACGATAAGCGTTGCATTGAAAAACAAGTCCTTTGTTCCACCGTGAGAAGCAATAAGAACAACTGAAAAACACCTGCATACACAGGAGTTGAAGTTCTCACCAAAAGAGAAATAGCTTTTCTTTTCTATGAGTAAAATAATAATTTCGTTGCATGAATAAAAGTTAAAAACAATTACACTGGTCGTCCAAAAACAGACGGTCACATGGTAATATACAATCTTGCTGACTTATTTATTGCCTGTTCTCTCTCATATCTATCTGAAAAACCGATAGGCTATACACGCAGCTATACAAATTACTAATTCAAATTCCTATACGTGTGCATTCATCATAATCCTCCTTATGTACACCCAACTAAAATAGTCTGCAAAATAGTCGGCTATCTCTTCGACAGACATCTAGACATCGATATTCTTTAGCAATGACAATCATTTTCATTCGCCTTCCTTATTGTTGAATAATATACCAGAACGCAAGAGAAGTAAAGCTGCTGAAAGTAGTTGATACATTGTTTTACAAAATGCAAATATAGCTGCTGTTATCAAGACTCAATTTTAATAGATGGGGGTCACTTTGGTAAAGTTAATAGAACTATTAAGTGTTTTGATTCGCTGAAAATTTATTTGATGATTTATCAATGATGAAAATGAAAGTCTACAAAATTCCCATAAAGATTGAATGAAAAAATTGATTAAAGTCTGAAAACTGGGCCAAAAAGAGCTTCAACAATGGCCATATTAAGAAATCGTGGTCACATTTGTGAATCACATATATGTAGGTTTATTTTCGTTTGAGACGTAATTTTATTCTGAAGCAATATTAGCAGAAAAAAGACAACCATATGTGGAGGGCCATTTCAGGTCTATCGAGAAATTCGAGTGGCTTCATATCACTTTTTTACCCGCATTTGCATACCTACTTGTACGCAAAAGGAATTACTTGTTTCATTAAGTGTTGTGTTTTAACATTTTCATATGAGAATGCCGCTCTATTAAATCTGCCATATTAGGAAATGGCGGTTATACATACGTAGGTTTCGATTCGTTGGGAAGCTTATTTTTTTTCCTTGCCAATACTAAGAGAAATGAATGAAATGAAAATTTGTTTTACGTCCCACGGTTATGCCGGTTAGGCTAAAGGAGACGGTGATGATGACTAATGAATGAAATGGTGGAATGAAGAAAGAGGGAGGAAACGGGAGAATCCCGAGAAAACCCACGCACACGGTGTTTGTCCAAAATGGGAATTTATCCGGGAATTTATGTACAATCAGAAAGAAAATTGTATTCTATTACTATATTATGATTTCAAAGTTGAATTAATTTTTATATCACAGCATATTATTACTGTTGTCCACAGAGGATTTTTAAAATCTATATATTCTGAACGGTACTATGTTACTTTATTTACACTT
The DNA here is from genome assembly GCF_964235325.1 of Thermobia domestica. NCBI lineage: Eukaryota > Metazoa > Arthropoda > Insecta > Zygentoma > Lepismatidae > Thermobia > Thermobia domestica. The sequence goes on along the minus strand of NC_137471.1, from coordinate 114,854,028 downwards.
TTTTATATTTAGAGAGTACGCATAAATGTATATTTATTTACAATATGTTCTATCAATTAAATATGTGTGAAAAAATTATATAGTAACAGTTTAATTATACAGTAACAGTCTTGACTCTATTACTGATATTATAAACACATTAAATTTATAAATGTTACAAACCAATTAGATTGGGTAAATGCTAGAAGATACATGTCTCACCAATTTATCAACATTTGCGCATACATATTTATGTTCACAAAATTTGCAAGATACTTACTTATCTTTATATTTTAGCACGTAACATTGCCATACACGACCTTACATTCTACCTATTTCTAGAAATTCCATACGTTAATTCACATGTAAAAGATGTCAGAATACCTCTTCAGAAATTCGAGTCAGAGGGAGGAGACAGACCGACGTCTATTACTAATGGTGGTTCAGGGTTTATTAATAGTATTTCATCTCTATTTCTACATAGTTCTAAATTACTTTACAAAATTGTTCCTTTTCATCAATTGTAAATTAGTACTTTGCTAATTGTGGCTGTTCTTTAGCATTGGGGGCAGCTTTTGCACGTATTTTTTTGCGATATTCTATTCCGATGCAGATGTTTTATGGTTTCATACGTTAAATTACGTTACCAACATTAAATTCAGACAACATTGCACAGCGAGCGTTAGCGAATGAAGGCAGGTTAGAGCCCCGCATGGCTCGTTGTTTTCTATCTTCGTTACCAACAATTCATTTTCTTTTCTCACATAAATCACTTGCATTTACCTTTCTGTTTTGTATAAATCCCCTACTGCCTTAAAAAATATATGTTCGATACTTTCTTGAACATCACTATCAACTCATTTCTTCCGTAAATCATCCTACTTTTTGCTAGTTTTAGCCCCCAATACTAAACAATTACCATACTTTTTAGTGCAAATGGAAATGGAACTTAAAAAATCATATAGTTATATAAAGATCGTCAAATAATTTTAAATTTTTAACTTCCAAATTCTTTAAAACCTATAAGTAAATCATAATATATTAAAATAAAGTAATTAGTCATATGGTTCTTATAATTTGGAAGATAAAGTAAAGAAATGGAAATAAATTCCTTCCCGGGAATTTATAGGCCAGGGAAAAAACCCGGGAATATTCCCATTTTTAAATTCCTTCCCACCGGGAATATTCCCACTGCCCATCACTACTCACTGGAAGAGCGTTCACCTCTGGTGCTTGGGGTCCCGGGTTCGATCACAGCCCCGCCAAGTGAAATTTGTGGACAAAAACCGTGTGCGCGCGTTCTCGGGTTTCCTCTCACCTTCATCATTCCACCATTTGATTCATCACTCATCACTCTGCTTTAGACTAACCGACATTATCGTGGGACGTAAAACTCAAAGATTTCATTTCATTTTTTTTTTTTTTTTTTTTTTGTGTTTTATTGAACACAGCATTTTGATCTTTTATTATGAGAATGAAACTCTATTAAAACGACTGTGTTAGAAAATTGGCTGCCATTTTTAAAAGCATACATGCCTGAGTTTGCATTCGTAGGAAAGCTTATTTGATTGTCTTCCAAGATCAAGAGAAAAAGATTAGAAAAATTCTTGTATAAATTGGAGTATATGCAAAAATGTGAGAAGTAAACCTGAAGAAAGAGGCAATTTATGGAAATTTCTGCCATATTAGATTTCGAGTGAGAAATTCAGCTGGCTTCATATCAATTTTGAGTAGCATTTTGGTGCCTACTTGTATGCAAAAGGAATTATTTGTTTTATTAAACCCAGTATTTTGGTAATATCTTATTAGAATCCGCTGTATTACAATAGCCTTATTAGAAAATGGCGATCATAACTGTTACGTATACGGAGACTTACGTTAGTTTATATTCGTTGGAGAACTTATTTCATTCTCTACCGGTACATACAGAAAAAAGCTTTAACATTCTGATATAAATTAGTACATAAAAAGAAATGGTTGAAGAAAACCTGGAAAAAGAGGCCATTCTGAAAATGGCGGTTTTATTGGATTTCTAGTGAGATATTCTAGTGGCTCCTTTTTAATTTTGAGTGGCAGTTGGATAGGTAATTGCGTGGAAATGGATTTACTTGTTTCATATAATGCAGTATTTTGATCCTGTTGTACGGAAATGCCGCTGTACTAGTGTGCACTGGCCTTCAATTGCCTCAGTGCAAAAACAGTAGAGAAGTACGATAGAACTTAGAAATAAGAAAGACGTTGGGGTAGGTGGTTCCTAGCCCGGTATGGAGGCAAAATTTTTCTTGTAGTTTTTAACGTTTGATTTAGGTCAATTGAAGACAGATAACATGACATTATATGTAAGAAAACTGTTTATTTCGATTTATTTATTTTTGCTAGAGCATAATGTGTCATGAGAAGGTCGGCGGCTACAAGAGTGCAGGGCAGCGTCATGGAGAACTCCACGTTGGCACTGTGACAGTAACCATCACTCAACCAACCATCGGAGGGGCCACGGTGGCTCAGTGATAGAGCATTCATCTCTGGTGCATAGGGTCCATGGTTCGAGCCCAGTTCGCGCCAAGTGAACTTTGGGGTGGACAAACACCGTGTGCGTGTATTTCCTCGGTGTTCTCCCGTTTCCTCCCACTTTCTTCATTCCACTATATTATTCGTTTCTCTTCATTTCCTTCTCCTTTAGCCTAGCCGACATAACATCGGCACGTAAAAGTTCGTTTCATTCCATTTGAACCGATCATCGGCTTCCAATTGGGTTCTGTTCGAAAAACGAGTCGGACTAACCACGGCTGCCACAGGTGGCACCCGAAACTGTACCCGGCCAGACGTAGAGGCTCGCTGTCAGAATCATAGTTTTGCTCGTGGGGTTGTTTACTAGATACTTTCATATATAGTATTCATACTTTCACAATAAATATTTGAGATGAGGATGGATTGTGTCAGGAGATGATGATCGGATATATTACATGGAAATTTTCCTAAATTTCTTACATAAACGCACTGGCGGGATCTACGTGGGAGGCAGAGGAGAATAACGCCTCCCCCCCCCGAAGGTCTCTTTTTTAATTTCCAGCATTTATCGTTCGGAAATACAAATATGTTTATTTCCCGACCAATCCAATCTGTGCGACAGACCTAGCGGAGTCTAATAAAACATGTGGTACTTAATATTACTTAATACAGACATATTTGAATAATGAATACTAATGTCCCTAGTTCCCTGAGGTGGCCACCATAAGCCTCAAAGGAGCGAGAATATGATTCATTCGGTGAACGGACAGCTGTAGGAAGGAGGATAGGGCGACTCACTCTTTGAACTAAAAATGTATATTTGAAAATTGTGTCCTACAAAATGTAAGTCTATATGTAAATTGAATTCAAAATCTCAGAACGAACTCAACGAAACTTTTCAAATTGCTTTTTTTATAGTTATATACTGTATTATACATATGATATTTAATTTGTTTGTTTAACGTCACACGATTGAGCGAGGATGGCTAAAGGAGATGTGGACCTCCTTATTATGGTGGAATCCAAACCATTTTTTCATTCAACTGTACCCTTAGCGGGAATCGAACGCGAGACCTTCCGCACCAAAAAGATGTGTTAGCCAATGAGCCAAATGATAAGCCATATTATATATGAGATGAAATAAAACAACAAGTTATATGTACTTTTTTTTTCTCTTTTGGTAATTTCGTTTAAAGGTGAGAACATTTTTAAAAACATCTGATATTCTCAAATAATATTGAAAGTTGGTATGTAAAGTGAAATATAGATTGTGTGCAGTAATGAGCGGATACATTACTTAGGTTTTACATTTTTGTTATCTTCTTTCCTTCATTTTGTTGCACGCTTTGCGAATCTTTTAGTGCATTTCATTTTTTATTCTTTATGCACTACAATGGCTTTTATTTGATTCTATATAATTTTAGTTCATATAAAAAAAATATACATATTTCTTGCTAGGTCTGATAAAATTTCTATTGAGTTTGTGTAACATAAAGTTTAGTATTGATATTTTTGTTTTTACATTATTTGCAGTATTTTATAAAATAAATTGTGCAAGTATCTTCGCAGTGATTTATATGGTTAAGGAGTACTCCAATATATTATATTTATATAGGATTTATATTCACAATTATTTTCTCTATATGTTACTGTCGTAGGTTACCTTCAAACTGTCCGTCGCTCCGGGTTCCTATTGGTAGTCAGTACAATGTTTAAATGCAGTGATGATTAGTACTATACTTTATAAAGTATATTTATTTCATTGTTCCGTATAAGATCTTGAGTGAGAAGGGCAGGTTTTTTTAAGGGAAAAACCATAACATTCTTATTTCGGAGGAAAGCCACGAAATTAATGTTCGGGCAATCACTACCACGGGAAGTAATCACGTAGCCACTAAAACATCCTTGGAGTTCAGTTTGAATATTATATTTTTAGATTTCAATTTCCAATTTGCTGAATTATATCCTGATATAAACAGAAATGAAAGCAATATGAAAGGATTGCTTCCCTATATTTTGACCCACTTGAACACTGTATGCCATATACTATTAAACATCACTTTATAATTAATTATTGCATTATTTTTAAGCTATCAAGAAAAGTACATGCAAATATTATAATGTCTTTTGTTATTTGTTGACATTTTCTATTATTCTTTATACATGTATAATTTTGTTATTTGTTTTGCATAAACCGAGGCTGTTCTTTTTTTTCAACTATTGTCCCACAATTGCTATTCAAAATATAAAGGATTAGAGCAAATTGTACACTCTTTCATTAAAATGAATGCCATCGTCAATACAGTATTTCCTTTTGTGCAAGTACTGTGCAAGACAGGGCATCTGGTATATAGCGGTGACTATGTGTGAAGTAACTCATGACACCGAAACGCCTCCGAAAGGGAGTTATGTATTTAATTTAAATCTACAGAAAATATATACTTTCATTAATTAAAAAGAAAGTTACAATTTAGGATCGCAAAATGGCAACTTGGAATCAGAATTACACCTCCTTCCAGCCCCGGATTCAAATGCGTCCCATTCTTGCAAATTAACATTCTGGTTATCTTAAGACTAAGTTCATCTTTCAGGAAACGAACCACCCACCTCTCACCAAACAATTTTTCTGGATTAGGGTGCAGCAAAAAGTCAAATTTTCGAGTATCGAATTCTAACAGGGCTCAAAACTTGCTTATTTGCATGCTGATGAATGGAAAAATACCTATAAAAAAGTCACATTTTGGATCTTTAGGTCGCGCAAACGGCTTAAAATTTGAATGAAAATGACAGAAAACACCAAAATTTACCTCTTTGAAAAAATCAAATTTTTCAGTATTGAATTGTAAAAGTTGCGTATTTGTAGGCTAATCAATGGAAAAATAACGAAAAAATCACACTTTGGATCTTCAGTTCGCGCAAGCGGTTTAACGTTTAACAAATTGTCCCCAAAGAACATCAAATTTACCTTTACGCGAGAGAATCAGATTTTTGAGTACCGAATTCCAATATGGCTCAAAAGTTGCGTATTTGCATGCTAATTAATGAAATGAAAACGAACAATTCACACTTGGGACCTTCAGTTCGTGCAAAAGGTCTAAAATTTGAAAAATAGGACAGAAAACACCAATATTTATCTTTATGCGAAAAAAATGTTTCAAATCGAATTTTAAAAGGGCTCAAAAGTTGCGTATTTGCGCGCTAATCAAAGAAAAAATAAGAAACATAATCATACTTTGGATCTTCAGTTCGCGCAAACGGCCTAAAAGTATTAAAATAATTACAAAAAGCACCAAAATTTACCTTTACACAAGGAATATACGTTACTTTTTTTATTTCGTTAGCCTCTAAGTAATTTACTTTAGTTTTGTGAGGGAATGCTTGTTAATAATTCGTTAATGTGAGTGATTTTATACATTTTATTTTCATAATGATTTTGCAGCTCTTCGCCCATTTCTCAACTTTTTTTCTTTTTTTCTTGAGGTGGCCCAGAAGTCATCACGAAGAAGTGGCTGCAATTCGAGTTCCACCCACATGCTACTCAACTCTCCTACGAATTAGGTTGTGCTAAATCATGTTGATTTAGTCAAGAATGTTGTTTTAAATTCGGATTTTTCAATCACATTTTGGCATTGGGAGTCTTGGGAGCAAAGTTGCACTAATGTAGCCACCTCTTGTTTCTTTTCCACACATCTTTCCTGTAAACTCCGAAACAAGTTTGACACCTTCCAACTTCCTGAGTATGGCATGGAAAATTTAAGAAGTCAAACTCATGAGCAGATTTGTCATAAATAAGTGATAAGAAATTAAAAGGCGTGGTAGCTTTCATTTTCTCTATGCTATCAGTTCACTGTAGTTCGTGGCATCATAATTTATTGAAGTTGCCATAAAAGTTCTCCGTGAGCAGAAGACGTTCAATTATTTGTATTTGGTCCATACGTGAAGGCATGTCAGTGTAAGCAACACAGAGCCGTGAACTTCGGTTTCCACTGCTCCCCCACCTTCTTTCCCGCTCGATGACTTAGTCCAAGAAACGTGCTTCAATAGCAGCCTTTTGAACTATACAGTATACATAGGCCTACTATTTGGCATTGTTTTCCAACACCTTTCTTCTATTGGAAAAGCATGAGAACTAAAATGAATGTTTTTAGAATAACTCCAAATAAAAGGCAAAATCAAGATTTGTAGTTCATGGATTATTTTTATTTTATCATACACTGAGATAAAGGCTTATAGTTAATTATGGAGTAAGTTATATCTTACTACCCGTTTTATGAATTCATTTTCTACGTACTGCAAGTAGCACCTTCAAACCATCATTGAATGAGTAAACCGTTTGTAAAATATCCAAAGTAAGACTAATAGTGTAACATATGTAATACTTCTGGAGGAATCAACCTCAGAGTATCAGATTTAAAATGCTAACATAAATTTTGATTTCTTTGGACACGACAAGAATGATAAGAATGTTAACGCCTAGAGCATTTAGATTCAGTTGTTGCACCTATATTATGCAGGAAAGGACTTATAATCTTAGTTTACGTAAAAAAGCACTTATTAACATGAATTTCAGTTTAACTATCTATAGAAAACGTATGTATGTTCCAGCATAACTCTCGAACTCCTCGAGCAATGTCAACCAAATTTAGTACACATATAAATTACAACCTCGAAAAAAGCCTATTTTGGAGATATCCGTACAAATAGTTTCGAGGGAGGAACATGAAAAATAATCGAAAACAGATATTTATGCCGAATTCATAGTTAAAGGGAGCACTGAGATCAATAGTGACTATCCGATGCCTTTTAATCCCAAAGTCAGCCTTATCGGCATAGTTGTAAAGGCGCGGACGGAAATGGATGGAATGGAGCAATGAAAATGGCCAATATTACCGCCAAATCGTGGCTTAAATGTCGCTAAGATAAATAGTGGCCTGCCCAATGCTTTGATTTAGGTCGTATGAGCATTAGAAGTAAGAGTAAATACAGAGTAATGAATAAATGATCGAAAACGACCAATATTACTGTTAAATCCATAATTTTCGAGCCGACCGTGATGAATAGTGACACTCTCAATGCCACTAACATACAGGTTCGACATGTCCAAAATGACCGAGTTGGTGTCGAATTCCATAGTTTTCTAGGTGGTTAATCTTATTACTGGCAGTTCCAATGATGTAAATATTCGAATAACAAAGGGCAATCAGCTAGTGTAAGCTTAAAATCTAATTATCCCCGACACAAAGGGAAACATATAAAATTCATTTTAACATCAAAAGAGAGTAAATAAATAGTGAAGTACACCTCTCAGATTGTGATTACATCTTTTGCACAGGCAGAACATATTAGTGGAATGCATTATAGCGTACTGTGTACTGGCCTATTAGCTCATTCACTTTTATCAACATGAGAGAATATAATAATTGTGAACTGTGTATTTTGTATTTTAAATAAACAAGGAACTAGAAAGAATATGCTGGTGAATTTCTGGTAAGTGTTCATTGAGGGTTGTTTATTATTATTATTATTATTATTATTATTATTATTATTATTATTATTATTATTATTATTACTCTCTGGAAATTGGGACGAATGGTCAACTTACTATTACTGCTACTACTACTACTCTATTGTATTAAAATATTCAAAGACATTTTCGAGATATGGTGGAGTATCCACTTTTCAAGATGGGGCCTCAAAGTAACCCTTTCCTCAAAAAAAAAAAAAAAAAAAAAAAAAAAAAAAAAAAAAAATGAAAACCGTCATTATAAGTCGAACATCAATATGAGCCGAATTGTGTTTTAGTTTAGTTAAAACGTTTCAGGAAATATCCGAGATATAGTAGAATATTTGATGTTCAAGATAGCAACCGGAGGTATCCAGACTTTCTGAAAAGTATTTACTTACATTAATTTAAGTTAAATTCACTTTATTCGGTTAAAGGTTAAAAATTCATGTATGGAAAATACTCAACCTTATATCTCAGGACCGGTGACATTTAAAAAGTATTTAAATTGCTTTGAGTTACTAGATTAATTTTGTCCTAATTTCGCCTCTCTAAATATTATAGGTTCTGAGTCTAAACGTCTCCACGTACAGCGGCGCACCATAGTTATACTATATAATGTCTGTTAAAACTTTTTTCACGACTTATAATTCAAATCAGCTAGCCTACATATCATGTAAAAAAGTGCCAATCTTTTCTTTGGCCATTGATTTACATCAGAGCCTGGTGAGTCATAGTGGATCACAGTGGGTCGTGGATCAGAGTGGTCACCCTCAAGCAAGGTTCAGAGTAGGTCATAGTGGATTGGTGGGTTAGAATTGATCAAGGTAGATTGTGGGTCAGAGCGGGTCAATGTGGGATCGTTTCCATGGGTCGGAGCTGTTGGCTGGTCACGTTTTCCTCGACCCACGTCATCTTTGGACCCGTCATTATGTTACGGTGTGGGTTTGGTACTAAATAATTATCACGAAAAATGCAATCTGTCACGCATAGGAGACGCAATCCAATGATCATGGTCATTTTATGGTCCAATGGTCATTCGACGTCACACTTATACTTGGATAAGGTATGTTGTGCGACTCTGTGAGAGACTGCAGCAATTTGCTTTACTTCAATATCTTGCACTTTTAAACGTGTTTTTCTGTTTTGTTATTGTCGCAACTTAACGGATTTAGAAGCGTGGCCATAGATTTTCTGGTGTAGGTTGTATTGACATTTTGACCAGTTGCCCTTTTGCACAGGGTTATCGTACAGAGTTGAGATTTGTTCTATCTTCTTTTATTTAACAATAGCTTTCATAGAATATGTTGCTTCACCCCCAGTTCTATTTGCAAATTTTGAGTTGGACCCCGCCTTGGACCCTGCGAGTGCCCCGGGGACACAAATGTTTCATTCAAAAGGTGCTGGGCTCCCCACAGTAATTTGATATGTATTGGCTGAGTTTCCTTTTCCGACCGTTTCCGAAAAATCTGACCCGGAATCTGACTTTGTAATGTATAGTAAGAAGCTCAATTTCTAACTTTTCACGCTCCGCTAAGTGAACTTTGTGGTGGACAAACACCGTGTGCGTGGGTTTCCTCGGGGTTCTACCATTTCCTCCCACTTTCTTCATTCCAAAATTTTCGTTCATTACTCATCATCACCGTCTCCTTTAGCCCAACTGGTACAACCGTGGTTACGTAAAAGTCAAAGATTTCATTTCATTTCATTTCTAACTTTTCACGCTTATATCTCCGCAACGGTTGAGATCGAGGATGTATCCCTTTTCGTGTTATGTTCTTTTGGGACAAGGTATCCAACGGCCATAGTCTCGATTCAAAGTCAGAGTTACACTTGGATAGATTCCCTCGTAAGTCATCATCTGCATCACTTCCATTACTGTCATCATAAAAGTCCTCGTATGTGACACTAAACAAGAGTGTGTATGAGTTCCTGTGGGCCACGAACTGAATAGTTACAGTCTTTGTCTGTAACATATAAAAGTTTAGAAATTACTGTAATTGGTAGCCTTTAAAACACGCATCAAGCAATAAAATTTATTTAAATACAATGTTTCTATATTAATTCTTGATTAAGAAAACTCCCAATGACTCAGCAATGAGTCTGCTGTGTTAAAAAAACATACTTTTGTAGACATACGAATGAACAGAGCCAACGTTTTGGACCGTACATTCGGCAAAAAAATATAATTTATCATTCCCCCCTTTCCCAGTAACTTTAATAGTCAAATTAAGCAAAAATAAATCTTAGATTCGTAATTAGCGCCTTTGAGTCTATAATGTCAGCTTAATTTCAGTCTTTCCAAGACTATTCTGTAGGAAGAAAGTTTTAGAACAATGGGAACTGAAATTTATCATTTTGCTTCCCCCTTCTCCCGAAAAGCGACTTTATAGTCATGCTACCTAAATATCAGAATTATATTCAGCGCTTTTTAATTATTAGATCAGCTTAGTTTTACTTTCAACACAAGACTCCCAAAATTGCTCTTTAGTCACGCTACAGAAAAATATAATTATGTCAGATTCACAAATTAAACATAACTTTCTTACAAGGCTGTCTATATTTTTTAATTATAAATTAACAAGGAGAGAGATACCAATTTATGTTATGTTATCTATGATTTCAGTTGGAGTAGTAGTCTGAAGAAGGAAGTGATATACTTCCGAAACTGTAACATTTCTCGTTAATTTATAAAGTTATGTTTAATTTGTGTTTAAGATGGACACAAAGCCTTTTTATAAAAATGTCAGATTCGTGATCATTGCCTTTTTAACTATAAGAGCTATTTGGTTTTATACTCGCATCAAAAGGTGTGTATACAGGTGTCCTCTAAAACAATGAATATTAAATTAATTAATCACATTGTCCCCTTAAAAAGTTACTTTCTAACCACGCCACTGAAAAACAAAGGTTAAATTCGTAATGAGCTCCTATGCATCTATAAGATCAGAATTGTTTCAATCTCTCCAAATTTTTAGTAGACAGAGGTTTCTAAAACAATATTAGTTTTCGTAAATTTCTTTGACCCGCCCTCGAAAAAAAAATACTTTCTAGGCACAGCTCAGAGAAACAACGTTCAAACTAGTAATCATACGACTCGGAAATGTTCCAATTGCTGGAAAATTGTTTTAACGACATTATAATTTATCATAATTTTTCACTTCTCCTTTATAATTGTTTTTCTGGTGACGCCAGTGAAACATAAAAGGTCAGATTCATGAGAGTTTTAAAACTCTGCTAGGTATCATGTATTTTTGCTTTGATTCCATCAAAAGCGACTTTCTAGTGATGCTACTGAAAAATAAAATTCATATTTGTAATCAGCGCGCTGGAAACTGTAATATAAATGGAATTTCCGTTCGTGAAAATGTGTTTTGTGCATTATCGTGTTTTTTCACTTCCTCCCACACAAAAGTCTCTTTCTTTAGACACCACTGAAGAATAAAGGCCAGATTCATGAACAGCACTTTAAAAATTATAAGGTCCATTTTGCTTCATCCTCCTCCATAATGTTTTGTTGACAATCACTCAAACGCAATTTCTCTTCATTTACAAGCAAGGACTGCTATCTTTTTCTTTACTGCGATGTACCCTGTTGCAAACATAAAATTTTCTATTACAGAAACTATATTTCAATTGTCTGGAAATTAAAGTTAAGATCGTCTTCCGTGGAAAACCATATAGCAGAAGACTCAAACGCATAAATAACAGGTCACTTTTCTGACTTACAGTTAGTGTGATTGGCAAACCTACCTTTCTATTTATAGCTCGAAACCAAGTCAATTTGTTCAGCGACAGTCCTATAAGACCAGAGACAGCCACGCAGCTATCTAAGACCTTTGTGTTGTCAGCATACCGCTTTCTCTGTGCACTACTTGACTTTCTAGACAGGAAGTAGTCCCAAGGATGACCAAAAGGCCCAAAATACTCACTTCCAGAGTCTGTCAATCTCGGAGAGATGCGGGCCTAAGCTAAAATTTTCTTCTACACCCACCAGGGATTTACCCGGGTCGCTTGATTAGAAATCTGTCCCTCAGCAAACTGAACTTCATGTCCAACACGCATTTATAGTCCAGACATGGTTAGCAACCTTTCTGAGAGTTTGTGCCAAAGTCTACCAAATCTCTGATAAAAAATTTAGCTACCCGTGAAAGAGATTTTCTTTTTTACTTAGATGTTTCGAACCAATTTTTGCATTCATTTTTTATCAAGGCCTACTAAGTAGATTTCATATCAACACTACTCAAACAGAAAAAAATATGAATATATGCTTCTAATTTCAAATTATTTGTATTTAAGTTGTAGCGTAGCCGTTGCATTTGATGTAATGCACAGTTGTTAGTTTCCATTGAAATCACGCAAAGACAAATAACTCGTAATAAGTTTGAATACCTTCCATTGAATTTTATTTGTTTCTGGCTCATAGGGACAAAGCAATTTTCAGTTAACAATATTTTTGCTCTTTTCTAATAGTATTTATGTATGTATGTATGTATGTGTATATTTTGTTTGGTATTCAGTACTAATTATTTCTTAGTTATTTTGTACTGAAAACCATCTAGTTATCTAGGTACAGCATATTTGTCACATCTACCCAGAACAACCAGGTCACGAAACTCTTCTTTTGTCTTCTGAGTTATAGCTTTCTAGCTTGAGCTGTTACGTGAAGATGTCATTCGTTAGTTAATTATATAAATCTGCTTTAATTATGTATTAAATACATTTAATTAAGTAAGTCATATTTTTCATTATTTCACTGTCGAATGTAATTTTTAAGTTTGAATACTTAATTTTTAAACTTCAGTATTGAAATTTTGTAATTAGATTTTTCCTTTTTTAGGAATAAACGAGTTTTTGGCAACTCTCACGCTATTTCTAAACTTTTCAAGCTTTATGTTTATATTTCACATAAATATTTTTCACTATCGCACATTTATCTACCAGTTCAACCATATAATCCTCAGATTCCGTGAATCACTTACCGAACGATGAAAACAATAGACCAAAACAATGTATTTCAAAATTGGTATTCTATCAATATACATAAACATTTTGCAAGGGAAGTGAAGTAAACCGTTTCCGTTCCTTAGCTTCCGTTTACTTAGTCCCAAGATATGTTTTAAAATAGAACATATCTCTGGGTTTATTTTAATCATTTCTTATTTGATTCCTTGCCTATTACCTCTATTATATTACATTCCGTATTCACTTTCAAACAATTATTTAAGGAACACTAAAACTCTGAGATCTAATACATTGGTGAACTTTTGTTGCTTATAAAGGTAGTGAAATTTCAGGTCTCGTCTCCGATTTAAAACCAAATACTTCTTGTCTCATAGCCAACACTAATTACACTAGTACATTTCGGAATAATAGTTTCGAATAATAAAGGTTTCTGATCGGCCAGGAAAGGAAATCCTCAAAATTGGTTGATTGGTTTTTCGGGAGAGCTATGGAAATAAAACATTAATTCGTTGCTGTATCTAGATTCCCCAATCTATGATATCACAGTTGATTTTGAACTTGATACCATATCAGAATGAAAATACCAGCAACTCTGATTTAAAATTTACTATATAGAACCGATATATCAAATTGTTTTTCGGTAGTATGATGGGGACATTTCGAAATGAATTTCCTTTTTCTTTCCAAAGTATGACGAATTAAAACTTTTGTTTATGTTAGGGATTTAACTGAAACACTGCTTCAGTTTCCTTATACTATTACTCAGTGTTTAAGTTTCAGTCTGGGGAAGTTTATTATTTAGTGGACAGTTGGGATTCCTGAAACTGTGTTGAATAAACTTTGCTTTGTTTTGCCAGTATATTTAGTACGGATGTAAAATGTAAAATGTTATACATATCAAATCAAATTCCTTTCCTTTTTTACTGTATTTCCTGAAACTTGAGATCCTATCATAAACTTTCACAAGATATTTTCCCAAGTAGAGTCAACGACCGAAACGCAAACGAAGGCTTTAATCCACACGTTGATTCACGTAATACTGTAATTCATGTAAACTATTAAATATTGCAAATGCCCATTGCATAACATTATTAACTTCAGTAAACATATTAAATACTCTAATAAGATAGTAAATACATCTAATATGTTTTGCCATGCGTGAGGAACTATATCTGTTGCGAAAATCCATGGGGGCAACTGTCTTTCCTCTACACGTTACGGGTACCTATGAACAATGTACTTTATAAGTTATTCTTACACTCATTATGCGAAGAGTTCATCGTTTAATCTCAGTAATTATGGCTACGACGTCCTTTGTCAAAACAATATAACATACGTAGTTGTAGACGTAGGTATACATATTATTTATACACGTAGTCGTAGGTAATACATATTGTTATTATTATTATTATTATTATTATTATTATTATTACTATTATTGGAGAAAATTCACCATCATCGGACTCGTCCCATTAGCGGACCACCATTTATTTCGCAAGACAAGTTTCTGTGCATGTTCGAACGAATAGGAACGAAAAGAAAGTGACCTAATCCTCACATTGTGAAGAGTGAGCTCAAAACCTCAACTAACGCCCGCGAAGTTGAGGCGTTCTTTGTTTTGTTGTACAGGAAAGGTTTGACGTCCGTGCAAACGCTTGCCATTTGGGAAGGTTTTAGAAGGTAAGTGGCCAAAGTTTGTACAGTTTAACCTTTATGAAGTAATAGTCTTTATAACTGTGATGTTTGTTTGGTACTACATATACTAGAAACATGTTAAATATCGAGCGGAACGCAAAAAACAAGGTAATGTCAGACTCTACGTCACGTCCAAAGGCGAAACCCTGATTTCTTTTTTATGGTACATCCTTGTATAGTAAACGGATTAATACAGCCTATTAGTAAAGCGATCGTACACGCTGTTCCATATACCTAAAAACCAATGGCAGTGCTGGTGGGGAAAAGTGGGATACCCAGAATATAGCAAAAGCTGTTAAAGCAATTAGGAAGAAGATAAAAGGGTATAAAAGGGCAAATAAAGAATTCAAGGTTCATAGACGTATATTCAAAGATTCTGATTTCCTTCCTACTAAGAACACACAGGGTACTCGTGATGCCCGATGATGAAGTAGAAATTAGTACCTTGACAATAGCCACTTCTCGAAAAGGGTCTGAATCATCATCAACTTCGCATCAGCCAGGTCCATCTAATTTCTTAGCAAGCGATGAGTTTGGTCCATTGGACATCAGCGCAATACCCATTGTGCACAAAACAAAGTGCGCAAGAAGTCGGGATGCAACATCATCTTTTGTCATAACTTCCTTTCTACACAAATATGATATACTTTGATCTGTGGTGAGCTCATAGGAAAAGGGAAAAAATCCTTCGCCCGCTGAAAGAAGGGTATCTATGAACAAACAGAGCAATACTTCTCAAGACAACCCATTACTAGCGCGAGGACGTAGTAAGCGAACTAGAAGTCTTACGTGCTCAGTTCGTCATCGGACGACAACAGTTCAATGACTGGTCGCATTTCTTTCATTTCCACCGAAGACAGCGACTTGGAAATTCCACAAACAGGAGTGTCAAATGACATTGATGCTAAGTGCTTGTTTTGTGGGGAGAAGTTCTCTATGGATTGTAGGAATGAACTGTGTACACAGTGTGCAAAGTGTAGTATTTGGCCCCACGATGCGTGCATAGGAAATGACCGTGAGACATACATTTCTGATTTATGAAGTAAAGAGAGAGCTAATAATAGTTTTTGTTTCTGTCTTTGACTTAGTGTACCATGAATTTTTCTATTGCTCACGGATGTGTATAGTATTTGCAAATTAAAGTTTTGTGATATTCATATTTTTGTGTGACTTTCATATAAGTTATTACGTAGATTTTACTTTAGACGCCTTTCTCTTAAACGGCATTTTCGTCACTTTTCATTAAATAATTATTTAGTAAAATCTTATGAGCTGTATGCTGAATTGACTAATGAGAGATCTTTGATAACATACCAAAAATATTATTCCAATTAAATACAAATAAAACCATCATAATATTAAGAGGTATTAATATGTACAAATACAACAGAGAAGTCCCAGTTTCTTGATTTTCTTCTTCTTCTTCTATTATTATTATTATTATTATTATTATTATTATTATTATTATTATTATTATTATTATTATTATTATTATTATTATTATTATTATTATTATTATTGAGTAGGGCAGTAGTTTCCATGTGTCCCTGTATATCGACATATATCACTCTAAAGTTTTTTCAATTGATTCTATATTTAAATAATGATATAAATCTTACTAATTGGCCTCATATTGAAACCGAAAAGGATAAGAACCAATCATTTTGGTCGGGATATGTATGAAAATTTACATCAATGAGTTCATATCATGAGAGTGAATTCCTTCAAGGTTTGTTTAATGTTGGAAGATTCAACGTGGGATCCATTTGTGGCCCTCAACACGTCGAGACGATATTCCACTTATCGGCACGTATTCACCAACATTTCAAGTGCACCTGTCCCAACCGCCGCGACGATTCTTTGCCGCAAATGATTGATTTCTCTGATCTCTTAACTGTACACAACATTTTTTTATGCATGCCCAAAAGAAAAACTCAAGTGGGGTTAACTCTGGGCTTCGTCGTGGACAAGGTACTGGACCAGCCCTGCCTATCCACCTTACTGGAAAGCAAGTGTCAAGAGCCGCACGTACATGGTTACTGTAATGAGATGGGGCGCCATCTTGTGGAAAAAAACACAAGCCACTTTTCCGCCTCAATATCGTCAATTTGGGGAAATACGTACTCTTGTCAGCATGTCATAGTAAACGTCCCCGTTTATTGTCTTTTCTACAAAAATGAAAGGACCAATCACACGATCTTCCTTCAAACCTCACCAGACATTAAGTTTGGGAGAGTCACGATGACGCTGAAAAACTTCATGTGGATGCTGTGCCTCCAAAGTCTGCAGTAATGACGATTAACTGTTCCACTGACATGAAATGTAGCCTCATCAGAAAAGTGAATCTGTTTTTAAGAAATTGACATCATCATTAATTCTGTGTAGAAAGTCAGTAGCAAACTCATACCTTTCGATTTTATCAGTAGACTTAATTTCATGTAACAGTTGCAATTTATAGGCGCGCAACTTAAGTCTTTTAGGCACAACATCATACACAGTACCTTTATGCACTCCTAATTGTAGACTACAACCTGGCCAATGACATCTTCGTGCTCCGAACACAAGAAACACGTATCTGTTCACCATTTTCAGAAGTTCTCGGTCTACCTGTTCATTTTGCTTTTAAAACACTACCGGTTTCGTTGACAGACTTTAGAGATAGTTTTTGCTCTAGGTAGTTCACCACCATACTGACGTCTAAAATTACGTTGAACTGTTATAGCTGAGTCAGTTTTCACAAGCCAAGTAACACATTGCGCTTTCTGTTGCAGTGTACACATTGTTCCTGAATTGCTCTGCACAGCACGCCTGCCTGCACTGAAGTGAGGAAACAGAGATAAAAAATATCACTGGTGCCGTCTCAAAGTCAAGCAGACCTGCCATCTGCAGAGGAGCGAATCTTGGAGAATCAAGCACCACACACTAGAATAGTATATGGTACCTTGTAAAGATTCTAGAACACATTAAAATCAAAAAAAAATATTTCGGAAATATGAAGAGGATAGTCTTTTTAAGCTCTATTTGTATATTTATTGGTTAAAGTGTATTCTCTAATATTGATTTAATATATAAGATATTTTCTTTATTTGAAACAACCACTATCAATGTACGTTTATAAACTACTTATATACTCAGATACAAAACTTCTATACTCGTGTTATTGAACAAGAGATAAATCGAATATATAGTATGTGCTGTAAGCCATGAATGATGGCATTAACCCCAATAGTTGAAAAAAAGCAAGGAAATTGCATATATTCAAGCAAGCAGTTAAACAAAAATTATTTAATTAAATAAACTATGCATTATTTTAAAATAAAAGGTCTTTCTTCGTTCTTTTCGAGCTTCAAATTTTTCTATGACTTCATTGAAATCTGAAATGCTGCTCGCCAAGTTTTCTCTGAATAAAAAGCATCGCTACCGCAAATATTTTCCGCTTTATTCTCTTTAGGATACAGAAACACGTCTCTCCTCCGACAATACGCATTTTGTTAGCATTTCTTTGTATGGATACGTATAAGGTCAAAAAGTCCATTTTCAGTAACCACGTATTTTTGTCTGCTGTTCTACTGTAAAGAAGCATGAAATCTAAGATGTTTTCCTTCGAAAATAATAATAAAAAATAGTTTAACATTCCAACAAATTAAGCTAAAGAAGACAGATGATTATTGAAAGTGAATGATTTGATATTATTTTTTTATGCTTTTCGCCGGAAATCGAACACGGGATCATGTGCATGAAAGTCACAGAGCTAGGAATTATACCAGTGGTAGGACTTTTTCTCCTTCGAGACATGATTTACTAAATATTAATGTTTGGAATAATTTGTTAGTTTTCAATCGATGGGAATTAACCGTGAATTCGAAATCACTGAATTTGATGCTGAAAATACGATGGCAATCTCAAAAAAAAGGTCTCCTATTTTTTTGGGGACGTAGAGAAACTTTTAATACGGTTGTTGGCAACACTGTTGTGGGTGGTGCCTTCTCCGCTACCACGTAAGCACGCAGGCGCTTCGATCGGATGCTCAGTCTTGGCTTGGTAGGCATTCGAAATGGAGCCCCTGATGAACGTCCGCCAAGTGCGAAGTTCGCGCAGTTATTCGATTTTTGAAGGCAAAAGGTGTTAAATCGGTTGACATTCATCGCCAAGTGACGGAAGTGTATGGACAGTCGTGCATGGATTTCAAAAACGTTCGCAAGTGGTGTAGAGAGTTTACAGCCGGTCGTACTGAAATTCATGACGAGGAAAGGAGCGGGAGGCCATCAATTGCCGACGAGAGGAACTCATGCGTAAAGATCGGAGGATCACTCTGGATGCTCTCTGCATTTTGGTTCCTGAGGTTTCCAGAAGCACCATCCACAGGATTTTAACGGAAAAGTTGCAAGACATGGCGGCAAGGTGGTATGACATGGGCATTGTAAAACTGCTACAGCGTTCTACAAAAATGCATCGACCGAAATGGCGATTATGTACAAAAATAAAGCTTTGTTCAACCTTTAAACTGATGTAGCAATTATAGAGAATAAACGGTTCTTTGTATATTTAAAAATATAGGAGATCTTTTTTGGGATTGCCCTCGTATCTTGAATATAGGAATTTCTCTTTTGGGAATGGTAGGAATATATCTCAAAGTAGAAAAAAGAACGAACTGCGATTGCAAGGACTAGATATTTCTGCTATTATCAATGTTCATTTGATTTGATTATGTTTACTATTCATTCTGTACATCATATTACATGTATGTTTGACTATGGTGTATTCTTTATTTCAGTTCTTAACTCTAATGATGTTTTAAATTGGAGAATTTCGTGAAAACAAAATCAAGCAACCTCTTAAATACAAAATTATTATCTATACTTCTGTGCATAATAAGATTATTATTCTTTGAGTGTCATAAATTATTTCCTATATTTTAAATTCCTTGCGGCCCCTGGTTCGATCCCACGTCGCGTCAAGTGGGCTTCGTGTTGGACGAACACCGAGTACATGTGTTTCCTCCCACTTTTTTCATTCATTATCACTATCTTCTTTAGCACATGGTCATAAAAATATTGATGAGAGATTAATTACAAATTACTTAATTGGACGGAGTGGGAATAAATATAATAAATATTAAGTCCCGTTGACTGCATTTATACTTTAGTTTTTCATTAGACATACTTCCTGGTGTTCCATGTTGGAATCTCCTGTTTTCATGGCTGGTAATATGACATAACTCCTCCCCCCCAGGAAAAAGGAAAACATCTTGCTTGAAAGACAACCGATAGGGACAGTTCTTGAGGCAGTAAACATTCTTGAAAACTGCACCGATACGAGAACAAAATTAAAATACCGAATTATTTTATAATTCCTCTGCTTTAATCATAATGAATATTTAGAACCACAACCACCCAACTTTGGGCGGGCAAAATTCCCCCGATATTAAGAGAGAAAGAAACAATACTACCACCCGACGCGTATTTGTTCTTTGCGAGTTTGTTTTGTGAATAACTTCTTTCTTCCAAGCGTCTGTATGTTACCCTATCAATTGAGTCAAGCGCTGCCAAGCGGTGGAATTCGTAACTATTACAGAAGCTGAAGATACACCAGTTGCGGAACAAGCTGCAACTGTAAACAGGCACCCCGTGTTAAGAGATAGGCAGTGGCCGCTATATGCTCAACGTTACTCCTTCCAGTAGCAACGCTCGCTGCAACTCAAAATGTAAATTTCTCTCTTTCTTTCAGTTTTTTTAATTCATTTTTTAAGAAATGCATCAATACTGTCTTGCGCTCAAGAGCAAAGGTTTATTTTTTACTGATACACTACTTTAATACCTAAAAATATCTTTAGTATTAAAAAATATCCGGTTGCACAACCATGCTACATATAGTACCAGCTGCCACTGATATATATGTGTGTGTGTGCGTGTGTGTGTTACGAATAACTATAAATAATTTCATTTCATTTGCTACAAAAGCTGATGCGGATGGTAACTAACTAACTCTATGGCCTATGGAACCAGGAGATTCAGAGTAGCGTTCAAAAAATCTCTCCAATTATATCTGTCCTTAGTCACCCGCATCCAGATTCTACTATGTATTAGTATTTCTGCGAGATCCGTCTTATTATTGTTTTTCTATTTGCGCCTACGGTTTCCTAATGATCGTTTTCAGATTGGATTTCCAGATAAAACTTTAAAAGCGTTTCTACCTTCTTTCGTTGTTGCTACATGACCTGTACACCTAAGCCTCTTAGATTTTACGACCCTGACAATGTTTGGTGAACGATATAAATTATGTAGTTACCCGTTATGAATTTTTCCTCATTCACCATCCCGGTTCCTCTTAGGTTCAAATATTCGTCTCTGAATCGTATTCTCCACTACTTTCAGTCATCGTTCTTCCATCACAGTAAGTGACTATGCTTTGCAACCATACAGAATAACATACATTATTATCGTTTTATATACGTTAACTTTCAAATTACTCGTCAGAATTAGCGACAACAAAAGATTTTGAACTGAATAATAACAAAAATTCCTTGTTTCTAGTTGACTTTTATTTCCTTCGTGAATACATGATCTGTTAATATTGTATTAATACTAGATATTTGTTGTATCCACTTTATTGAAAGTATTATTTGATGTTTACAAAATCCTAATTAGTAAAAATAAATTCGTCTTCCAGTTCCGATATTATTTTCTATGTATAGCAATGGTCATAACGAGAAACGGTTGAAGACACGGATTCCGCAACTGAAAAGCAAGTTCAATCTCTGAATGTATTACAATATTACAACCGGAATCTAGCCATGTACTACGTCTTGTTTTAGGAGTGAGTTTGGAGGTGCACCATAGTTTTACAATGGCAAACAAAACTCAATTTTCATTTTGTAAAATCATTTTTTTTAAATATTTAGAGCCATCTGGCGTTGGGGATCCAAAACTTAGGCTATTGCTATTAAAAATTGCAAAAAAATGAATATTATCCTAGAAGATATCTGATCAATACGTCACGCCTACAGCAGTTAGATATTTGTAACTTGCTTTTTCCTTGAAATTCACCACGTTTTATTAGTATGTTACATTACGGAGAACAGGGTGTCCAATACAAAAAGCAACCCGGAGTTTGGGATATGAGAACTTTTGAACCTCAGGCGATACACAGAAAATGGTTAATCCAATATGAAGCTTTGTCAATGTATATATTTTTAAACTAGGAGGCAGCGATTGAAGAACACTAGAAACCACAGTGTTGCTAGATATAACTGAAGGTGTAAATATTTTTTTTTTTTTTGGAAAACATGTAATTTCTCATAACTCATATGTATGGATGTTCTTTCGCTAATTTTAAATTTGTTTAGTCAGAGTAGCTTGGAAGCCATACAGCAGAGAAAAGATTTTTTGTTTCCACCTATAGCTAATCGGATGAGGCCTATGTAAAAGGAAGCTAAGAAAATCGTAGTTTTCGTAAATTAACACTCTGAATTGGCAACCCTGCTGATGTTACAGTGCACCAAAAGGTGCGTAAAGAATTTATTTGCATTATGCAATTCCTGAAAACAATGAAAAAGAAACTTTGAAATTGTCCTGATAAAACTTTTACTTACATGCACCCAGCAACACTGCTACTATCTGAAATGAGTTACCGTTTCTACGTCAGATGCTGGAATTGTCCCCTGTTTGATTCAAACGCTGGTTCACATGTTTCACCAGGTTGGCAGCAACTTTACGAAGACTAGAAGTATTAATGTTCTCAATAGCACTGCGAATGTTCGTTTCCAGGTCTCGAGTAGTTCAGGAATTATTCTTGTATCTCTCTTGCTTTAAGTAACCCCATACAAATGAATTGCAGTGTTGCCAGATGCACGTAAGTGAAAGTTTTATCATGATAATTTCAAAGTTTCAAAGCTTTTTTTTTTTCAGGAATTGCATAATGTAGACAGATCCTTAACCCTTATTGGCACAATCCGGGCCTAGGAGGCCCGGAAGATATTATTTCCTGTTCAAAGTTCCATAAATATATGTGTCTGAGTCTGAGTCTTTCTGACATCATCAGTTGAACGTTCAAAATTGTTATGGTGATATCATTTCCTTTCTGCAATTTGAATTTTTGAAACTTAAAGGTATTTTCTTTATATACCCCGATTTTGCACAATCCGGGCCTTGTAGGCCCGAATTTATATAATTCATTATGCCATGTACATACCCTGTCTTTCTCATTCATTTCCTTCAAAGTATTGAAATAAATATTATAAATTATAGTTTTACTTGTGACAACTAGATTGCTGTCACATTTCTTTCACAATGTGTATATACTGACTTTTTTGGTATTATAATACTGTAATATTCAGGAAGTAAATATATATTACTTTTATTTACACATTTTGTATGTTTGAAAATAGGTCCCGCAAAGATTTTTAAACATTTTTCGGTGCCATTCTGTCGCTCTCTCGAAATGTAATTTTCACTGCATATGTTTGGTGTACATCTATTCAATACGTGTTATCCATTACTGTGACTTGTAAGTATGGGTAGTCTACCGGAAGGTGGCGGATGTTAGAAGAAGTGGACGAAAGCGATACTTGTCTCTGGTTGAGCAGTGGTGAAGCTAGTGATGGTGATAATTCGAATGTTTCGTAATGATAATGATTGCCATATAGAAAATAACCAGTGGAAAAGATACAAGTGAAAGTGCCAATGAAAATGACTGATAGAGATGGAAGTAGCAGAACATCGAATAGCAGGGTGTCTATCGGTCACGAAAGTCACGAATGTTACGAATAAGTCACGAAACCAGAAGACGGTCATGAAAGTCAAGGAAAAGTCACGAAAGTTAGCTTTCGGGTCACGATTTTTTTTCTGTTCAAATATAAGAAATCTGTAAGTTTTACGTCCCACGGTTATGCCGGTTAGGCTAAAGGAGACGGTGATAATGAGAGATGAGTGAAATGGTGGAATGAAGAAAGTGGGAGGAAACGGGAGAACCCCGAGAAAACCCACGAGCACGGTGTTTGTCCACCACAAAGTTCACTTGGCGGGGGCTGGGATCAAACCCGGGACCCCAAACACCAGAGGTGAACGCTCTACCACTGAGCCACCGCGCCCCCTCAAATATAAGAACAGACTGGAAAATGTTGTTCTATAAAACGTCAGAATCCACCAACAAAAATGTCTATGGTCGGCTCTAGGCGCTACCAAATCGCAAGCAAAGCATGCTTCTATCTCATGCATGAAAAGTCAGTCTAATTCGCACTAAAATTTGCTCTTGAGAATGTTAAGAAGTTTTATAGTCTCATATAGTCTCACGAAGAAGTCACGAAATTTCATTTTAGAATTTTAGTAGACACCCTGAATATTGTAAGTGCAGAATTGTGTTCTAAAGACGGACGTTATTGGGCAAGTACTCTGGGGAAACAATCTCAGACTATCTTACAATAGTAGCCTATATGTTCAGCTCCTCAACCACGGCAGGGAACATGTACTGATTCACCTCGCACTGCGTTTGATCTGTTCATTACACATGACATTTTGGAAGAAATTGTGTTGTGCTCTAATTTGCAAGGAAGACGAGCAGCAACTGAGGTTGCAAAGAAATGGAGAGAAGTCGACAAGAAAAAATATTAGCGTTTTTAAGACTTCTACTTTTGTTTGGAGTCGAGAACAGTTGGAATGTATCCGTGCAAGAACTCTTTCAAAATTCCAACTCACACCCGCATTACAACACTATAATGTCCGTCAACAGATTCGAATGCATTGCATTTAAATCATAGCCTCGAATCGTTAATAATTGATTAAAAGTTGATTCCATTTAGAGGTGAATACCCCTTTTACTCAATACCTGCCTAAAAGTTCTGCAAAATAGGGAATAAAAGTGTTTGGATTTGCGATGCTATATTTAGCTACGCTTTTGACGTGTATTTCTATTGTGGTATAATATTGGAGAAGCAATTCGAACAGGTCTTATAGCAGAAGTTGCCAAGCGATTCGTGTTTAGCCTCAACCAAGGACGTAACGTAACATACAATTATTTCACAAGCATTCCTTTAGCAGAATACCTGCTCAAAAGAAATATAGCAATGGTTGGAACAGTTATAAATAATACAGACTGTGAGCATCTTTCCATCAGCAGACCTAGTAATAAGAGAAATATTTATTCTTCCGAATTGGTCAGTTATGTTCCCAATACATCAAAAGTGATTCTCATCAGCAGCATGGATCATGATTCGATAATTGGTGGTAATCGCCTAAAAGGGAAGCAGGAAATCTTTTACTACTACAATGAAGAAAAGGAGGCGTCGAATTCATGGATCAAAAATTGCGAGAATATTCGTGCAAAAGACAGATTTGAAGATGGCCTTTTGCCTTTTTCATGAATATGTTAGAGGTAGCAGTATCAAACTTTTATCTTGTTTTCAAATATCATAATCCAAATTGGAGTATTCAAAAGGATCATAAGCGAATGCCTTTTATCAAGGAGCTAGCTCATGATTTGGTTACACCCCTAATGTTGAGAAAAGCTTAGTCGTCTACTTTGAAAGGTCTGTAAGAGAGAATTTGTTAAGATGTGGTATCAAGAATGAAAGAGAGAACTCAGGAAGACCTGGAAAAAAGAAAAGGAAGCGATGTCACTTGTGCCATAGTTCTAGAGACTGGAGAATCAAAGTGGTATGTTGCAAAGGTCAGAATAATGTGTGCAGTGAGCATATGTTTTGTGTGTGTGAGTAATGTATGTAATATGCAGTATGTGCAAAAACATTTCAAGGTACCAGTGAGACACATAAGAAACTTATGTATATTGTGAATAATAAACTTAAAATTTATAACGTTAAATATGCACACTATATATACATTTTTAGGGCGTATATGTAACGTGAAGATTTGCATCTTTTCACGTTCGAAATACTAATTTAACTTTATATTTTATTTTGTTTCCTTTGCATAATTTGCGAATTATATTGCTGTAACTACAACTGAACATGTTTACGTACTAAATATCAATTTGTTACACATTCAAAACGATCTCCACTTAATTATGTTCGCATGTTCATACTACAGTAAATGTGGGCCTCGCAGGCCCGGAAAGTGCAAACTACGATAACAAAAGCGTAGTGCCATTAAGGGTTAACACGCCTTTTGATGCACTGAAATGTCAACAGGGTTGCCAATTCAGAGTATTAATTTGTGAAAACTACGTTTTCCCTACTTCCCCCTTACAAAAGCCTCATCCGATTAGTTATTTGTGGAAATGAATATTCTTTTTTCCTGGTGTATAGTTTCCAACCTACTCCCAATAAACAAACTGAAAATTAATAATACAACATCCATAGGTTTGAGTTATGAGTCAATTTACATGTTTTGCAAAAAAATGATTTATATCTTCGATTACATCTGGCAACACTGTATTCTTCCCAGTGTACTTCAATCGTTGCTTCCTAGTTTTAAAAAAATATGCATGAACAAAGCTTCATTTTGCTGTATCGCTTGAGGTTCGAAAGTTGTACTATCCCAAACTTTGTATTGTATATTGGACACCCTGTACATTTAAGTTATTTAATGCTAAAGAAACCTACCTAACAATTATGTTACGCAACCATATTCTTAACTATAATATTTCTCAAGAAACAAAGTGAATTTTAGTTTCTAATACATTTCTGATCGATATAGAGTAAAATATTCTATCTCACAATGAAACACAACTGCCCCGTCCCAGAAATATATAGATATGGGTACTAGTTACGTGGAGCAGTATAGTACATAAGACTTCATGTAGGGCGGTCTGAGTTAACAAGCTCGTATGGTTTCAGAATATAGTTGACTTTTACTTACATGTTGTAACATGATAAATGCTAAAGAGCGATCGGCTTTTTCCTTTTGCCTTCGTCACTGCTGTTAAATAGCAAAGAAAGAGATATTAAAGAATAATAAAGAATAGTAGTGATAACGTCATAAGTATGAAGTGCAAAACGAAATGATCTAACTCAAGTTTTTCGGCCATTATATAAGAAGGAACGACCACTGAATGGGACGAAATGTAATGGTGATGGAATTCAAAATAAGAAGGGAATTTAACAAATAAAAAGTAGGTGAGATTATCGATATATTGTATCAGGGATAATATTATAGACATAAAAGAAAAATCTGCGAGATACTCGTTACAAATTTCCATCCTTATAAAAGTAGAAACAAATAGAGAATTTGTTTGAAACGTGTGAAGATTTCTAGGTGGTGCGGAGAAACTGAGTATGATTATTCATTAAAATGTGTAGAAGATTGTAATAATTAAATAAGTATGTTGAGACATTCTCAAAAAAGAAAATGTCAATTCACGTAGAATTAAAGATAACTTGTACTGAGTACCATCAGTTTTATTTTATTGAATAACTTTTTAAATAACAGAAGTAAGTCAAGTATTTAATTGGTCATATACTGATACGTACAAGTGTGGTTGTAACAGTATTGCAAACGAACCCAAATGAATTTTTTCATAGGATGTTGAAGGACATCTGATACGGTTTCCTTACATCCACATTAAGTTACTATGGTACTAATTGCGATAATAAACTATAAGGTATTTCAAATATTACAAAATGTCACCTTTCAGCTCTTACGTGCTACGTGCATTTCTGTTGATATTGCATAAATTTTATCGCTCATTACATCCTGTTGAATGTCAATGTTAATATCACCTAACAAAGAAAATAGACATGTATACTCAACCATATTTTGTAGAAATGCTTCATCTAAGACGACAAATTAATTTAGTAACTGAACACGTGTTAAGTAAATGGTAACATTAATAGTTATGTTGCCAATTAAATTTATAGTTTAACATTCTAGATAAGAAATAGCAAATTTTACTTTTTAAATGTTCCCGTATTAATGGGTGCGATAACTAACCTCTTCAAAATTTTTAGGAGGATGTATCATTGCCCATTTCCTTTGAAAGAGAATGGACCTCTGTACTTAACCATAGAATCATATACATATTTTAACATTCATCAAAAAAGACAAAGTAGGTGGAAAGCGACCATTTGTTGAACAATGCTAATGTCGTTGTTTTGCATCTTTTAAAATTATAGTAGGAAAATTTAAATTGACTTATATATATAAAGTTTTAGGAATCATTTAGCAAATGTTAGTTTAGGACAATTCAATAGTATAAGGGATGGGGTAATGTTCCTCTCCAAAATTCGGAAAGGGGTTTATTGATGTATCCTTACAGTAGGAAAATGAATGGAACACTATACTCAACCATGTTAGTATATTAAGGTAATAAGGCAAAACAACTACGACAGGAAAGGTCAAAAACTCTTTATTTTTAATTTTTTTTTGTATCAATAAAGGAATACTAGGTAGAAATTTCCAAAATTTCATTTGGTGCTCTTACGTTCACATCACATAATTTATGGGTTGACCACGGTACTCTTTCTAAAATTTTGAGGGGATAGTCCCGTGTAAACTTTAACCATGAACATGAGACCGTGGCTCTGTATCCAACGAGTAGGGAAGAGAAAAGTTCCTACAACTGTAACCAATTCTAGTAGCACCTTTCATAGATTAATCTTTTTTAAATTAAGAGATTTTTGCAAGGCAAAAGGCGGCCACAATTGTGTGCGTTAATTACAATTACGAATATTTCTCATTTCCTTAAAATATATTTTCATATTCTCTTTTAAACAAAAAACAAGAGAAATTTTAAATTAATGTCTTAATTTAATGTTTAATGTGTAAAGCACAAATATGATTTGCTGAAATAAACAGATTCGACCAAGGTACAATTTAATTTGAATAATCCGCAAAGGAGTAGATAAGGTGTTGATTAATAATGATTCCAGTATGATTTGTATTTTCCTATCGAAAGATCAGTATCTTGCATTGTCATTTTATTGTTGGTTAGCGTTATAATTTAATAGGGTCATTGTGTATAATTACTCAATTGAGTTGGAATAAAATAATTATCAAGTATACCTCTTTCCTTATGGAGTATGCAATACATCAATCAATATTTAATAAGGTCGATTAAGATATTGATTTTATAATTTATCTCCAAATTTACCTTCGGAAGTTAATCTTTTCTTTATTTTGGAAGTAAATAAAAGTACATTTTTCACCGCTTGTAACTATGAAAATGGAACACTATGAAACATAAGAAGAATACAACATTTGTAGAGTATGTACAACATGGAAGGATAAATAATAGATAGGTACGACAGCGATATGAAGAAGAAGTACTTCTGGTTAAGCCATCCAGTAACAGTAAGCGAAGTTACACACACACTTAGACGAAGTTACGTGTAACGTGAGTAAACGATCAAAATATGCAATCGTCGTTGTTCGGCAGTCCAACCAGCAAATTTCATACATTGATTTTCGACAAATATGGTTTCAAGTGACGTGATATTGGTATCAACATTTGACGGAATACGGTAGCAATGCATCATATATGAATTCGATAACGTTACGAAAGAATGTAATCAGCAGCCACAGGATAATAACTACCGTGCCTTGCCATGGGCCAGGAAATTAGACTGTTTGTGCGTGTGACGCTGCAGTATCTGATAACCACGTCTTGCCAACTGGCAAAGGCACATGAGCCTGTTGCACATCGTTCCAATGTCCTCACTACAGTTTACGTTGTCTGGCTGAGCGGTAAATGATTCTGCTAACTGAATAATATAGCAGTGGGCAGTTAGAATGTTCTATATACAGCGAGCGTAAACAGGAATAGCGGAACATTCTCTCTTCCACTAATTCTGTTTTCGGCTTGTAACAGCATGATGGACACATCCAATTATGGTACTAGGATCCAAAGCTTCATGGTAGTAGGATTGGATATAAGCACGTTTTGTATAAAGACTTTGGCATGACACCGGGTGATGCGGAGTGTCCGTTAGTACCATTTGATTCAGTAGCTGTTCGTTTCTGCTCAAACATTTTGATCATACATTGACTACGTGCATCACAAAATTGTGTTTTCTATCGAGCAAGTTATGCGAGGTATTACATTGCAGCAATATAATAGTCGCCCTCATTTTGCAAGTACCGTCCTACATTTTCTAGCTGTATATAATACACTTTTGCTCATTCATTCTACCATTCCAGCGATCTCTCGGCGATTGAATTTGACTCAGCGTCTGGTATTTGGCTGCACATCTCATGTCACTCCTGCTAGTTCACAGAGCCAAATTTGGTCACTTTTGTTATCATATGGAACACGCATAACTTTTCATACGCCACAAGAACATCCAATGTCTTATCTTCTCAATATTTCATCGTATTACATATTTTCTGACCCTTGATTGCCTATAAGATTTTGACTATTGCCAGTTTTGGTTCGTTATTGCACGTTGTAACACGTCATACTAAGAGCTAATCTTAATGAATTGGTATTTTTTCATCAGGTTTGTTCCTGCTTACATCGGTGTTGCTATTCTGTCTCCTCATTGTAATCACATGACGTAGGAGGTAATTATATATATACCTTGTCGTGTCAATTTTGTGATGCACGTCGTCAATGTATGGTCAAATGATTGAGAAGAAATGAACAATCACTGAATCAAAAGGTACTAACGGACACTCCATATCGCCCGGTGCCATGCCAAAGTTTGCACAAAATATGCTTGTCTCCAATCCTACTACCATGAAGCTTTCGATCCTAGCACCATGTTTGGATATGTCCATCATGCTGTTACAAGAATAAAACAGAATTAATGGAAGAGAGGATGTTCCGCTATTCCTATATCTACGCTCGCTGCATATAGAACATTCTAACTGCCCATTGCTATATTATTCAGTTAGCAGAATCATTTACCGCTCAGCCAGACAACGTAAACTTCAAGTGAGGACATTGGAACGATGTGCAACAGGTTCATGTGCCTTTGCCAGTTGGCAAGACGTGGTTATCAGATACTGCAGCGTCACACGCACAAACAGTCTAATTTCCTGGCCCATGGCAAGGCACGGTAGTTATTATCCTGTGGCTGCTGATTACATTCTTTCGTAATGTTATCGAATCCATATATGATGCATTGCTACCGTATTCCGTCAAATGTTGATACCAATATCACGTCAATGGAAACCATATTTTTCGACAATCAATGTATGAAATTTGATGGTTGGACTATTGAACAGTACGACGAGGTATATTTTGATCGTTTACTCATGTGACACGGAACTTTGTCTAACTGTGAGATGTGATTCACAGACCGACCTTTGCTTACTGTTACTGGATGGCTTAACCAGAAGTACTTCTTCTTCATATCGCTGGCGTACCTATCGATTATTTATGCTTCCATGCTGGACACTCTACAAGTGTGGTATTCCTCTTATTTTTTTATAGTGTTCTCTTTTTAGTTACAAGCGGTGAAAGACGTACTTTTATTTACTTCCAAAATATAGAAAAGATTTACTGCTCAACGTAAATTTGGAGGTAAATTGTAAAATAAATATCTTAATCGATCTTATTAAATATTGATTGATGTATTGATACTCCATAAAGAATGAAGTATAGTTGATAATTTTTTATTCCAAGTCAATTGAGTAATTATACACAATGATCCCACTAAATTATAAAGCTAATATAACAATAAAATGACAATGCATGGTACTTATCTTTACAGATGAAAATAAAAATCATACAGGTATAATTTTAAGCAATACTTTATCAATTCCCTTGAGGATTATTCAAATTAAATCGTACCTTGGTCGAATCTGTTTATTTCAGCAAATCATGTTTGTGCTTTACGAACCACTGTTTGTCTCTTGTGCAGACAAGATACGTGAAAATTTAATTATGTACCGCTACATGGAGAAATGTGAAACTATTACACAAGAAGATTGAAAGTGATTGTCAGGTAACTGAAATCACCTGTTAGGAAACAGAGAATATAAGAGAGATACAGGTATGAATTTGCTGTTCAATGTAAAGAGAAGTGCAGTCATCCCTTGTCAGTGTGAAAGCTCAGTTAACGTGCTAAATCATTGTGCAATTGGAGATGTCAGAACTCGCAAGTTGTACCCAGGATTTGGTCGAAATTAAATTTGGTAGAGCATAAAGTACAGGATCTGACCTGCGTTGCATACAAATATAATCGAGTATATATAAAAGAAACAGATTGTGATGTCAAATGGGTTGAAGTGGGTGAGAAAGGGATGACTTTTTGTATTGGTTAATCGAATTGTGCTCCGTTCAAATTATTGGCGATATTATTTTAGCTGATAAATGTTAAATGGCTGATGCTTGCTCAGTACATAACATAACCATTCAAATATATTTACTTAGAGCATGTTCTGCTTCTTTCTTGTTTGTGACATAAAAAATGTTTGGATTCACTTGAATCAAAGCCTTGCCTACTAGTATAAGAAAATTGCATTTTAACAACACACCATTTTCAGGTTTCTTCCAGAAGCCGATTCCCCAAAAGCACGTGAAATATGAAGGACAAATTCGAGGAAAATCTACCGTAAAATACAGACGCTGCTTTGTGAATCAAATAGGAAATATATTGTCCACTTGCATATGCATTGCTATTCCCTAGACTTCAGTACCTATACCCTTTGCGTTCGTCCAACGTTGTTCAGAAACCCTGTTGTCTGAAATTATCTGCTAATTTGTGTCAGTTTTACATGTTTTACATGTTATTTTACAAATACAACCCCCACTTAAACACTCGGAATACGTCCTATAAAGTTCACTTTTATCGGATATTATATTATTTGTTAATACTTTACGTTATGATCCAGCATATTTACAGTTAAAAATTACTGTGAAAATTGGGTTTCCTGGTACTTGGATGACTTGCATATCTTTTATTTTTGCATTGACAAAATATCCCTAACTCAAATTAAGTCATTGATTATGAAGTTGGAGCGTATTCGAGCGTATACTGTATCAATGATGCATCTACAATATGCATAACAAAATTGTTTATTTAAGCTTGCAAGTATATTTTTAAAACTTTCGCCTATTCTAGAAACCTCACACAAACCTGCGAATTTGATAGATTTAGTTTTTAATTTTTCTAAGGAAGATTTATTTTTCTAAAGGAAATTTACAAATAATACGGTAAGGACTGCTACCGGAATTTGAAAAAGTATGTGCATGGATCGCAGGCAATATTTTAAAGCAAGTAAAATAACAATTCTTTATTTAGATCCTTTAAATATGATATATTCCTTGTAATAGTATTCTGTGAGAAATAACGTATTGTATATAGCGTACTGTAAGCATATTTTACAAATACAATCCTATTAATATATTAATATTCAAGGAACGGAGAATACATTATGTTACAAGGTTAGGATAATTTTCTTATGTCTGAAGTATAGTACTTAAGTAAGAAAAGTTGACGACGTCTCTAGATATCACTTGCTGTCTGTCACAACAAATGACTCACAGTACTTCCTGATGATCTGGGGATTACTGAATGTACCTTCAGCAAAAGGGCACGCAAATTCGAATTTTGATTTTATGAAGGCAACCTAGCATAATTGATGTCAGGTCGTTTAGAGGGACTGATTGTGACACTGATCACTCCCTGGTAGCAGCGATAATATGAGAGAGATTATCGTTGAATAAAGGTAAAATTCTATGTCCGAAAACGCAGAGATTTAATTTAAAGAAATTAGAAGAGAGCCAGGTAAGAGAGGAATACCAGATTGAAGTTTCAAATAGATTCTCGGTTTTAGAAGATTCGGAGTGCACTAGTGTTCAGGATACTTGGATTGAAATTAGAGATAGCATTAAAATGTAAGAAAAAGAAAAATTGGGACACGCGGAAATACGTAGGAACAAACCATGGTTCGACCAGGAATGCATAAAACTAGCAGAGAAGAGAAAACAGGCAAAATTACGCTCTCTACAAAATCCCAGTGAAATAACTACACAAAATTTCGTAGCTATGAAGCGGGAAACGTCCCATACTTTTAGAACAAAGAAACGCAATTTTTTGAAAGATAAAATTAAGGCACTTGAAGACAATAGTAAAAATAAAAGATTCGTGACATGTATAAGGGGATCAGCGAATTTAAGAAAGGCTATCAACCTCGTACTTATATATTAAACAAAGCTTACGGTACAGTTCTCACTGATACGGATAGCATCTTAAATAGATGGAAAGATTTCTTTGACGATTTGCTGAACACGCAGCATAAAACTAATGTGCCTGGAGAAAAAGAGATACACACCGCAGAACCGTATATTCCAGAACCCAACGGAATAGAAGTAGAAACCGCCATAAAGAAATTAAAGAAACACAAATCTCCGGGTGTAGATGAAATTCCGGCTGAGTTAATTATAGCGGGTGGCGAAAAATTGTGGAACAAGATACACAAACTCATTCTCCTTATCTGGAACAAGGAAGAATTGCCACAAGAACAGAAATAATCAATCATTGTTGCAATTCATAACAAACGAAAAAAATCAGACTTTAATAATTATCGAGACATTTCTCTTCTGTCAACATCCTATGAAATCCTTTCAAATATTCTATTAGCAAGATTGACCCCATACGGAGATGAAATTATTGGAGATTATCAGTGCGAATTTAGACGAAACCATCAACTATCGGCCAAATATTTACCATTCGCTAAATCCCCCCCAAAAATGGGAATGCAATACCCCGGTACATCAACTATTTATTCATTTTAGAAAGGCGTACGACTCGGTTAGGAGAGAAACATTATAGATCGTTCTTACAGAACTTGGAATCCCGAGAAAGTTAATTAGATTAATTAATATATGTTTAAATGAATCCCAAAGTAAAGTCCGGGTAGGAAAATGTTTGTCCACGAACTTTCACGTCGAAAATAGCCTGAAACAAGGAGATGCGATGTCGCCATTATTATTTAACTTTGTTCTGGAATACGGTATAAGGAAAATCAAAGATAGCAACCAGGGCCTAGAGCTGAAAGGTGTTCACTAGGTTATGGCATATGCTGATCATGTAAATTCAATAGAGGATGATAGGAGAACAATAGAAAGAAATGCAGAGAGCTTATTAAACACTTGCAGGGACATGGGTTTAGAAGTAAATGCAGAGAAAACTAAATACATGGAAGTGCGTCGGGACCGTAATACGGCAAATTGTGGATGCGTTAAAATATTAAATAATTCTTTTGATAAAGTGGATACTTCTGTTAGGCTTATTCTAGATACTCAATGTGCTTAGATATTGCCACAAGTAACTTCAAATTACTAAGTTTCTTAAAAAACCTATTTACTTCTTTACGCTCCAAATTTTATTTGGACTTTACATCTACTACAAATTAATCATATGCCAATATACTAACAAATACTAACAGGAACCTTCCTGTATTTAAATCACTATTTTTATAATGTCAGCCACTCTTGGCATTTCTATATCATCAACTCGTTTTCATACATATCAATAACAACTTAGTAACGTTACTCATTTGTTTATATAATTGCTCCACTAACTTTTAACACCTTGTCCGATTATTTCACTCTTAACATTTTCCTGTGTATCCTCTAAAATTGAACTGTACCTATTGACTCCTAACATCCTCCCGGGTACACCTAAAAATGAACTGTACTCTCAACATCCTCTCGGGTACACCTGCAAATAAACTGCACGAATTGAAAAAAGCCTAACATTTAGTTGATAATAAGTAACTGTAAAATAAACAACATCTCATAAATTATTATGCGAATAACTTAAAAAGCCTTCCTTTCTTCACTTTTAGAGATCTCTGTTCTTTTTCAACCTTTTCTTTAACTCCAAATTTTCTAACTTTCGCTCTACTTCCTTCATTTTATCCCATAATTCCTGGATTTTTTGCTCCCAGCACATGAATTCTTTAAACATAAACTGCAGCAATTCCTGCTTTAAGTTTAGCAGTTCATTTGTTTCCTCTTTAATATCACAACCAATAGATGTTCGGACTTTTCTTCGAATCTTCTTGCACTTGCCATCACTTCTGTCCTTGCCCTCTGTGCTGTCGTACATCATTTCTTCCTCTGCAGATTCAGTAAGTGAAGTGGAGTTACTAGTACTCTCCTGTGTCTCTTGATACACCTTATCATGCTTGTTTTTACTTTTTGCCCAACTTTTTGGTAATTTCGTTCTCTTCTTTAATACTTCTCGAGCCTCTTCTACTTGCAATTGTCTGAGAGCATTTTGTTCACTTCCTGAGCTATCAGGTAATTCCCTCTCTGTTTCAGTGGATTCTTGACAATAGATGGTATCCATTGTCAAAACCTTATACAAATCCTTTACTTGTTCGGGTTCCAATACTGAAGATATTGACTCTACGTTCTGAGAATTTTGTTTCATTTCCTTCTCACTATGTTCTAAAGATTCTTCTAGTCGTAGCTCATTCATATCGGCATCTATTGTTTGTAGTACACACCCAGGAGCAAAATGGTGTAGCCCTGTACACTTAAAACATCTTTTGCCATATGCAGGGCATTCTCCTTTTTTATGGGCACGTTGACATTTGCCACATTTGATAACTTTTCCTTCATTTTGGCTAGAAGAATCTGGTGATGACGAATAACACGATTTTTGTCTTTTATACATCGGCGACTTTTGAACCCTTAGTGAATAATCCGGCTTCTTATTATATTTTCTGCTATTATGTGCCCTGTGATTCTGTATAACATTAATTTGTTCCTGTCTTGGACTTGCTAAACTACTAAATAATCTCATCTGCTCTTCTGTATTCTCAACGGCCGTTGCCATGTCCACTGCTTGCTGGAAGGTTAGGCTCGTCGCTGTCAACATTTGTCTCCTAGCTACATTGTCCTTGATGCCAAAAACAAACTGATCTCTTAATGAGTGCTCCAAGCACGATCCAAAATTACAGAATGCTGCCTGGTGTTTCAAGGTCATCACGAACTGAGCAACACTTTGGTATTCCAATTGCTTGAGGTTGTGAAACTTAAACCGCTCAGCTATCTCGTGTGTCTTTACTCCATAATGTGCTAGCATGAGATTCTTTAATTCTTCAAAAGTTTTCTGGGCGGGCATTTTAGGCGCACACAAATTCCTCAGTTCCTCATATGCAGTTAATCCCATGACAGCTAAAAATGTTGATGTTTTTCGGTCATCTGGTAATGCTGCCGATAGAGCTACCTGTTCAAATCGCTCTATATATACCTGAATTCTACCAGTTTCAATATCGAAAGGCTCAAAGTTACTAAACGAGGCCATTATCTTATTCAGAAGCGTAAATTCCTTTTTGTAGACTGCGCCAAATCTGTTAGGCTTATTCTAGATACTCAATGTGCTTAGATATTGCCACAAGTAACTTCAAATTACTAAGTTTCTCAAAAAACCTATTTACTTCTTTACGCTCCAAATTTTATTTGGACTTTACATCTACTACAAATTAATCATATGCCAATATACTAACAAATACTAACAGGAACCTTCCTGTATTTAAATCACTATTTTTATAATGTCAGCCACTCTTGGCATTTCTATATCATCAACTCGTTTTCATACATATCAATAACAACTTAGTAACGTTACTCATTTGTTTATATAATTGCTCCACTAACTTTTAACACCTTGTCCGATTATTTCACTCTTAACATTTTCCTGTGTATCCTCTAAAATTGAACTGTACCTATTGACTCCTAACAACTTCCAAATATCTAGGATCAATATTAACATACGAAAATCATATTCACGAAGAAATTAAATGTCGACTAAAAGCAGGGAATTCGTGTTACTATTTGGTTCAAAATCTTCGTCGTCGCGAATTCTGTCGAGAAATTTGAAACTTAATCTATACAAAACGATAATCGTGCCTGTTGTTCTGCATGGTCGCTTACTCTAAGGGAAGAACATAGACTGAAAGTATTTGAGAACAAGATCCTGAGACGAATATTCAGACCCAAGGGGAACGGGAATGGGGAATGGCGGAAATTTCATAACAAGAAACTACATAAGTTATACGGTTTACCCAAAATTGTTAGGGTCGTCAAGTCTAGGAGGCTGAGGTGGGCAGGTCATGTATTTAGAATGGAAGAAAGTAGAAACGCTTTCAGAGTGTTGACTGGAAGACCAATCGGAAAACGACCATTAGGGAGACCTAGGCGCCGATGGGAGGACAATATTAAGATGAATATTAAGAGGAATACAAAGTAGAAAATGGATCAGTTGGCTAAGAATAGAAATCAGTGGAGAGCTTTTGTGAACGCTTCATTGAACCTCCGGGTTCCATAGGGCATGCAGAGAGTTAACCTA
This sequence comes from Thermobia domestica, assembly GCF_964235325.1. Lineage (NCBI taxonomy): Eukaryota > Metazoa > Arthropoda > Insecta > Zygentoma > Lepismatidae > Thermobia > Thermobia domestica. The sequence continues at coordinate 114,816,181 of NC_137471.1, read as the reverse complement.
AAATATATGAACTCGTTATGGTTCTTTGCTTTACATCGCGAAGTGTAGAACCATGTTCCATATATATATATATATATATATATATATATATATATATATATATAGAGAGAGAGAGAGAGAGAGAGAGAGAGAGAGAGAGAGAAAGATAGATAGATAGATAGATAGATATAGATATATACTTGGTGATAGAAGGACTCTAAAAGTGTAATCAAGTTTACCAGGTGTATCAAAATTCGTACTAAAATAACTACAATGTTAGGATATCGATCTTTCAATTGGGTAGATTTTCGGATGGGACTGTCTCTAAACATAAATATCACAATATACAGAAAATACTATATGTTACACACTGAGTTCAGTATCTAATGTTGGTACGAAGACTTTCATTTCTCAAAATTTACATCACCCTTTGTAGTTGAAGGGATTAGAGGAAGAAAATTATTCTAGATTTGAGGGAATTTTTAGAACAATGAGTTATCGCAGTTTATGAACATACTATCTAGGTAGTTTATTCTCGGTACACAACACCATATTGGAGTGTCTTGAACTGGATGAATTTATTTAGAAACTGAGAATGGTATAAAGTAGTATATTACACAGACACACTTGTAACTTCAATGCTCTCAAAAAGTGTATGGAATTTATTACATACGACTTTTATCCTGTAATATTTTTAATGATAAATGGATGCTAGGATATTTAGATAGTGTTCTATCAATATTTTGTTTCATTAATCTTGAAATTAAGAAAACGCTTCATTACTTATTCGTTCTATGTTTTTGTTACACATAAACCTTGTTTGTTTACATCTTCATTTTTATAGGTAATACGAAATTACACTAATATCAAAATCCTTACTCTTTCTCAGAAATCTAGAGTAAATGGTAGATCTTTGATTTAGCAATACTTTTGGTACTTAATTTGAGATTTCGAAACGTTGTTAATAATTTGTAGAGCCATCCTATGTTTCATCCCAATTTTATTGGTTATCTGTAAGACTGTCTTACTTTTCTGTTGTTCTACTAAAGACATCACGACTGAGCATCATGATTTATATCTTCAAATATATCATGTAATAATAATCATATCATAACATAAATTATAATATAAATATTGCATCAGATTGGCGAGTATGTATAGTTCCGTGTCTGGACCCAATGTCATAACGAACGCATGTGATATGAATCATATCGTTTATTAAGCCTAATAGATTTAGGTAGGTCTACATATCGTCTGTAAGATAACATGAAATGCTCAAACTACGGAACGTAAACTCTGATTGTAAATCGATATCATAATACAAAGCACGGAAACATCGCGAATCGATGACTGTACTTATTACTTATAAGAGTATTAAATCCTCAATTGGATCAATGTCTGGGATGTCTGAGATCAATAATAAATTATTACCATCAAAGCAGATTCAAATTGCTCCTAGAGTGAGTGGATTGTAGCCTGGAGCGACATATTTACGTCTCTTTTATACCTCATGATATATAACAGAAAACGTCAATTTATTCTTTTAAAAATTCCCCGTATACGTGATTTTTTTTGTGTGTGTGCGTGTGTGTTAAGAAATATATAACTTGCATTTTCATTTTCGAAATTAAACTCTGATCAAGATATAAAATATATTTCAGTTTTAAAACTGAACAGATAACCAGAATTTAAGTTCCAAAGTGGGTAAGAAGAAATATATTTAAACTAAATTACAATTTTGGGAGGGGCTTTCATTAGTATCCAGAAGGAAACAGACTTTTATAATCTATCCCTTCAATAGTTGAATTAATAAGTATCACACACAGCTAAAGAAAAGTATAATAGTATAATTATTAGTCTATGAACTAACTGCACATCCTACAAGATGATTATTGTTGATTGTACCTATATGAACTGACTATACATAAAAAAGGATACTATTGATTTGACTGTTCTTGCACTTTCGCAAATACTTTGCATACATTATTCATAGGAAGAATACTAGATGGAAGAAATCTGTCAATTTTTTTACAATAAAAATATTTGTACGTACTGTTTAAAATCTCCCAAAAGCATCGAAGCTACTTAATGAGACAAATATTTTACTGTACGAATTTACGAAATGATTCATAGATATGAGAAAATTAATACATTCTCAGTACTTTACTCAAATCTTCCCCAAGTACAAATTGATAGTCAACTATATAAGATATACATTCAAGAGTTATCATTGTCGATAATTTAACATAGTAATATATTTGCAATTTCTTAAATGGTTGCTAAAGGAGTCCGTTTAAGATTCCCAAGCAACTAAAAAAACATAAATCTACAATAATTTACTACTATACATTCAAGTGAGTATTCGATTGGATGGCAATATTCACAAATGAAGGAAACAGAGAGACCGCAAATCAAACTTTGCGTATATCTTTTGAAACAAGAACAATAAAAACTTAAGACTTGAAACAAATGTACGAGTGTTCCAGGGAGATATATTGAGATCATGATCGACGTTGGAATTTGTAACGTTTCTGTGTAGTAACGTGAGAAAGTACCGAACGTGTAAAATAAAAGATGTAAAAAGTGAAAAAAAATCAATACTCACTCTCAGGAATCTGATTTTCTGCAGGTCAATCTCTGTGTAGATGTGATCTATGCATCAACGTTTATACATTGGTGTGAAAATCAGACAAAGTTGATGAAGTGGTGCCATTCAAAAAGAACTACTTTATGCAAGTCAGTAAACTGGGTGTTTTTTGACAGACACGCGGTCCTTTGCAAACACTGTTGCCGTACAATTACTGTAAAATGTGTGATTTAGGTTAATTCATGATAATTAATGAAGCTCTCCACATAATTGACTACCAGAGTGTTTTTTTTTTTTTTTTTGCCAAAATTGGCAATACAAATTACTCGCCAACAACTGGCATCCGTGAATCCCTCGTGAGAGAAAAGGGCACTTTACTGCAAATGCTCGAAGTGTTTGCTGCGTTCTTGTAAACTCAAATTTACACGTTTCACCATGTTTCTTGACACCCTTTTAAGAGTTCCTGGTGATTGAGTGAATTTCTCTTTAAATGTTCGTCTTCTGTTCCTCAATAGCTCTGGGGTTGATCATGTGCACAACATTTTTCATGAAACCCGATAAGAAAAAAGTTAGGTTATTTTAAGTTTGGAGAGCGGGAGGGCCATAAATTTTTGGAGATGATGTAGTCACTTAAATTTCCCCTAACATCTCCTGCAAAGTGTCTTTCTCTTCCTACGAGGATTCCAAGGTTGCCTTGTGTATGTGAGTAATTGTTTTATCGCAATCATGTGCAAAAAACTCAGATTATCAATTATGTGTAAATTATCCTTGCCTATCATTAATTAATCTAAGTACACCTGTGCCAGTAATTTTAAGATAAGAGTGTTTGCAGGGGCCGCGTTTCTGTCAAAAACTATTCATTTTACGGACTTGCATTAAATAGCCTTTTTACATGGCAACACTGCATCAACTTTGTCACATTTTCGCGTAATAGATAAGAGTTCGTTCATACTGCAAATATACACAGAGATTCACCCGCACATAATCAATTTTTTGCATCTTAATATTGGTTTTCTTCATTTTGTACATTTTTTTATTTTACACTTTCAGTATTTCCTTTCATTACTACACAAAAATTTTATAAATTCCAACATCGGTCATGATCTTGAAAATGGTTACATAAAATTCACTTACATCTGTTTCAACTTTCAGGTCTTTATCGTTCTTGGTTCAAAAGATATACACAATCAAACTTTAATTTGCCAAATTTACGGACACACTGTATGTTACAGAAAACCGTATTGTTCCACAAGTTTTTCGTGTTGGTATTCTTTACATTACGAACTATAATATTAGGCCACTAAACAAAGATCCAAAAAGGGATCAAGCGGAAGTCATTCTAAAAAGCGGAATGTTTCAGGATTTGCCCCGTATGTCAAACAGAATGGAACCTCAAATGTTCCAAAATATCTTATGTGAACTTCATTCTAAAAATGGCGGCCATCTTTGACTGCCATCCAATGCACGCCTGTTTTAATTCCATCCCTATCTTGAAAACTAATGAAAATATTTATATTTAGGACATAACATTTTACTCTCCAAAAATGGTATTTTAGTTTGATATATTATACATTTAAATAAAAATCAGTTTCAAAACAGTTAATCTGGATAGTTTCTGTATCTCAAAAAGGCGTTCTGTAGTATTTTTCATTCCAACTCCTACACTGTTAAAATACGTACTCAAAATTGAGTAAAATTGACTCTAATTTGAGAACATTTTGTTCTCAGATTAGCCCTGTATACATAATTCTCAAAAGTGAGAAATTGCGGGTGTTTAAATTATAAGAACATACAGTATATGAAAAGTTGAGTAAATGATACTCAATTTTGAGTAAAAATTCTCTTCAAAGCGAGACAAAAGTTTCGCACATAGAACGAAAAACTGGTATGTCTAAAAAATAATATTTCTTCTCAAAAATGAGAAAGTTAACCGTAAAATGAGATGAATGCAATCAACGTTGAGAATATCTCTGTTCAAAACTTATGCTCTCCTCACAATTGAGAACATATATACTCAAAAGTATTTGATAGCTGAAAAGTATTCGGTATGCTCATATAGCCTCAAAATTAAGAAAAACACTTTCTCAAAAATTGAGATTATTTCCGCTCAAATTTAAGAAATACTCTTCTCAAAAATGAGAAGGGTTGTTTTTAAAAAATGAGTAAAAACGTACTCAAAAATGAGATTACATTAGTATTCAAAAATAAGAAAGAAAATAACTATTCTACTGCCTTGCTGGCACAGGGAAATTTCGCTGGAACTAGAAAGGTAGATTTCTGAGGAACAAAGCAGAAATAAACTGAAAACTGTAGGGAAACTGTTTCAAAGCTTTTGGCAAAATGGCGGGCGTACAGTTACATGTACGAGTGGTTTAGCAATAAGTATATGGAGTGGCTAGATCAAGACGTAACACTTCCGGTGTAACAACCATCAGATGATCCATCAACAATCCCACGGCTTTCAGAGCAAAAGAGAAGACGAAGAAAAGTGTACGAAGAAAGAGAGTGTTCGCAACAAAATAAGCAAGGATATGTAAACAAAATTGGAAAGAATGCCAGTTCCGAAAAGCTGTACTTGGCTATAGAATCAAGTTTGATGAAGTCTGCAAGGGACCTGCAGCCGACGTTGTGAAATTAGCGATCGAATCTTCGCCTAAGAGACTCAAAAATATGAAAGCGATCCATAACACATCATCTGCTACTGTAAGACCGACCGTACAGCCCTGCCGAAGCTTTTGAATTTATACTGGATCTTAGCTTGACATAGGAAGACTATAAAGCGATGAAGCTTAGAGCAAAAGAAAGAAAAGCAGATATTTATCGCTTATTTCATGTGCTAGCAAAAGCAAAGAAAAAGTGTTATCCGGCAAATATTACGATAACTGAAGACGAGGCTATAGTGAACTGCAACATCTGCTCAACCATACTACACAGCATTTAGTACAAGTACAGTGGGATGTGATACTGCAGAACATATCGGAAGACTGTGATACTATCGACATTTATTATAAATGGGGCCTAGATGGTAGCGGTAGCCACAGGTTATATAAACAAACTTTCTCGAATAATTCACAACACGAAGATTCCAACATATTTTATGTACCAAATGAAGTTGCACATTTGTGAAGCTAATTGTAAGAACACAACAATATTTTGGAAGAACATGACTCCATCATCGAGAAGGTACTGTTGATCAATTGCCTTTAATGGGGTGTTTACACTTAGTCGATTTGCGTTCGATTCAGTTGAATTGACGTCACTTTCAACTTAATCGACCGTGTAATCGGGACTTCACCTTAATCGCTTGTTGATCGAAGGCGACTAATCGACTGACAACTGAATTGAAAGACGTTCTATTTTCTGTGGTTGAAATAATTGAACACAACCATCGAGCTGATTCGGCCTAGTTGCTTCGATTTAGTGGCAAATGCAGCGAGTCGATTTAGTCGTGCGACTAAATCGACCAAGTGTAAACGCCCCATAAGATAAAAATGAAACGGTTCATAATGTGAAATCAGAGTATGATGAAGTGCAAACAGAAATATTGCAATTGCAGCCAACAAGAATCGTTCTCGGCAATAAGACAATAAAATTTAAGCATATACCTGTTTGTATAATGCTGGATAGAAAGAAACATTTTGACGTTTTGACTGATACTGTAGGCTCGCAAGCTTGCTGTGTTTGTAAAGCCACTTCTAAATGTTTTCACGACCTAAACCAACACATGAACAGAGACTGTGATGAAGATAAGTTCAAATACGGTCTTTCCGATGTTTTGAATATTTACTATATATAGCGTACAAACTGGAAATACAACAGTGGGAAGCAAGAGATGCAAATTCAAATGCAAATGCAGGGTAAAAGATTGAAAAACTAAACTCGCGGCTGCGTTTTACACAGAAATGGACCTCCTTATTGATGAGCTAATACAAGATGAGCTAATAGTAATGATGTTAACACGGCGCAAAAGTTTTTCCAAAATCCTTTTCTAGTTTCCCAAATAACTATAGAACGATTTCCAAATATGCTTTCCACTATTGCTTTGCGGCCACTATGCTAAAGAAGACCTATTTAAAACTTATTGCTTCGAAACTGCACAAATAGCTATTTCCCTTTACGGTTGGTACAAAATGAGTGATTGTGTTCACAAACTTAATAAACTGGACTGATAATATAAAATCTCTATCTCTGCATGTAGGACTATAACGATACTTGTATTTTTAACTATTTTTAACATTTTTATTATATCTTTTCATGGCTAAAATGTACTTTAAAATTATGCATAAGTTGTTCTAAAAAGGAAGAAGAAGAATACAAAAAGAGAAATAGATATTATTACTTTTCTGTTGTTATGTGATGATATTTTGATATAATAGTGATTCGAAGATGTTCGTTTAGTTGTCATAGCAAGGAATAATAAATAATATCATAATAGAGGTGTCATCTTGCGAAGACTGTATGTAAAATTTTTAAAGGTGTAAATAATTTGTTACAGGTCATTTAAAAGCTAATATCATAACGCAATGTACAAAAGTGGATTTCTGAGAAATCAGTAGCCTTAATTATATATGAATAAGACAAACTGAGAACCTTTTCTGACATATAAATTGGTGGTTTGCTGCCTCAGGATTTTAGGAGAGTTGTGTGGAGTTAAGTAGACAATCTCCTAGATAATTAATTCCAGGAATGCAGATTAATTCTAAGGTTACCTAGTGGTTTTGCTAAATACATCAAAAACGGATTATACAAATTATTAAGGAGTGGCAGAAAAAAAATTCAGAAATATTAAAATGAGTGTTCCCTGTATTGAAAATGCAACGAAATCAAATGGTAACAGAGACAACTCCCTTGACCTAGCAGACCTAATAAAACAGCAGATTGGACAACTGAGGCAAGATTTTGATGAACGAATGAATCAACAAATGGAACAGGTGTGACAACTAAAGCAAGATTTTGTTGAACGAATGAATCAACAAATGGAACAAATGAATCAGCAGATGGGACAACTAAAGCAAGATTTTGTTGATCGAATGAATCAACAAATGGAACAAATGAAACAACTCAACAACAAAATCGAGCAGACAAATCAACGATTTGAAAAAAGTGACCTTAAAATGGCACAGATTATACGTAAACTCACTGAAGTGCAAAATTCCGTCGAAGTAATAGAAACTATAGTTAATGATCACACCGCTCAAATCAGGGCCGTGCTGGGATACTAATGAGGGCGGTGGACAAGTCTACTAAAAAAGGGCGCCATACAAACGGGTATATATATATATATATATATATATATATATATATATATATATACAGTGGCGTATTTAGGGGGGTGGCTTCCGGGCTTAAGCCCCCCCCGAAATCTTACTTAGTATAGTAAAATAAATGAAATATCTTGCAGAATTTTCACATTTCCAGGCAAAGCCCCCCCCCGAAAGTTAGCAAAGCCACTCCCGAAACAAAATCGTAAATACGCCACTGTATATATATATATAGTGAGAGAGAGAGAGAGAGACTTTGAAACAAAGTATAGATTCCTTTCTATATCAAAATCACCACCAAATTTGTTTTAGTATTAACGTAAATAGCTAATTTGAGGAAACCTTGAATCGAAATCCTCTTTACTAGAGAAAAACTTTTTAGTTCCTCTAATAACACTTCTGTCAAATAAAAAGAACCTAAATGTATCAACAACTTAATATAACTCTATGGCCTATGGACACAGGAGGTTCAGTACCACGTTTACAAAAGCTCTCCATTGATTTCTGTCCTTAGCCAACTGGACCCAGTCTCTACTTTATATTTCAATCTCTCTGAGAACCAAGGGCTCCGATCCTGGGGGGACGGACCCCCCAAACTCATGTGGGTCCCCCTATTTCATTTATTAATATACAATATTTGGCATAATCTGAATGCAATTCGTCTTAAAATCCTCATATATATGCATTCTGCATCTGAATGCCCCTCCCCCAAATTTATAGAGAAATCGGCGCCCTTGCAGAGAACCATTTTAATATTGTCCTCCCTTCTGCGTCTCGGTCTTCCTCATGATCGTTTTCCTGTTTGGATTTCCAGATAGAACTTTGAAAGTGTTTCTATTTTCTTCCATTTTGGCTACATAACCTGCCCATTTGAGCCTCCTAGACTTGATGACCCTAACAATGTTTTTGTAAACGGTATAAAATTATGCAGTTCCTCGTTATGAAGTTTCCGCCATTCCCCATTCCCGTTCCTCTTGGGAGTTCAAATATTGCACTCAGAAAAAAAACGTAGGTGGCGTACTTGAAAAGATAGGTTACATGAGTATTTCCTGTAGTTTTTGGACTTAACGTACAGCAGACGTATAACTGAAAACGCATGCTTTTACTTTCTGTATAAGTATTCCATCTGTACGTACTTTCCGTATGAAACAATATAGGCGGTCAGGATCTCACATACATATATAACATACAGGTGAGGAATGTAACAAACGTATATGCATTTGGTATACGTAAAACTGTTAGATGTCAGACATCCTGCAACGGCATGATGTAACATCCAAGGGCAGTCCCTACGTAGCATACGGATAACGTGTGCTCCGCATTGATTTCTGTAGTAAGCAAGAGGATAACGTATATTTGTACAATATACCGCTGCCCGGAGAACGTATTTTTCTCAGTGTGGTTTAAGAATCTTGTTTTCAAATACTTTCAGTCTGCGCTTTTCCCTCAGAGTCAGTGACCATGTTTCGCAACCATACAGCACAAAAGGCACGATTATCGCTTTATATTTTAAGCTGCAAATTCCTCAACAGAAACCGCGACAACAAAAGATTTTTAACTGAATAATAACACGAAATCCTTGCTTTCAGTTGACATCAAATTTTTTAGTGATTATGGTTTTGGTCTGTTAATAATGATTCTAGATATTTGAAAGTATCCACTTTGCCGAAAGTAAACATTATCTGGTATTTTGACGCATCCATAAAATGCAGTATTACGGTAGGGACAAACTTCCATGTATTTAGTTTTCTCTGCATTTACTTATAAGCCCATATCCCTGCAAGCGTTAATTAAGATTTCTGCATTCCTTTCCATTGTTCTAACATCCTCTATAAAATTTAAATAATCAACATACGCCATAACCTGGTAAATACAATTCAGCTCTAGGACCTGATTGCTGTCTTTGATTTTCCTTATAGTGTTCTCCAAAACAAATAATAATGGCGACAACGCATCCCCTTGTTTTAGGCCATTCTAAACGTGAAAGCTCGTGAACGAGAATTTCTCTATTCGAACCTTACTTTCGGATTCATTTAAACATACCTTAATTAATCTAACTTTTTCGGCATTCCAAATTCTGTAAGCATGTTGTTCAATGTTTCCCTCCTACCCGATTCTAAAGTCAATAACTGATGTGCCAGGATATTGTATTCCCATTTCTTTTCAAGTATTAGTCGAATGGGAAATATCTGGTCGATAGTTGATCGATGATCGATTTTACCTATATCCGCTCTCATAATCTCCAATAATTTCATCTGCGTATGGAGGCAATCTTTCTAATAGAATGTTTAAGATGATTTATTGGATGTTGACGGAAGAGAAATGACTCAATAATTATTAAAATCAGTTTTGTTACTTTCTTCTGAACTGGAACATTGACTGATTCTTTTCACTTTTGTGGTAATTCCTCCTTGTTCCAGATAAGGAGAATGAGTTTGTGTATCTTGCTGTACAATTTTTCCCCTCCAGTTAAAATTAAGTCAGCCAGAATTTCATCTACACACGGAGAGGTATGTTTCTTTAGTTTTCTAATAGCGATTTCTATTTCTGTCTGGTTAGGTTCTGGAATATACGGTTATGCTGTATGCATTCACTTTCTTTACGCACATTAGTTTTTGGCTATGTGTTAAGCAAATCGTCAAAGAAATCTTTCCATCTATTTAAGATGCTATCCTGATCAGTGAAAACTGTTCCTTTAGCTTTATTTAATATATAAGCACGAAATTGATAGCCTTTCTTAAGTCCATTAATGCATTTATACATGTCCCGATTGTTTTTATTTTTACTATTATCTTCAAGTTAATTAATTTTAGCTTTCAAAAATCGCGTTTCTTTCTTCTAAAAGTTTTGGAAGTTTTCCGCCAGATGATTAAACTTTTATGTAGTTATTTTGTTCGGATTTTGTAGCCAACGCCGTTTCTTCTTTTTTCTCTTCTCTGCTACTTTAGTGCATTCCTGGTTGAACCATGCTTTGTTCCTACATATCTCTGCGTGTCCCAATATTTCTTTTGCTGAAATCTTAATGTTATCTCTAATTTCAACCAAGTATCCTGAACACTAGTGCACTCCGAACCTTCTAAAATCTATTCGACACTTCAATCTGGCTCCTCTCTCACCTGACTCTCTTCAAATTCCTTTAAATTAAACCGCTCTGTTTTCAGATATTGAATATTTACTTTATTCAACGATAGTCTCTCTCTTATTATCATAATCAACTACTCTGAACGACCGAACATCAGTTGTGCTGGACTGTTTTCTTCTATCTACTAAGACATGATCGATTTGATTATATTTTTTTTTTCGTCTGGTGAGGCCCAAGTATATTTATGAATGTCGCGATGTGGGAATTTTGTAATCATCACGATATGGTTTTATGGATTTGCAAAGTTCACGAGTCTAACGCCGTTGTCACAACCTTTCTTATGCAGACATTTATTCCCTATAATCGGTTTAAAAATACCCTCTCGTCCTACTTTCGCATTCAAACCGATTAACAGAAGTTTCATATGATATTGCAAGAGATGATCAAATACCCGTTCTATTCTTTCGTAAAAACTTTTTAATTGTTATCCTTATTTTCTGTTGGGGTATGTGCATTTAAAACATACCACCACATAAATAATATTACACCACCGACCCTTAAGAGAAGTAAAAGAAAATCTATCAACCCATGTAATTGTTGATATTATGTATTTGTTTATGAACGAAAAGCCCTAATCCTAGTTGGTAATTTTTAATTCGTTCCCCGTAAAAGAACGTAAAATTTCAAAGACTTACTCCCCCATTTCTTTCTCATCCAACTTTCTGATATCCCACTAGGTCCATCTTCTATTTCTAAACCCATTCGTTACACATTTTAACGCGCTTGCCCTATAGAGACTTCTTATCTTCCATGTTGCATCTTAGAATTAAAATAGATACTGATTATCCGAACACTGATTTAAAATACACAGGAACAATCAATATGCTCGGATATATGGATACATATTAAGACTGTGAAAGCTTAGATGCCATAAAAATCGTAAATTAGAGACTACTGTCAGTGTAGTATTTCATGAATGCATCGTACGTTTGACTATTCGAACTATTCTTGATGTATTACATTGTTTCGTTTTATAGCTGCATAACTTTATGATGTTTTTTTAAGTGATTATACTCTTTACCTGTTCTCGGCCAATAGCAACTGTATGAATTTATAATACAAAAGTGAAATACAGAAAGATATATTTTTTTAAATGTGATATTTCTCAGGGCATCTCATGTAAAGGGCGCCTTGTATTCTTCACAGCTTCTTTATTAACAATCACTATTCGAATTTATTATACAAAGCTGATACACAGGATAACTAAAACCACTTATCTATAATGTGATATTTCGGAGGGCGCACCGGGACACGTCCCGGTGTCCCGGTGGGCCAGCACGGGCCTGGCTCAAATAAGTGAACATAATAACCAAAGTAAGGAGTTACGAGAAGATTTGCCAGTTACCGAAGAAATTTCGTCACAGGCTAGCATGAATGCTTTAAGTGAACCTGAACCTTCCATAGAAACTATAGAAAATACAGATCCTAAATTTGCATCAATGAAGAAATATGACATGGAATTTGCTGAGTGTTTGGAAAAACATACTGCAGTATGGGTTGGATCAGATTATCCTGACTTGTCTCTTCATTCGCATGTTTCTGATGGTCTTACTGAAACTGCGTGTTACGAAGATTTTAGTATTCATCAATATGCGAAATGTTGTGGTCATCTTCGTCTAGTGAATGCTATCGGTTGCTTGTATTCACGGTATATTCAACATGATATGAATCCTGGAGATGAAGTAATAGTAATAGAACCGTTTAATGATATGTACACGACATCGGGTCATGTAGCACGAAGAAAGTTGATTCCAATATTCGTGGAATTCAGGAAGAGAACGTGCGTTCCCACCAATGCTTATAGTATTTGTTCGATTGAGTTGGAGCTATTGAAACTTTCATTCTACGAAAAGATCAAAATGATAATAGTCAGCAATCCGATGATGATATACAGAACATGATGCAATGTGCTGACTTCATTCATCTAGGTATGACATTGCAGGACTTTGAAAATCCATCAATGGTGCAATACAGTAGTAATCTGAACCAAATTAACCATAATCGAAACGAAGTTCGAAATATCCATGTGAGATTAAAGTGTGATTTCAATGTAAAAAGTAATGTTAAATTCGCATATACAGGTAAACCAAACGAACCTGATCCTAATAGCAACAGTAGTAGTAATTATGTAACCGAACCTAATTTTTTGAAGCAACAGCAATAGTAACAGTACAGCACCTAAGAAGCATGTACTCGCTAGATCGAATTTCCTTCCAATTGGATTTCATAAAAATTCCATAGATGGCACAAATTCTCAAAGTAAGAAACAAAGATCTGTAAAAGTAAATAGCACGCAAGACTGTATTCCGGTTTATGACTTTCAATGCAATTTGAATGAATTCGTTGGTCATGTTACATAACTAATGTTGTGGCGTCCGAAAGAATATATTCAATTGATTTTTGTTATATTTCACTATAAATATCGTGGTGATTTCGTATGTTATTTGTACTTTATTGGAATAATATGAAGATAATTCATTCGTACATTTATAATCTTGATAAAACTTCTTTTGTTCAAACCGTAACCTTTTTTTCATGAACTGCATTTTGGCACTTTCTTTAAAATATATTAAAGACCGGTACGATTTCTCACGTTATAAAGTAGTGCAACATAGGAATTCGACTAAACTCTGGAAGAAGAAGAGGTGGATCTTCAAGCTAGTTATAATGCAACTGATGTGAGACAAAAACCACTCATCAATTTACCCGCTCAGAATGGAAGAAAGTTAAAAAGAAAATTAGTATTGAAATTTATTCTGCTGATTAATAAATATAGAAGGAATAATTGTGCTGTTATTACAATGCACAAATTAGACCAGAATTTGGTAGGGCGAAACGTAATCCTACGCACATATGTCAAGATAGCCCCCGCGTTTAGAAAGTTGAAACAATGACTAAGTCATTCGTTTGTACTACGTTTGTAACGTTTGTACCGAAAATTCTTTCGTTTGTACCATTGTCCTTATAGGGTTATTTGAGAAGCCAGCTGGGGGGCTATCCAGGCGCCAAGATAGTCCCACCGTATCGCAGCACAAAAAAAATTGAAATACACCATTCGAAAGCAAATTGTTTCTACCGTTTGTACCGAGAATAGTTTTGTTTGTACCCTAATAGTTTTCGAGAAAGAGAAGATGTCATTTGGAGGGCAATCTTGGCGTCAAGATAGCCCCTCCGTATCACGGCACAAAACATTCAAATACACCATTCGAAGGAAAATCCTTTGTACCGTTTGTACCGAAAAAGGTTTTTTGTACCCTGATAATTTTCGACAAAGAGGGAATAACATTTAGGGGGCTATCTTGGCGCCAAGATAGCACCCCGTATTACAGCACAAAAAATTGAAATACACAATTCGAAAGCAAATTGTTTCTACCGTTTGTACCGAAAAAAGTTTTGTTTGTACCTTGATAGTTTTCGAGAAAGAGGGGATGACTATGATAGGTAAATTTCCTGAAGATTTTTTTCGGGAATGTTCCCAGGAAATATTCAGGGGAAGATTCCCGAAAATGTGAACTTTCCGGGAGTTTATGTACAATCACAAAGAAAATTGTGTTCTATTACTAATTATGATTTCAAAGTTATATTCATTTTTATATAACAGTATAGTATTACTGTTGTCCCTAGAGGAGTCTTTAAAATTTATATTCTGAACGAAAGTATGTTATTTTGTTAATATTTTATTATATTTAGAGAGTACGCATAAAACTAACTAACTAACTAACTCTATGGCCTATGGAACCCAGAGGTTCAATGCCGCGTTCACAAAAGCTTTCCACTGACTTCTATCCTTAGCTAACGGTATCCAGTTTCTACTTTGTGTTCCAATCTCTGCGAGATCCATCTTATTATTGTCCTCCCATCTACGCCTAGGTCTTCCTAATGGTCGTTTTCCGATTCGTCTTCCACCAAAGACTTCGAAAGCGTTTCTACTTTCTTCCATTCTAACTACATGACCTGCTCATCTAAGCCTAGTAGACTTGACGACCCTAACGATGTTGAGAAAACCGTATAAATTATGTAGTTCCTCGTTATAAAGTTTCCAACATTCCCCATTCCCGTTCCTCTTGGATCCGAATATTCGTCTCAGGATCTTGTTCTCAAATACTTTCAGTCTATGTTCTTAACGCAGAGAAAGCGACCATGTTTCGCAACCATACAGAACAACAGGAATGATTATCGTTTCGCATATTTTAAACGTCAAATTCCTCGACAGAATTCACGACTACAAGAGATTTTGAACCGAATAGTAACACGAATTCCCTGCTTTTAGTCGACATTTAATTTCTTCGTGAGTATGATTGTCATCTATATACCATAACCTGGTAAATACCGTTGAACTCTAGGCCCTGGTTGCTTTTTTTTGATTTTCCTTATAGTGTATTCCAGAACAAAATTAAATAATAATGGCGACAACGCATCTCCTTGTTTCAGGCTATTTTCGACGTGAAAGCTCGTGGACAAAAAATGTCCCACCCGGACTTTACTTTGTGATTCATTTAAACATATCTTAATTAATCTAATTAGTTTTCTCGGTATTCCAAGTTCTCTAGGAATGTTGTATGATATTTCTCTCCTAACCGAGTCGTACGCCTTTCTAAAATCAATAAATAGTTGGTGTACCGGGGTATTGTATTCCCACTTTTTTTCGAGTATTTGGCGAATGGTACATATTTGGTAGAGAGTTGATCGATGTCGTCTAAATTTGCACTGCTAAACTCCAATGATTTCATCTGCATATGGGGTCTATCTTGCTAATAGAATATTTGAAAGGATTTTATAGGATGTTCACAAAAGAGATATGCCTCAATAATTATTACAATCAGTTTTGTCGCCTTTCTTTTGAATTGGAACAATGATTGATTCTTTCCACTCTTGTGGCAATTCTTCCTTGTTCCAGATAAGGAGAATGAGTTTGTGTATCTTGTTCCACAATTTTTCGCCTCCCGCTAAAATTAACTCAGCCGTAATTTCATCTACATCCGGAGATTTGTGTTTCTTTAATTTCTTTATAGCGTTTTCTACTTCTATTCGGTTGGGCTCTGGAATATACGGTTCTGCGGTGTGTACTTCCTTTTCTCCACGCACACTAGTTTTTGGTTGCGTGTTAAGCAAATCGTCAAAAAAATATTTCCATCTATTTAAGATGCTATCCGTATCAGTGAGAACTGTGCCGTCAGATTTCTTTAATATATAAGCACGAAGTTAATAGCCTTTCTTAAATTCACTGATCCCTTATACATGTCCCGGATCTTTTATTTTTTACTATTATCTTTAAGTTCCTTAATGTTAGCTTTCAGAAAATTGCGTTTCTTTGTTCTAAAAGTATGGGACGTTTCCCGCTTCATAGCTACGAAATTTTGTGTAGTTATTTCACTGGGATTTTGTAGAGAGCGTAATTTTGCCTGTTTTCTCTTCTCTGCTAGTTTAGTGCATTCCTGGTCGAACCATGGTTTGTTCCTACGTATTTCCGCGTGTCCCTTTTCTTTTGCTGAAATTTTAATGCTATCTCTAATTTCAATCCCGGTATCCTCAACATAAATGTATGCATAAATGAATATTACGCATATACATTTATGTATACGCATAAATGTATATTTATTTATAATTTGTTCTATGCAAGTAAATATGTGTGACAAATGGTTTATTAATTCTAAATATTTTTAAACCGCTAAACAGTTTATGTTTATATGTAAGTTGATTTTCTAACTTGACTCTTCTAATGATATTATAAACATATTAAATTTATAAATGGTTTAAACAAATTAGGCTGGGTAACTGCCAGAAAACACATGTCTCACCATTTTATCAACATTTATGCATACATATTTATGTTCACAATTTTTGCAACATACTGACTTATCTTTATAATTTTGCACGTAACATTGCCCCACATGACCTTTCTTCCTACCAATTTATCGAAATTTCATACGTTAATTTACATGTAAGAGAAGTCCTAGTACCTCTTCAGAAATTCGAGTCAGAGAGACGAGACAGACCGACGTCTATTACTAACTGAGGTTCGTGGTACATTGATAGCATTTCATTTCAATTTCTACATAATGTCTACATTACTTTACAACATGGTTCCTGTTCATCATTTGTAAATTAGTGCTTTGCTACTTTTTAGTGCAAACGGGAATGGAACTTAAAAAATCATATTATTAGTTATATAAAGTACAGACAACGGATTCTAAAATTTGTAACCTCCATATTATTAAAAACCTAGAATTAAATCATATTAAATAAAAATAAAGCAATTTGTCATACAGTTCTTATAATTTGGAAGACAAAATAAAGAAAGGGAAACAAATTCCTTCCCGTGAATTTGTATTCTAGGGAGAAAACGCGGGAATATTCCCATTTTTAATTTTCCTTCCCACCGGGAATATTCCCATTCTCCATCATTACGGATGACATTTGGGTTGTCATGG
This sequence comes from Thermobia domestica, assembly GCF_964235325.1. Taxonomy (NCBI): domain Eukaryota; kingdom Metazoa; phylum Arthropoda; class Insecta; order Zygentoma; family Lepismatidae; genus Thermobia; species Thermobia domestica. The sequence goes on along the minus strand of NC_137471.1, from coordinate 114,798,781 downwards.
TGCCAAGGTAGCCCAGCTTATCACAGCACAAAAAACTGAAATACACAATTCGAAAGCAAATCGTTTGTACAGTTTATACCGAAAACAGTTTCGTTTGTAGCCTGATAGTTTTCGAGAAAGAGGAGATGGCATTTGGAGGTATCAGGGTGCAGACAAAACATTTTTCGATACAAAAGGTACAAATGATTTGCTTTAGAATGGTGTATTTTAATCTTTTGTGGTGTGAATGTGGGGACTATCTTGGCGCCAAGATAACCTCCCCAAATGTCATCCCCTCTTTCTCGTAAAACTATCAGGGTACAAACAATACTTTTTCCGTTACAAACTGTACAAATGACTTGCTTTCGAATGGTGTATTTATTTTTATGCTGTGATACGGGGCGGCTATCTTGGCTTCAAGATAGCCTCGCCAGTTGACCTCTCAAGTAACCCTATACGGAAAATTGTACAAACTAAAATATTTTCGGTACAAACGGCACAGACGTAGTACAAACGAATGATCTTGTTATTGTTTAAGTTTTCTAAAATCGGAGGCTATCTTGCCAGACGTTCCTACGCTAAACATTTAAGCGATCAGGAGATAGTGTGAATCTAGACCTTTCCAGTTAAATAGCTTAGGCGATTAGAATGGAGACCATATCTAGAATTAGTGCTGAAATTATGTTAATCTATAAGCATAGAAAGAAAAGTTTTACTTGTACTACAACGCTGAAATTGGCTTCAAAATTTGGAACAACGGGAAAGAGCGCGAACCTGACATTCAGTTAACGAAATGGATTTGATTTCTTTTGAGATTAACGTCCTTTTAAGGAACGAGCACATATAAGAGGTGAATCTACAATTAAATGTAAAATTTGAATTCGGGTTTCCTCCACCTTTGAGGTATGCTATCCAGATAACCATAAGGGATCTCTTCGAGAGATAGGAATACAAACAAAGAGATCAAAAAGTAAAAGAAATCAAATGTAATTTTTCGAGACTTTTTAAATTCATGACTACTCGTAACTTCAATGAAAACTTAACCCAGTATCCACTGACCCACTCTACCATACCACCCACGGTGACTACTCTGACCCGCCACAAACCATGACGTACTCTGATCCACGGATAACCATGACCCACTCCGAGTCACAACCTACCATGAACCATTCTCACCCACTGTGACCCACTAAAACGCATCGTAATCAACTGTAATGCATGATCAATGGCTTCTTCTCTACCGACTAAACAGTTTACACTTGTTATAAAACCAGGATGTGAAATTCTAACTAATCAGAGTTTGAATTTGTACGGCCAATGTCTAAAGCACCGTTCTGTTACAATAACGGTGGATCTGATCTTTACGGTATAAAATAGTAAAGTGTTTGTGTTGAGTTATGGACAGTTTTCAGTGGTAAAAGGATGAAATTTGAAAGTCCCAATTCAAGTTAACTACACCAACCTAAAGGAAAAAAGTGAAAAATTTTACATACAATTATGCGTACAGTCCACATTTCCGTGTAATTAAGGTTACATTACAAATTTTATGTTTAGGTTTGTCACGATTTTACCGGTCGATTGTCTTGTGCTCTCAACGCTCCATATAATAAGCATAAGATTCAGTAATTATTACAGTAGAAAACAATTGATATATGAAGCACTTATTCCCTCACTTAATGTATTTTTGTGTGTTTCTGAACTAATGTAGATAATTTTGGATTATTTCGTGAATTTCAGCTCCGTAGTTTAAGAGCTTGTGAGATACACATTTTTTTTCGAAAAACATCGGATTTGCACTATCCCCTTACTATATGTATTATAATGAAAGCGATATGATAACATAACAGTTTGGATTAAGACCTAACTATATACCAAAAGAAATTTCAGTTTACTTTCCAATTTGGCCGTGATGATCAGGCACACATAGTTGTATTCAATTTTCATATAATATTTTATGTATTGCACTGATTCAAAAGTGCACTTTACCAGTAGATAACTGCTCTGAAAACTCACAGCTGTGTGTTTCAAAAGCCAAGTAGTAGTATAAGTGCTGTTGCTATTATTACAATTACAAACACAGTAAAGTCACGATTATACGAATTTCGATTAAGTCTTCATCCCGGCGAAATTAAAATACCGCTAATTTTACAGTAATTATGTGATATCTTCAAATAGATAAAAGATAATTGAAATATGGAACAAGAGCGCCCTAGAAAATATTATTTTGCGTGAGGTACCGTTATCACAAGTCATCTAGTGGCTTTCCGTTTTCAGCTGTGTAGAAACGCAAAAATAAATGCCGATTTTCAAAATTTCTCGAAATCGAAACTAGATAAGTGAGTCGTGATAACGGTTTCTCATGTAAAATAATATTGTCTAGGGCGCTCTTGTTCCACATTTCGATTATCTTTAATCTATTTGAAGATATCACATAATTGCTGTAAAATTAGCGGTATTTTAATTTCGCCGGGATGAAGACTCTTAACCAAGGTTGCGTGTTATCCGAGCTTAATCCAAGCAAAGAAAAAATAAAAGTCTGTCCAGTTACAATGACAAGCCATCTGCAGGCATTTCTGTTAGTAAAAAAGCAAAAGTAAAGCTGCCATAAAAGTAACACCCCACCAGATTTTCCCACACTTAAACAAGCGAGCTTTAATTGTTGCATGACTTGAGTTTCAGTTTGAGAAGGCACGTCTCTGCATCGAACAGCAAGACGATACTGCACCAGATGATATTATTATGTTGCGACGTCTTCAAAAAACAGCAGCCAAATACGAGACAGTTTAGTGAAGCAGATCATGAAATATATATATTTTTAAATGTGTGTATGTTAAACTGTACCTTATTTGTATTGTGTTTTACTTATGTATATATATTAATATCAAACAGCATTTAATTTACTGTATTATAGCACATTTCTTAAGGCAATTATTATTTAAATTAAGGAAAATTCCTTACTGTATTGTAGCAATAATTATGTATGCATGTGTAATTATATATACTATACTGTGTGTCCAATAAAATATTAAATACAGTAATAAAGATAAAAAATCAATAAACAAGAATAACAATACTGTACAGCCACCAGGAAAAGTATCTCCCCACCCTAATTCCATTACCTGGAGTTCAGGTCATTTACAGTTGTGAGAATGACTTGACTGAAGCAACCTAACTTACAGATAAGCTTTGTGTTTACATCTCTTCAGGGCAGGACAGAACTTTGGGACTAAGAGCAACATATGTGTGTATATTATTATCATATAAAATCTTTCTTATTTCAAGTTTCATATAATTTTCGTATAATAATTTCTATTCACTAGTATCATATCAGTTATATTTTTAGGTTTGTATATTCTTATATGGGCTATTTTATTTCCGTCGAATCCTAAACATATATATTTAAGTGGTTGGACTTCTCATTTCCTAAAGGATATGCCAGTATAAACCAAATCCAGGACAGTTGAAATTATCAATCAACGAGCGTGATGTGTAATGTCTGGCAGAAACTGTTGTAGAAGATAGTCATACGATATGTGAAGAACTTTCTTAATCTACAAAGATTCCACCGACGTCAGTATACAATGTCACAAATGATTTAAAGAACATACATAATCAATTCTATCTATCACCTATCTGTTGACTTCTGAAGAAAAGCATACTCGCCTAGACTGTGTTACTTGCTGAAACAAGGTTTCCGCGTGAAGATTAGATACTGCCCCAAGTTTTGAGGATTGCTGTACTTCCGGCCGTACAAGCGAGACATGTCAAGAGCAGTAACATGAATTATGAGTCATTGTTACATGAGCTGAAAAACTGTAAAATCGCCAATTGTAAGTATTCAATATGGAATGTGGCGAGGCCGTATAGGCAAATCACCAGGGCAGATTATGAAAACCGTTCAGAAACTGCAAATTAGTTGCGTGTAAGACAAAATACCATTATGAAACAGTCAGTTATGTCTCGTGAGCTAAAGATGAGGAAAATGTCTACTTCTCGCATTTTAAGCAATGACCTACTACTCCATGCTTACAAATAAAAAAAAGTAATTCGTTGACAAGTGAACTAAGGAGCCAGAGATTTTTGAAAGCAAAGTGTTTACTGAAGCGTTACGCAGCAAATGGGCACCGTCGAAATCTTTTCACTAATTCAAAAATTTTCATTGTTGAGGAGACTGTCAATGCTCAAGTCACATACTCCAGAGAAGCTTGTGAAAAGCTTCCAATGATCCAGAGGGTTCAGCATCCTGCATGAGTCATTGTGTGGGGGGATGTGAGCTACGAGGGCACAACGGAAATTCATTTCTGTGAAATGGAGCTAAAAACGTGAGCCCAAGTGTGCGAAGAGACAGTGCTTGGGAGACTAGTCAAGAATCTCACCAACGCTCTTTTGTATGGACTGAGCTAAAGCTTCGAGCAGCACACAAATCACGGACAATTCAGCAGTGGCTAGAGGAAAATGTTACGGACTTTATTTACACTTCAGATTGCCCTTCAGCAAGTAAGAACTTGTAAACTTTGCATTACAATTTGTGATCCAAGCTTCAGAAGAAGGCTTGGAAGAAGAGGTATTGCAATACTGAAAGTTTAAAGCGTTTTTTTGGAAGGCAGCAGCAGATTTTCCAGTTGAAGTATTGAGTAATGCTATTTATGAACGGTCACAAAGACTGAAGGATTCTGTGCAACCTACTAGTTCAATTCTAAATAATTATTCGTGATTTTGGTTCATAATGCATTCCAGTAACTCATGTTATTAGGATATTAAAAGTTCTCTAACCATTTCACTTCAGGACAGTAATTATGGTAAGACTAGGTATTGACGAAATATAGGTAAGGCATTGTCAGTCAGAGTTGCAGTTATAACTCAATGCGTGAAGAGCAACAAACGACCAACAAACCGTCTCTAAGCTCACTCAAAATTGGAATTATATATATATATATATATATATATATATATATATATATATATATATATATATATATATATATATATATATATATATATATATATATATATATATATATATATATATATATAGATATTGAAGAAATCACCATAACAGTTTAATATATCAAAAACGTATCAAAACTGTATATTGCTGTTGCTTCTTATTTAAACTGCTCAGAAAAATGCTATAGTGGAAAAGGACAAGTATAAATTGAAAATGATAAGGAAGCGTTTTGAAGCGTTGATCCTCTGTTTAAATTACATATATCCCCTTCAATTACAAGTATCAAACTTGACTGAATTTATTCAGCTAGCCTATTCAGCTCAATACTCTCCCGTATTTAGGCAAAATTAAAATAGAAAGTTACGCAAATTGCAAGGTGTTAAGTAATATATATATATATATATGGTGGCTCAAACGTAGGTATACAACAATGCATTGACCAAGTATAACGTTCTAGTTTATGGGTTTACTTGCTTCTGCTGTTCCAAGCTTGAAACATAAGTAAAAAATACATTAATAACAAATAATTAATAAACTAGGCCTACTTCTTTGATAACAATAAGAAATGATATGAAATACAGTGAAGTGATGGGTACGTTACTGTCCACCTACTTTTGTGTCGCCCTGTATATCTTTACAAGCCTTCAATTCAGTCTCTTTGCTTCTCAATGACAGAGTGTCAACTTGAAGTAAGTTTCAGTATCCCATATAAGATGGCATTCACTATTTCAACATTTAACTAAGCATGAGCTATTGTTGAAACGATATTTGTAAGAATTAAGACTAGAAAGTCCGTGCTCGCATTTGCTAGGCGAAGGACTAAGGAGGGATTTTCCTGCGCTGATTTTAAGTAGGTTTCAGAGTATATTTGCTCATTTTGAGTTAACGTGATGAATTGAATTTCAAAAAGAAATTTCTCAAAGAATTGTGTTTTTTATTTGTAAAAAAGCGGGCTAAATACAGTGCGTAAAACTACTTATATATTATATTAAATTTCTTACAATACCATGAAGAAAACCAGTCTTATAAGTGGACAAGTTCTATGAAGGCCTAAGTGTTTATATAAAGGAAAAATAACATTTTAAAAAATAATACAAATTTTAGTTATAAAAAACAATTGAAAGCAATTTTGGAGGTAGCGACCAAAGTGGGGGTCAAATCGCCCCGCGCAACATAAATAAGAAAGCAATGCAGTATAAGGAAGGGCGGGGCTAGTTGTGACAGTTTTTGCTTACAACCTTGTAGCTTCTTAACAAAACATTTTTCTGAAATAATTTCACTTGCTTACCAAAGTTTAGACCTTCCGGCATCCGCCAAACATAAACTCTCGGGATTGACATAATCGTTTTACATTAAATTATTTTCACACACAACCATATCATTTGGCACAATATGCCCCGATATATATATATATATATATATATATGAAAAATAAAAATAGTCCTTAGATGCATATTCTATCCACTGTTATCTTTCTCTGCCCATCAGTGATACTTCTAACAGTGGCATATATACTCTTAACACTATTGAAATATTGGTCTATATCTTCCAAACAGTGACGTCAATACTGATTTTAAAACTTCCTACAATAGTGATTATTATATTCAAAATGCCTATCAGAATCATTGATATAAACGTTGATCCATAAATCCAGTTACGGATACTTAAAAGCCGAAAGATCCTATAGCACAGCATTGAAACCTTTCTTAGCATGTTATGGGAACTGTTTGTCTCTCGCTGCAAGCCGAAGAGTTCCGGTGTTCTGGTTTGGTTTCCATAAGATGGAACATAAGCCCATTATTCGAATTTAGTGAAAAATATATATTTGATGGATTAAATATCGCTTCCACAAATTTGCATGAACTTGACTGCCCGACCTGGAGCACAAACGACGAGATGAGTTGTCATTGGTTAGTGCTTGTTTTGTTTGTGCTCGTTTCTGCACGAAACCCCATCGTCTGTGCTTTATTAGTTCCGGAGATATAATCAAAACATTGGTAACGAGACCAAGTGCACGCTAGCTCCCCGAAATCACGCAGAAACGATGAAGATATTGTAATTCGTTAGTTCATCGTTTGTGCTCGTTTGTGCAGGCATCCTCATCGTTTGTGCATCAATAGTTCATGAGTTATAAGCAAAAAACTCAAAAGAAACTTGTAAAGTGGATACAAATTTTTGCTACTTTTACCAATAAAATGCTTTTATTTCTACCACATGTGAAGCACAAACGACGAAAGTAGTCCTGTTTATTAGTGAATTGTTTGTGCGTTATTAGTTTCAGAGATATGAACGAAAAAACCCTCCGACTTCAAGCACAAACGTTGAAAGCAGCATCGTTCCTTAGTGCATCGTTTATTCTCGTTTGTGCATTAAACGCGAAGGTATGTGTTTTAATACTTCCCGTGATATAAGAAAAAACCTGGTAGGGAGCGAAGCGAGGTCACGATTATCCACGACTTCAAATACGAACGATTTAGGTGGAACCGATCGTTAGTGCAATGTTCGTGCTCGTTCGTGAACGAAACACCATCATCTGTGTTTCAAACGTTCGTGAAATATAAAGCAACATCTGAAAGCAAGTTGGAAACTGGATACAAGTTTCCACAGTTCTCTAAGACAAAGGTAACGGCTAGATGTTTTACAGTCCCGCAAGTGGACAAGGCTCTTCAGTTTAAATATTTCCTCAGAAACTTACAGAATCAGAAAGAGAAACTTGGTAGAGCTGTTTTTCAGTGATTCAGGATTTCCTAGCACTTATAGGGCAGAGTATTATGTGATAGACAATCTTGTGAGGATCTATGGTAAAATGGGGTGGAGGATGTTCCTGAATCTTTATGTTCTTAACTCACATCTGGGAACATTTAAGAATACATGGGGGCATACTGAAGGAGCATGAGGAGCGAAGATATTTATTTCGAACGTCGTTATGAGGGCCAATATAATGAAAATATGATGAATAATTATGTCTGGTCTTACATTCGTGACAATTATGTATGCGTCAATGTAGAAAACGAATACTTACAGCTCATTAGATGTCTTATTATAGACACTTCTTGTTTTTAATTCTTGCTGAATAGACAAGAAATCAAATATTAAACGGATTTTTGGGGAAAAGGAAAATACCAGTACAGTTTATAAAGATGCAATGCCGTCAGTCTAATGCAACAACCTCGAATATGCTAATTTGGACATTTGCATGCAGTTCCGTATACTTTTCTGTTGTAGAACCTTGTATTGAACTCATTAGCGTTTCAGGAATTGACTATATCCAGAACGGAGTGAGGTTTTGGCAATGGACCAACGATTTGTTATTTTTAAGTTCATTTGTACAATTATTATCATGATGAAACTGACTGAATACGTATATGTTGAGTTGATGTAGTTTTTGCTACTGTTCTAATCTTATAAAACATCAAAGTTACCAGTACCAAAAATTTAAGTGACAATTTTAGAAAAAATAACGCAATTTTCATAAATCATTCAGCACTAGTTTCCCTCTTGTGTAAAATATTGGAAGATAATATACACCAATTTTAAAGCCTGTTTATTTCCTAGTACAACAATGTACAAATAGTTTATTTTGTACTACACACAATACAGTTAAGTGTTTGTAACTAAAAGGAAGCATTTTTTCTTTTAAAATAGCATGATTTTAAGGTTGTTTTTACAACACCAAAGTTTCAGGTAAACAAATATCATTTTCCGTCATGGCCAGACTATAAGAATCGGAAAATAACCATAAGAACTCAAGGACAAACCGAAAGTTATAATTTGTTACATAGTGTTATTTAATGTTGTGTCTCTGAATAATCCATCAAAATATTTCCTAATGAGCACGATCAACGACGATGATGAACATATTTCAATCCTTATTTTGATTTTAATTCTAATTTCTGTTAGTCATCTTATGTTATTGCAATATTCATTTTCCATTTCCTTTATCTTATGAATCCGCATTTTCTTTTCAAGTCGAAGAATGGATAAGAATCCTACAATAGTAGGCCACCAAGGACTTCTCAGGGTAAGACTCTGTGTAGGAATATTATCAAGACTGGAAACAGGGACTAAACGGTGTAGTATCTGGAACGTGGATGCAGTTCAATCTGCTCTCAAAATTTTTATGAGACAAAATAATCTAGTTCGGTGTAATTAGATCAAAAAAGGGCAAAACACGAACATTCAAGAAATAAGCCGAAACGTCTTCTAAAATAATCATGATACTCTGTACAGTAACTCAAAGAAAATCACAAAAAGTCCCTCGTCGGGTTTAGTCACTATGGCAGGCATATTGGAAAGCCTATTTCCAATCCCAAAGTTTTCGAGGAGATCTAGTATTCACTTTAACTGACTATCATACATGTTGTAAACACAGTACAGATACAAACCATACCTCGTTGAAAAGATATTTAATTAGTTGTTATTGTAAAAAAAATGGAAATTTACATTTACCCAAAAGGGAAAAAAATGAAATTCTACAAAGTTCCCAGAACAGAAGTGCAAAACTGAGTTTCGATATTTTTATTACAACATTGTATGAAGAAGAAACAAAAAAGAAACAACCCAAACACTTTTCTAAAATGATCATGATAATCTATTCAGTAACTCAGAGAAAGTACCAAAAAATCCACGGTCGGGTTTGGTCACCAAGGCCAGCATATTGGGTAGCCTATTTCCAATGACAAAATTTCCGTGAAAACCATAGCATACACTTTAACTGACAATAATGCAGGTTGTAAATACAGTAGAGACATAAACCATACCTCGTTAAAAATATAATTAATTTATAGTTCTTATTGTGTGAAAGTTGAAGAAATTAACATTTTCCCGAAAGAGAAAAAGGGAAATTCCACAACATTTCTCAGAACAAAAGTGAAAATTTTAGTTATTGGATTTTTATTACAACATTGTAGGGAGAAGAAACATAAAATATGGCCAAAATTATTAGGTACATCTTTCTTAGTAAAACATTAAAAATACATAATATAATATTTCCTCAGATTGGGATTTTGAAGTTTCATATAATGCATTAAATTCTCCCTGGATCCGTATTGCAAGATTTTCACCTCTGCATCCACAAGTTTTGAGTTTAGTTATCAGTGGGTAGGTATTTGCAGAGATCTCAATATCCTCTACAAACTTAAATATTAGCTTGTTTGGAGAAATGAAGAACAGAAAATTTCCGATAATTTCATGGAAATGTTAATATATATGTATATAGTCCTTGCATGTAGGTATAGACAAAGATTTATGAGTTCTTCTAGTTGCCCTTGCTCCACCAGACACATCTTTAAAAATGATTATACCAGCCTAGTGAAGATTTGCCCATACAAGATTCACAATATTGGATCTATTCAAGATGATATAGGTGATGTAAGGGACTTTCTTCTTAATGTACATGGCTTCCAAGGATGGGATTGTTTCGTTAATTTATCGAAAAGGCAAAATCTCTGCTTACAAAAAGTTAGAGTAATAAGGAACCTAGAGAGAAACTACATATTTTCAATAATTCTCGAGTGTCACTGAAACTGTGCCTTAAGCTGCTGAATCTTTGTTTCTGTCACTGTATGAGTCAAAAGATATCGGGAATTTGGACAACGGCCTATACATTTACAGTTTAACTTCGCTGTAGTTCCTCCTATAACAGGAGTCGCTTGTGATCATTCACTCTGAGTCTTTTATCAAGCGCAGCAATGACATGGTGATAAGATGGACACTTTACGCAAGGGTATTGAAGATAGTCAATAGTTACTTATGCCCCATACCAACTTCGAAGTCCGCTGCTCGAGAGGGCTTACTACATCTTACTTCATGTTCTTTGCACAGACGACTGTGATGAAGTTCTGAATGCTGGAGAGGTATGTTAAAATGCTCAATCATGTATATGTACTTCGAGGGTCTCATCCAGGATTTTCTGAGGGGGCAGCAAATAACAGCCAGTACATCTGAATTAAATCAGAGTTTTCTAAATGCTTTTAGGCATCTGTAGTGTGATTTAATAATTGCCCTGGAAATGCTCAGTGTCACCTCTCGATGAACCCTCTTCCTTCAACCTTCAGAAAGTTGACAGAAACTATTGATTTTGCAAAACTCACTGCTAGCTTTTAACTTTAGGTAATGTATATTTACAACGAATTAGGGTGCATGTGCACCTTTTCACCCCCCTCAATCCGTCATTGTGTACTTCGTCTGGCAAAGACATAAAAACTGAAACATAGAAGTTGAAGCGGAAATGGATGGAGAATTGCTAGTTCCCGAAAAGGTTATCGAAGAAGTGACATTCCAAAATGCAAGATATATGTCTGGAATAGATTCGAGTAAACGTAGGTTACTTTGAAATCAATATTATCTCGGTTTGAAACCTTTACACAATAAAGAAATACTTTTTTATGCCTTTTCCTAACTCAAACATTACGAATTTTTATACATTACTAAACATGATTTTTTCAACAATTCTGTACACACGTCAAATTCTTCCGACTAATCTGGCTTCCTACGAATCAATTTTTTTCAAAAACCCCTTAAATTTTCGGATCTTTCAATTTTTCAATTGCTCAAAACAGTCAACATCGGGTTTTGTAAAAGATATTGCAGCTTTTAAACATATCTATCCATTGAAAACTTCAGTCAAAACTTATGGATGCAGAGGTGAAAATTTTACAATATTTTTAGAAGAGGGGAATTTAACTGAATCTAAGTTTAAAATCCCAGCTGTAGAAGGCAATTATGTTGTGTATTTTTAAAGTTTGACTGAAAGAGGTTTATCCAACAATTTGGACATATTTTATATTTCTTCTCCCTATAATATTTAGTATCATGAAGATCAAAAACAAAATTTCTGACTTCAGTTTTGAGAGATTTTGTGAAATTTTGCTTTTTACCCTCTAGAGAAAGTGAAAATATCCTCAATTTTCATACAATAAGAACTAGTAGTTAAATATCTTTTCAATGAGGTATAGGTTATATCTCTGCTATGTTTACAACCTGTATTATAGTTAGTTAAAGTGAATGTTATGATTTCTACGAATACGTCTGTCGTTGGAAATAGACTATCCAAAATGGTGACCAAAGTACCCAAACCCGAGGCGGAATTTTTTGGAACTTCCCCTGAGTTACTGTATAGAGTATTATGATCATTTTAGAAAAGGTTTCGGCTTGTTCTTTTTAAATGTCCGGGGTCGGACCTAATTGCACTCTACTATTATTGAAACTATTTTGTAAAACAAACAAGGAAGACTCTATTATATCTGGAGATAAATGGAAATGTGTTGATAAGGATGGACTTCAGTGTTTCATAGGACGTCTTATACTTGCGAGAGTATAGAAAGCACACAATGAAGGTATTATACAATTGTGGAATAAAGAAGATGTTCGAACTATCTCCAACAAATCTATGTCGAGGAATACATTTACACGGATATCTCGATGCCTTCGGTCCAATGACGCCAACAATACATCAAAAATCGTATTACTGACAAACTAACTCCAATTGGAGACATTTACGATAAGTACATTACATAATATATATGTAGTAGTTGGTAACATTACTATTGATGAACAATAAGTGTCACTTCGAGAACACTGCCCTTTTCGTCAGTACCTTCTCTGCTCTTAAGACTTTTATCATTAGGCATTAACTCAGTCCTGAATGGAACAGCAGAAGTAATTACAGAAGACGAATATTTCTCCTTGAATTAAGGAAGCTCTAACTTACCAAATGCAACGTCGCCATGCAGAGATCCTGTGTATATCTTCAAAAGTCAATATATTACAAAGAAGTTGTGGTCGTTGTCATTACTGTGTATGGTCCGTCATGCACGACATATGCAAGAAGTACAAGACACACGTGTGTAAGCAACACTCAGCTATTGTTTTTGCCAAATGTGACAAAAATTAGAGTAGATTTTGTTCAAGTTCTTTTGTATCTCTTTACATGTCTAGGATATCAAAATTTAGTGAACAAATTAACCTTACTTCGCAGGGAAATAAGTATTTAGAGAACTGTTTTTGAATCGAATTGCATGTATCAAATACAGTTTAGATTAGAAAATGCAGCTGTACTGCTAAGTACCATCCAAATTATTGTTTCCTTATGTACATAACTCTCCATAATTTGTATAATTGAATGTATATTATAAATTTATAAGCTAATTAAGCATATTGTATGACGAGAGCAACTAACTTAATAACATAATTAGAGGTGGACCCAAAAGAAACCGGATTGAAAGAGCGCTGCCTTCCCTAGGCATAGTAGAGAATTCTCCTACTAGGTGGGCCTAGTAGAGACCTTCCCAGATCAGTTGGTCCAGCGGCGTCTCCATAGGAGGTTAACCTTTGATGCACTATTGTTTTTCTCAACTATTCTAGTTTGCCGCCTGCGAAATCGTTATGGCAGATTCAAAGGAATAAGCAGTGTGTTTGCTTCCTACTTGGAAACTCGGAAACAAAAACTTGACAAATGCTTCAACAGGCTCCAAGAAGGATACTATAAACAGCACACAACTTTTTGAGTGGTTTGGGCGCTTTAAGTGTGGTGAGATGAGTGTTGAAGATCATCATCGTTCTGGGTGCTCTTTATCATTTCAAAACAACGAAAACATCGAACAAATGTGCCCCAAAATCAGCGAGGATCGTCCTTTCATGATCGATGATATTTCAAAACAGGCAGGAGTGAGTTGGACCTCGTGCCAGCGTGAGATGTTGCAAATGATACATGTTGCCGCTAAGTTTGTTTCTTGCCTGTTCACATAGGATCAAATAATTCTTGAAAAATTAAATAATAAGACTTGAAAAATCAGATTGAAAGTCATCCAAACTTTATGACCAGTATGATGACATTTTCCGACATTTAAACAAAATTTCAAAGAAAAATGCTTTGATGGTGTAGAGACTGTAAAAAAAATCGCAGAGCGCATTGGACTTTGTAAAAGTTCCAGAGTTCCAGAGGTGCTTCACTGGGGAAAAAGATGGAAGAAATTAATCGCATTTAATGGAGAGTACTTTGAAGGAGACTGAAAGAATTTTGAAAAAATGTAATAAATTATGTTTGTTAAACGAAAGTCCGGTTACTTTTGGGTCCTGCCTGGTATATAAAGATACACAATAGAATGTAAAAGTGGGCAATAGAATGATTTTTAAACAAAAAAGACAGAGTTTCTTCAATAAAAGTAATGGGATCAGCATTGACCAAAACGGTATTCAGTGTAATGAAGAAAGTCTGGTAGTAGCAGCGCTAAACATCAAACGTCAGTTGGAGCGGAAGATCAGTCATTTGCGACATTTTTGTGGAATTTAATTATCAGTAAGTTCGAAAATGAATTAGATATGATACTCACATCGACACTCTACACAGATGATGAAGAAAATGTCATGGCACAGGAAGATATCTATGATAGCAGTTTACAGTTATAAGACAGCAGTCTATAGCTGGCATAAGGCAGTAGTCAAGGCGAATACGTCGTATATCCAGCATAAAAACTGAAAAGAACTGACGTTTTATCGCTGTTTACAGATAATGAAGTTTGGAGTATCTACAAGGATTATCATGAAGTAGGATACAACTTGTATAGAAAGCATCTGGCTCGGCAGAAGAAACACGTATGACAACACAGCCCTGCTACTTTAGAAAATTGAAACAAAGACTAGATTATTCGTTTGTACTACGTTCCTACTGTTTCTACCGAAAATATTTTCGTTTGTACTATTTCCCTTATAGGATTACTTGAGAGGTAAATTTGGGAGGGTTCTCTTGGGATAAGATACGCCCCGGTATCACAGCACAAAAAATTGAAACACACCATTCCTAAAGCAAATTATTTGTACCGTTTGTACCGAAAAAAGTCTTCCTTGTACCCTGATAGTTTTCGAGAAAGAGGGGATGATATTTTGGGGGCTATCTTGGCGCCAAGACAGGCCCCTTATCAAAGCACGAAAAAATAAAATGCACCATTCGAAAGCAAATTGTTCGTACCGAAAATTTAGTTTATACACTTATGGTTTTCGAGAAAGAAGGGATAACATTTGGAGGGGCTATCTTGGCGCCAAGATAGCCTCCCCGTATCACAGCCCAAAAATAGAAATTCACCATTCGAAAGAAAAGCGTTCGTACCGTTTGTACCGCAGAATATTTCTTTGTACTCTGATAGTTTCGAAAATCAGGGTATGCAATTTGGGGGACTATCTTGGCGTGAATATAGTCCCCAGGTATCACAGCACAAAAAATTGAAATACAACATTCGAAAGCAAATAGTTTTTACCGTTTGTACTGAAAAATATTTTTTGTGCGCACATAGTTTTCGAGAAACTGGTGATGACATTTGGGGAGGGTATAACATTTGTACATTTCGGTACAAACGGTAGAAACGATTTGCTTTCGGATGGTGTATTTCAATTTTTTGTGCTGTGATACGGGGGTGCTTTCTTGGGGCCAAGATAGCCCCCCAAATGTCATCCCCTCTTTGTCGAAAACCATCAAGGAACAAACAAAATTTTTTACCGTACAAACGGTACAAACGATTTGCTTTGAGTGGTGCATTTTAATTTTTTGTGCTATGATATTTAGTGCTATATGTAGACAATCTAGGTACCTTTGCTGTGCGCCTACATTTTGTCTTCAGAAATGATTTCTAAAATATCTCTAGGACTCTATAATTTCATACTTCCGGAAAAACCTTTCTTTTTGAATTTAGTGTCGAATCTTTCTATACTTTCACAGTATTTGCTAGGATATTTTTATGTAAGTATCCGTAGTATATAAAAATAAGGTTTCTAATTTTCCTGTACTGGTGCTATTATTATTTCTATTAGAAAACGTGAATAACTGACAATAATCAGACACCTTGAAATCAATAATGTCCCTATTTCAAAATCTTGTTTTGCACTTCTATATAGTGAAGAAAAGTAGAACTACCACGATACTCACTGAAATTGATAGAATGAAGTCCTTAACCCAATTAATGGAAGGTTTCTTTAGCGAGATGCTGCACGTCTTCACAATCATCTTTACTCCATTTGAGCGGCTCGGACAAACGTAACAGTAAGCGGCAGTTCGGTTGATATTGAGTTCTGTGGTGTAGAAGGTTAGCATTGAATCACAGAACAGTAAATAGGTACACCATTTTCAAAAATAGTACCTTCAGTTGTCAGTGAAATGTTTTTTGGTATATGCATTAGCACTGCATTGCATAAGATATTGAACCTTCTTCCCCACTTTACCCGGAACTTAGAAAATATCACATACCATTACCTTTCTACGAGTCGTGTATTTATTAAGGAAAAAATGATGATAAACTAATATTAGATTTCCAAAGTATGCTATAATTAAGCACCAGAAATATTGCAGAAGGCCTATTTCCGTCCATCAGTAGGAGAGAGGGATAGTGAGAAACGGCTATCTGAAATAGATTAAACGTATAACTGTGAACAAAATAAAGGACTCGTCTTTTTATTCTGAAGTTTGTTGAAAATACCTCCGTTTTCATTATATGTTGAAAATTTCGGAAGGTTTCCCTAGCAGGACAGGTTAATAACAAACCTATTTTTAATATTTGTGTTAGATATTAGCATGAAATAAATAAATTAGAAGCAAAAAATATAAGATTGACCGAAATCACGAGAATTACCAACTCTACTAAAGTGGG
This sequence comes from Thermobia domestica, assembly GCF_964235325.1. NCBI lineage: Eukaryota > Metazoa > Arthropoda > Insecta > Zygentoma > Lepismatidae > Thermobia > Thermobia domestica. Next base: position 114,782,218 of record NC_137471.1, on the reverse strand, counting down.
AAATTTTTAAGAACACGAGGGAATTCTGCAGTTCAACACGAAGCAGTGACACCTATGTCATTGAGAGAAATTTGGATTAAATCTACAAACCAAAATTTTAACGACATATTTCTAATATGTCTTATTACGTGCATTATCTGCGGACTCCAAATATATGGATTTATGCTAAGTGTTAACGTACAGATAGAGCAAATAGTGTAAATTACCTATGGAAAAGAACGAATTGGGTAGGTCTCATTACGTGAGAAAACAAATAGCTCAGTTAGTTAAAGCAACGAGTCTGTATGCCGGAGTTAGTTCGTTCAAAACCCATTGAAGCGCAATTTTCTTTTTATTACTATGGTTATTTTATTTATTCTTTTATGAGGTAAAGAATCAAATTATAACGTATGTGTTCATCTCATGACGATACCAAGAAAAGAAAAATGTCGTTGTCGCACTTGCATTAGTGCCCTAATTTTTGTTTTCAAACAGTTTCGTAATTATTTCCCTGTGCTCATTAATCACTACATGCTCACTGGTGCATAACGAATGTTAATTTTAATTTGAATAATTTAATAAAGTTTCACAATGTTTATCACTCGCTGGTCTTCAATCTACTTTTCTGGACACTTTGATAACAGATTTCCCTAATAAATGTTTAATTTTCCCTACATATATTTAATTACGGATAGGGTTTACAATATATATATCTTAAACTGATATTGTTTTCAATTTGCCACATGAGGTAAGTAGCCCGAAGGAGGAGAACTTAAGTAACTGATATTCTACGTAAAAACCACAAATTGTAGATGATAATGCTTCTTACCTTCAACCCATAATCTTTAGGGTAGAGAATCAAACAGAAAAATACTTTTTTTGTCTCCCCTGTGACGACTTATCTTAAAGCTCTGCATGTAATGATTCGTGTCACATCATTTCGGCTCTCCAAAGACATTCCTATTTAATAATATTAATATTTATTATTATTATTATTATTATTATTATTATTATTATTATTATTATTATTATTATTATTATTATTATTATTATTATTATTATTATTATTTTCGAATATGCCACCCTTACATAATGTAGTAACCTTAGACATCTTAGTTTAAAGTGCTTTCTTAGTAACAATTTGAGGTGAGGTGAGGTGATTTTAGTTTAGCGTCCCGTTCAGCAGCGAGGCTATATGAGACGTGGACCTACTGATTAACGTGGAATCCGAACCACATGAGCTCCCGCCAGGAATCGAATCCTAGTAACAATTTGAGCAACCACGTAACAAAATAAAAATGTAGGAGGGGGCACGACGTTTTTTTGCCCCTCTCTTTTTAGCACCCTCCCAAAAGAAAGTATATAATTTCTGACAAACGGCAGACAAAATGAATAAGAAATATATTTATAGCATCCTTTCCGATCGTTGGTCTAGAAGGATTTGTTTAGGATGATTTGGTGTCAGGTTAATAACGGTGAGTATTTACAGCAACGTTAAAGAAAAAGGAAACTTTCTGAAAGAAACTTACTTAGGAAATATCAGATCCTCCTTATACTTATTCAGAGTCCAATCGGAAAAATTGCATCTTGCGTTCTGGTTGAATGTTCTATGGGAGTATAAGAAAAATATATATTCCCGTTTCCACGCTGATGGTAGAATTTTCGAAACAGTTTTGGATTTGCGTTCAAAGCATAGACGTAAATAGCCACCCCGCAACCCTGTGATGTGGTGACCGCACAAGCTGCAAGGCCCAAAAATACCTCAACTCATTGTTGGAAACAATTCATAAGAGGTAAGTAACTCCTTCAGTTTCTTAGACTTTCTCAAAAATGATTCTTTTGATTTTTCATATTTCATAAACAATTACTGCAGTAATTGCTATATTATATGTCTAATAATGAAAATGTGCTCAAAGTGTGAGTTAGTTTCCTAGTGCGGAATTCTTGAATCGAAGTTTTTTATTCGATAATCTGCTATTCAATGTATTTGGATAATACGATAATTTTATTCATATTATCCAAATACACACTTGAGCAACAGCTGATGCCTAACACAGTTAAGAAATTGAATTGAGAAAGTTTAGTTCGGTTGTCCGTACCCTGCAATTGAATATTTATTTGGTAAACTCCCCACCGTTTTGTGGTAAACTCAGGTTTTTCTTTTACGAGAGACAAAAGAGAAAAGAAAATATGGTGATTGTAAAAATAAAATATCAAATTGAGACTTCAACGGATTTACAAGTTTCATGGCGTCTACATACCGAAAATGTGATTTTTCGATACCCGCCTTTTTGGTCTATCCGTTAGGTACTCTTTTCTATGCACTCGCCTAGAGGCCATTCCGTTCAACGTATCTACAACAAATTTTAAACTTAGGGTTTACATAGTATTCCTAAAGGATATTTTCCAATTTTTTCCTACCGCCTAAAATAAGTGTGGTTTATTAAGAGCGGAAAATCGAAAAAAGGTATTTTCTCAAAAAAATTTTTAACAATCTTATTTATTTTTCATTAATCAATATTTAATTAACAACCCTTTATTGCGGTATCAAATATTTCTCTTAGAAAAAATTACGAGGGGTAGTTTATTCTTGGAGGTGACTTTTTCTGAACGATTTTCTCAGAAAATCCTCTGGCATTTTGTACTCACTTCATAAATAAATAGTTAACCTTCCAACATGGTATAAGTGAATTGACCTGAAAAATATATGAATAGGCCTAGTAATGGTTTATTCTTGGAGTTGAATTTATTCCGAGTGAGTTCTTCAAACACGATCTGTTGGCAAGCATGTATCTCGAAAACGAAGCTGAATTCGAAAAGTGCATGAGAACCTTTTGTTTCCTTTTGATTTAACGAATCACCTCCCGAAGTTTTGGACATCCTTCAGGTTCACCCTTAATGACGCTTTTTTTCGCTAAGTTAACTATTAACTTTAGGCATTGTTTATCTTCTTTAAATAACAAATGCCGTTATTAATTTTAAGGCAGAGAACTACTTCTGAGAGAATAGAACTTGAAAAATAATTTTAGAACTTAGACTTTTGTTTTCGAGACATTCCAGAAAAGACGAGACATTTTACAAGCTACCTCGTGTCCAAAGCAGTTGTCTCGTCTTATCTTGGATGTCACAAAGCACGTCCCTTGTCTTTCTCGAGCCATGTCTTATCTCGTGCGCATTCGTTAACACTTGGGACAGGATTATCATTCTACTCAAAGCATTGTTTTTATAATGCTTGCTTATTTATGATAATTGCCGTAAACGTAAATTACAGTCCTTTCAGTTGAATTATTTTATTATTATTATTATTTAACCTCAAATTTCACTTGGCGCGAAGTGGCTTTGAGCCAAGGACATCATGCACCAATGCTCTACCACTTCTTTTTAATTCGTCCCAAGGGGGATAATCAACTCTATTGCCAATCTTTTTATTCGATCCTTTGGTCAACTATATACGACAGGGACATAAACACAGAAATATCGAGGATATTTAAGATCACAAAGGTTCTTCCACCAGGAATATAACCCGAGACCCCGTACACTAATGGTGCAACTAAGTTATTTTGTTTTACTCTACAGATATCTGCTATACAGATATAAAAGCAGATTATTTAGCTAATAAAGATAAAATAAATAATAAAAGTAGTTATTAAGAGAAAATCGAATTGGAAAGAGCAAACATTAATGTAATATCCTGTCATGGGAAAATAATTGACTATAGTAGTTCTTGTTGTTAATAACACTATCTTTAATGACTATTAAAGAAACTTATTTGAAACAGCCTATTATTTCTAGGAGCTTGATAATTTTTACAAACCTTTGAGCAATTACTGACGTAGCGCAATTTGCACACCCCCTCCAATTTATAAGACTCAGAAACAAGAAATTTGAAGTATACTTCATGGAAAACAATTTATCACATAAAAAGAGATAATCATGAATTACAGAGCATACTATGATATATGTTGAAGCTTAGGTCTTATTATTACATTTATACAAGTTCAAATAGCATAAGATCACTGTCAGAGAGTGGCGTATTTATGATTTCTTTTTTCAGTCTTACAAGGAGAAAGCAGACTTTGTAAAATTAATTTGGGGGCATCTTTCGCGAAGTAATAATGCACATTTAAAGTGTTGATATTACAAACTGATAGAAAGCAATAGCCAGAAATAGCGGAGAAAAATGTCTTAACATTTCAGACTCGCCGTATATATTATATGGCGCGTAGATCTGTCAAGTGACGGCGTGGAGAAGTGAGGAGCATCTGCGACTTCCAGGCAAAGGGTACCGGGTTTAATTCTACACGAGTTAACCTTATTTATTTAACCAATAATTTAACCATTTGTAACTACAAGTAAAATCTTGTGACCGCATGTTTATAATGCATAAAACAATAGAAATGTTCAATTAAGTTGTAAAAAAGTTTCATGTTAACCAGCAAGAAAATGGTAACTATTTCGTAAATGTATTTACATCACGAGTTATATTATGGTTACCACAGTCGTTGTGTAAAAAAGTTCATGACGCTTCATGTCTATATCTGTGGACAGTGTACGAATTACAAGGAAGATAAGATGGAAATCCCATTTGGTAATACTGGGTGTATGCTATAACCAGGGGCGTCGTTGTAGACTTTCCTTGGGGAAGGGGAGCGGGGCAAGAGCACCACCAACATAAGATTATCAGGTTTTTTTTAACTAATACAGTATTAGTAAACAATCGATTAAAGTATCTGCATTTCTCAAGTTCTTGGGGGTTGGGCAATTGCCCTCTGCTACCCCCATAAATGATGCCCCCGGGTATAACTGTCATAGTTTTCCATTCTATTGTTGTCTAAAGCACAATCCACCCCCTTTAGCAAAGGTCCGGTTAATTCGTACACTGTCCACAGATATGGACATGAAGTGTCAAGAATATTTTTTACACAACGACAGTGGTATCCAAAATATAAATCTTGATATCAAAATTTTATGGAATAGTTTACATTCTGTTGCTAGTTATTATGCTAGTAGCTAGTTGCTAGTAGCTAGTTTACAACTGATTTAAATCTTCCTATTACTTTATGCATTACAAACATATGGCGAACGTTTTGTCTGATGAGTTTCATTGTAGCAATTCTAAATTTCGAAAACTGTCATATAATCTAGACTTCCAATAATACCATTTTTAAAGAAAGGAAGACTTCGTTCTTCAAGACCAGACGAAATAACAAAATTTTAGTGATTTTTACATTTTACAAATAAATAGAAAAGGCCATATAGAGAAACAGTAGTTGGTATTTTGTACTGAGTTACAAAAACTGAACCTTTTAGTGGAGTACTACGGTTGGTGATAAAGTTGTGTAATTTGAGCATTCGTCTCAAGCGCTGCTATCGGCTGAATGAATTTCACACCCTTTCTTCATAATCTCTCACGCTGACCAACAGCTGAGTCATTAAAGCCTCAACGCGTGATTGCGTCGAGGTTGTGAGCTTTAGTTTGCATTTTTGCACGGAGGAAGACTCGAAGTTACAACACTGATTTCCCTTACTGGTCTTGTTTTGTTATGAAGTGTAAAGTATCGGTTTAGATACAATATACAATATTGGTGTAACTCATAATAGATGCGTTCTTGTGCTGAATAAGTGTGACATTATAATAAACTGCGAGGTGAAGAAAATTAATTTTTATAATAATAGTATAATTACATCAGAGTCAATGTTTGTTCAATGTTTTGCTGCAGACGAAAAAAATAAAACGTTATAGAACTTAGCCAATTAACGCGAACAATGTAACTGTTTAATGGTAATGAGTTATTTTTCTCGCACATAGTTAGATTTGTTTAAGATAAAGAAAGTTTTGAGTGAATAAATGTGTAAGAATTGAGTAAAGTAAATAATTACGTGTGTGCGCGATACTAGCAATATATCATGAGTGACCGTAGGAAGCGTTTAAGTTGTGCTTATAGAAAAGCAGCATTAGAAAAATTAGAAAAATAACAGAAAATGTTAAAGAAGACTACAAAAATATTTAACTTCTTTCGAAAACCCGAAACTGGGCATAGTTCAGGGTGATCTGATAGCAAAAGCTATGTGGGAAAGCAAAATTTGGACAAAAATTAGAACTGTCCGGAAACAAATTACACCTAATTACAGAATCTACAAGTGCAGTAGAATTTACAGCTAGCGATTAGACTAGAGATGAGCCAACAGAAATCAAATTGCGAGGATTTGCAGGACTCCAAAATTGAGTGTAAAGCTAAACATGTTGAACTTGCCCCTTTGTCATTAGTGTGGTCTCTTAATGTGTATCACCGTACGTGAACCGATTTGAATGAAATTTTCACGCATTACTTTTTGCTTCAAATGACATGTCAACTTCGTTGGAGCGAAAACTTGGCCCAGTGGGACAACGTGATGCTTTCGTTAAATGTGAAAAAATAAAAAAGAAAATTATTATTAACAACGTTCGTAACTTATCGTGAGACACCCATCCACACTTGGATTCCATATAGACAGCACAAATGCAAAGCAACTCAACTAGATCTTAGTTCGCTCGGTCTTTTCAGTTATCCTTATTGACTGAAGACGCATTTTCCTAGTCTCTGAAGAAACATTGCCAGTAAGCTAAATTTTAAAACATAGCTTATTTCTATACGCTTTATAGCCGTCTCTAGACTGATTATTTCCACATTATTTGCTGAGTTTATAAATATTCTACCTCATTTACATGCCTTGATACACTAGCAAGACATCTTGTCCGTATAGAAATAATACTTTTGGATATACAAGAAACTTGGAAGGCAATCGTTGCCCATTTCAATATAACAGTCAGTGTGTCGTTAGCGTAAATTCTGCAGATTTATGTTTCATCCTGAAAAATAATGATATTGTAATATTAAAAAGTATTTCTTATATTCACAACTTTCCGCTTTTTACTCTTGAATTTGATGTTCTTCTTGAGAATACAGAGTTTTACACATTGCCTTTGAAAAGTAGCAAGCTAGGTATCTTTAAAGTAAACTCAACTAAGATAAGACAAATTGTTATTTACTCTTCAGATCTGTATAAAAAATGTGTCAAGTTACCTATTCCATTTTGTAACAAATCTTTTGTTTGTATCCCATATTGTAATATGGAAAACTTTTTTTGACTGCTAAAAATGATTACAAGAAACAAGTAGTTCAGCTATATCTCAAAATGTAGTATCACGAAGTATATATATTGATGTGGCGTAAGCTTGTGAATAACCTCAATTTGTTCTACAGTAGTGACTATATAGTGACATAACTACTGCTTTCATTCGTTCATTATATATCAGTGCTTATTTTTAGGAATAAAGAAATAGTTCGCACGATGGTAATTTTTAGTAGTAGTAGGACAAGCAGAAATCACTTCACTTCAGCAATAATTTTAAGATTCTAAACCAAATATTCCGCAGTCAGGATGAAGGGGAAAAAGTTTAAGAAGTACGTACATTTAAAATATGCTGCAAAAAAGACGAAAAATATCCAAACTAATCATTTGTCCTAAGAAAATAGAACGATAATAACACACAAACAGACAACTAATTCCATTTGTGAGTGCTATTATTGTCCTATATCCTAAAGGGACGAAGGATTAGTTCGGAGATCTTTTATTTTTTTCTTCAGCATGTAAGTATTATTTTGAGTGCATTTGTTGTATTTATTTCTTGCTTATTCTTCAACGAGTTTCCACCCATATGGATTAGTCAGTGAAGTTTCATCAAAATCTTTTAAAAAATCATAGATTTTTAAATATGACTTGGCCATCAAGATATTGCACACGCTGCGTAGGTGAACATCCTACTCACCAGTTTAGTCGATCCATGCCTTAAGAGTGGACTGGACCTTTGGTTCTTTTGTCAGTTTCTCATTAACGAAAACAGAAAATGAAATGCAAGTTACCAGACGCAACTAGTTTAAATCATCTTCAATGTTGCCATCTTTATTAATTAGTAGTGTTTTTAAAATATATAAATGCGAAAAGTCTCTGTTAAAGCAGCAGATATAGCAATGAATTCAATGGCATTTAATAGTAAATTATATTGACTTCCAACGCTGCGAACACTTTTTATATATTTTTATTTCCTTTGAAGTAAGAAGAATAATACAGAATGACACGAAAAAACATAGTTATGTTTATTGCAAATGAAATAAATATTTTATTTAAAAAGTAGTCCACAGCGTTGGAAGTCAATATAATTTGTCATTCAATGCTATTGAGTTCATTGTTCTATGCAAGAGTGTCTGTTTTAACAGAGATTTTTTTTATTTTAGCATTGTGGTAACACTGTGCATTTTTAAAGATGGCAACACTGAAGATGATTCAAAACTAGTTTCCTCTGGTCTATTAGTACGATCATGTTAACCTACAGTTCATTATCTGCTTTCGTTTATGAGAAACTGATAAAAGAAGAAATTGTAAATTTTTACTGGACTAAGTAAAGGAATATTTGTTTTCGTTTAAATTTCTGCAGGATTAACACATAGTCACGCTCAGGTGACGTTTCTAGGCAAATTGGATTATATTAGTAAGTGTAAAATTAGGAGCATTTCCTAAAACAACAAATCAGTATTGAGAAGATCGTTTGCAGTTGACTCAAACGTCACCTGAGGATGGTTGTGAAAACAGCCGAGAAGGTTACTTACTTGAAACGTTGATCCTGTAAATTAATAGGTACTATATAGATTTATACTTCTCCGAATTCTTGGAAACAATACGTATTTATGATAAATGTTTAGCTCTTTTAATCATAGTTTTATGTTTTGTAATCATAAACGTTATGTTATGAATACACCATATTGAAAGCAATGTAGTTCTATAGAGGAACAAGTTTAGCTCTTTTTTCTTTTTTCTTTTTTTTTTTTTTTTTTTTTTGTAACGACACCTTTTATGATAATGTGATCCAACTATTGTGAAACACATTATGTGTTCTTTGGTTTCCTGCATGAGAATATGATGTAATATGATGTATTTCAGTGTACATATGGTGCAATAAAAACGTTCCTTTATACAAAATAACATTTTTTATTCTATTATTTCATAAATATTACTTTTAAATATTCAATAAAAGCTCCTCACACAGCTGACTACTCGGCATAATCATTTTTTTAAAAATTAAATGCAGTATTATCCAGTGTTTTTTTAAATATAGTTTTTGGCTGACTGTGTGGTCATTTAACAATTATACAGCATTTCAGAATCTTTGCTTTTATTGGTTATGCCATTTATCGCATGATGATAATTCCTCCTTCACTTCCACCCACCCATATTTTCCGGTTTTTTTTTTTTTTTTTTTTTTTTGCAAAAGCATCTTATGTGAATGTGTATTGCTGTATCATTCTCTTTACGTTCTACCTCATAGCTTCTAAGCTATTACTGGCCAACAATCATGACACTAGAATGGGCGAGCGATCATTAATTGCCCATCATACTCACTCACCCCTTCTCTTCTCGCTCTTTTGCTATACATTTCAGGCGCTTCTGTAATGCTGTACACTACTCTTCTAGTTGTGCCTCGTATTTTGTGAGTATCCCCGGTGGATATATGAGTGGTTACGCTCGTTGCCTTGTAATCAAAGGTCCCGGTCGGGACACAAGTTGTTCGGATCCCACACTAAACTGCAGTAGGTCCCTTCCATCATCCCATGCAAGACAATGGCAAACCAACAAGGGTCCAACTTGCTCAGAGACCTTCGGGCAGAATTCCCATTATGTTTGTGATCTCCTGTTTAGCTTATTAATTTCATTTCAGTAATACATATACTCAAGGAAACACTTTTCCTGTTGAGGGTAATTACAAAGCCGTGTTACTGAAATAATATTAATTAGCTACAGTGCAGATCACAGACATGGGGGGGTATTCTGTCCGAAGGTCTCTGAGCAAGGTAAAGCCATGGTTGTTTGCCATTGTTTTGCATGGGATGATGGAAGGGACCTACTGCAGTTTAATTTGGGAACCGAACCACGTGTGTCCCCACCTGGAATCTAACCCGGGATCTCTTGATTACAAGGCGACGAGCGAATAACCACTCATATATCCAACGGGGACACAAAATGTGAGGCACAACTAATAGAGTACTGCACAACGTTACAAAAGCGCCTGAAATGCATGGCATAAGATCGAGAGGAGAGGGGGTGGGTGAGTATGAGGGGCAATTAATGATTTTTGGATCATTGTAGTGTCATGATTGTTGGCCAACTGTACATTGCGCAATGGTATATTGTTGGCGCTCTGTTTTGCAAACTTTTGGGACATCTTTGTTCTGTTGTAGTATAATAATGGTTGTCCCACCATAAGTTTCACATTGGCATTTCGTAGGTACTTCGTTGGGCCAAGTTATTATATCGTTGGTAGATTGTAGGATAATGAACATTGGCCAACTGTTTTATCTTCATGTTGGTGTGTTGTTGACATTACATTGGCAAAAACACACCATAGTTGGTAGATTGTAGAATAATGATCGTTGGCCAATTGTGATTTTCTCGTTGGCATTTTGTTGGAATTTCGTTGGCCCAACTGCTCCATGTTGGCACACTGTCGTCTATTGGTTGCTTGGCCAACTGTACACAATGCACTGTTGGCCCAGCGTTACAAATAATTATTGGTACAACGATTTGCCGTACCGCCAAAATCACCGTTGGCCAACCAACTATGGTAGGTTGGCTCAACCATATGCCAATCCAAAATGCTACTTGGGACATGTCTCATTAGCTCAAGGCAAATTTTCAGGTTCCCATTTATGAGATTTTCATTACGAGAGTCGAGGAAGTAAACATCATGAGAAAATAAACATATAGATATGATAAGACAAGATTCATGGAAGTTAATACCTGTGTTCTATTAAAATTAACATTGTAATGTAAGTTCATGTAGTTTAATGGTGGAACACTATTATAGTAATTAAACCGCGTTTACAGTAAGAGTAAAGGTAAGGAATAAATGGATCAATTACTGTAAATACCCTTTTTGTGATGTAACAATAAGTAGAATCGGCAGGCATAACAATGATTAACACCCTTTCTCGTGTGTTATAAGTTGCAAAATAGTTTATGTATGGAAACAAAGAACACATAAGTCATCTGAATAGTTAGAAACCGTTGAAAAAAATGTGATTTATTATTGTTGAATTATAATGCAAAGGTACTTTCTACTGATCACCTAGCAAAGATAGGCGCCTCCTTTTTGTCTAACCAGTAATCCTTCTAATGACATACGTTTGGAGGTTATTTGTGCCATATAGTTACTGTGCGAATTGAATATTTCGTGCAGATTCATTATATGAATCCATAAAAAAGATTCATTAAATATAGTATACTTCTTTCTTAATTAACTTTCTGTACCTTCAGCAATCATTTTTCACGTGTGCACTTGGGGAGTAGGTCAAAACTCACACAGCCAAAACTCCCACACTCAGAAAATGTTAAAACGCCCACTCAAACGGTCATAGCCCCAAGAGAAAGAGAGAAATCTCCCTAATCACGAACAGTCATAACTTCCACAGCCAAAACTCCCACACTCAAGAAATGTCAAAACGCCCAATCAGTCATAACTCCCACAGGGATGGACAAATCTCCCAAATACATCAACGGTCATAGCTCTGACAGCCAAAACTCTCACATAGGTAAACGATCATAACCCCCATTGGTCACTGTAAGAGGTCTTGTATTAGGGATGGCACCGAGACCGAGACGGGCTTTTATGTACCGAGACAAGACCGAGACCGAGGCAGGCCTCTATAAATCGAGACCAGACCGAGACGAGACTTAGGTCAGTCTCGAAAGTCTCGGTCTTGTGTCGAATATTGATAAAAATGAAAATTGCCTTCACTCAAAATGTCATTCGCCGCAGTGTTAGATAATATGGCAACGATTGACTGAAGTCTTGTACAATCTTGTATTTACGGGGTGCCTATCAGGCTCAAGCCTCTCCCGAAATAAATTTGTGATCATCTATTCGCACTGCACGTACAACATAACTTTTTCTTACCCATTCCGCAAACCTCTCCCGAAACAAACTCCATTGCTGATGTAGCCTCCTCTATCTATCTATCTATCTATGTATATCTATCTATCTATCTATCTATCTATCTATCTATCTATCTATCTATCTATCTATCTATATATATATATATATATATATATATATATATATATATATATATATATACAGGGTGTTTCAAAACAACAAGGCCACGTTTGGGAGGTGATTCCTGACATCAAGATAAGACAAAAAGTATAGACTAACCTGGGTGCACAAATGCTTCATTTCGGAGTTATAGGCTGCCGAAAACATGGAAAAAATGAAATTTAATAGTCCATAGCTCCAATACTATGGGATTTATCGTAGTCGGGCCAAGACTTCACTTAGGAACTAATGTGTGCCTACCCAAAAGTACATGTTTCAGAATCCTGCGGTACTCAAGCAACAACTTTCATAGAGGGCGTTTGGCTAAGGGCATTTAATTAGAAGTACTCACCAACTACATCTCTAAAAACTGTTGCAGAAGTACCGCAGGATACTGATACATGGATATTTGGATAGGGCACATACTAGTTCTTAAGTGAACTCTTGATCCGACTACGGTAGACCCCATAGTATTGGAGCTATGGACCATTAAAGTTCATTTTTCCATGTTTTCGGTATCCTGTAACTCCGAAAGGAAGCATTTGTGCTCCCAGGATAGTCTAATTTTTTTGTCTTATCTTAATGTTAGGAATCACCTCCAAAATGTTGTCAGTGTATATATCCAGGCGCGGATCCAATGGGGCTACATGGGCTATAGCCCCCTTGACGCTCAAGTATACACTGCATAAAATGGGCTTCAATCCTGCTTTACACTAGGTAAAGCGGCTAACTAATGTTAAGCCCCTCCCTTGATCATATCGTGGATCCGCCACTGTATATATATATATATATATATATATATATATATATATATATATATATAGAGAGAGAGAGAGAGAGAGAGAGAGATAATGTAAATAAAATAGAGTGTGTGTGTGTGTTGTCTGTCCGTATGTCTGTGTGAGGTCTGGGGACCAGACGAGTGGACCAAGACTTGTAAAATTTTGGTCACGGATACCCAGACCAAGACGAAGTTTCTTTTTTTTTATTCAAAGCAGAGAGTCTCAGTTGGAGTCACTTCCAAATTCATCCCATTCGGCTGCTGGCGGGGTTGCCGAGATATGTAAAAATTATTAAAAACTGACAGATATTAGTGTCATACCCATATTTTCGTGGTCACGGTGACACTTCCAGTAGCGATTACTTCAAATTCAGCTATCATTGAATATGGGCCGGGGGTCACCGGGGTGATACCAAGACGTAAAAATAATCCAAAATGACCGATATTTGTGTTAAATCCATGGTTTTCGCGGTCGTTGAGATCAATAGTGACACTTTCATTAGCGATGACTTTCAAATTTAGCTACAATTCTCTGCGACCAGGGGGGAGCCCTAACAGGACAACCATATAGCACGCATATGCCTATCATGTTCTCTCAGGTACGTGGGAATGTGTCCAGTATGTGAATTATGCACCTCTGAGAGAGAAATCACATGGATGACAAGTGGTAGTCACAGTCTATTTCTGCCTCTAGGCACCTGCCTCATATGTATTTGTGGAACGTACCTAGTATGTTCTAGAAATGCAAACCATGCCGTAAGCGTCAATGAACCACAAAATTACTTCCCCAAAATATGTTAAATCCCCTATATGCGTAAATGTGTTTACATTAAGGTGAGTCTAAAAATACTTGGAACCACCAACCGTTGGATTACTAGCCGCGCCCTTTACCGACTTGGCCACAGAGTCAATGAAGACAATGCCGCTTTTACAGGGGTAAATTTTTGAGGTATTTGGAATTTGGCTAATCAGAGTGCTTCTTACACCGCGTATATTTGACAATAGCCGTTTGGGATCAGATAAAATCTACTCGCCATGTTATTTAATAACGAAATGACGAGAATCCATTTACTTTCTTTCATGGTTCTTACATATTCACTTTCAAATGATCGGCGACAGTTTCTATCTAATAAACTTGATGCGTTCGTTGCTTCTAGTACACAATCGCTTAGAGAAAGAAGCAACAAATGTATCAAATGTGGGAGATGAATTTAGAACACCTAAATGGCGCATGCCTAGCACATCTTGTGCTGTTAGAGTATCTGAAACAGTATGTACCTAAAGGACGTACCTAAAACATGACAGATATATGTTCCAAGTTACGACATAAAACAAATGACGGTTAGAGTGCGAATCTGAGTCAGGTATATAAATGCTACATTTGTGATACATAGTAGCAAATATCAATTAGGCGTAACAAGTACCTAAAACTGTAGGTAGCTGAAGTACAAACTTAGCACATGAATATCATATGTGCCAAGTGTCGCGTGCCTAAAAAGTAGCTGGGACACATACATGGTACATGGCTAGTACATCCTGTGCTGTTAGAACGCTTGGGGTGTGGTTACCGATAAGTAGTAGAAAATGACTGATATTGGTGACGACTTTATAGATTTCTCGGTCGCTGAGATCGATGATGACACTTATATTAGTGATGACATTTAAATTCAGCTACCATCTTATACGACCCGGTGGGTCAATAACAGCACAATTACATAGCAGGCATATACCTATCATGTTCCCTCAGGAACATCGGAATGTGTCCAGTATGTGCCTTATGTACCTCTAACAGAGAAATGAGATGGATGGCAAGTGATGATTACAGTCCATGTCCGTCCCTGGGCACAGTAGCTGGGAAACCTACAAAATACCTAAACAGTAGCTGGGAAACATAAATGGCACATGACTAGCAAATATTGTGCTGTTAGAGGCACTTGAGGGGTGGTTACCGATATATGTAAAAGTAGTAGAATGACCGATATTAGTGTCGAATTCATAGTTTTCGCGGTACCTTCCACAGGCGTTGAATTCCAAATATAGCTCCCATTGGTTGGGAAACAGGGGGCCTCAGGGGGAGTTTACCGGGACATGTAAAAGTAGTATTGACTGATATTAGTGTCGAATTCAGTTTTGTCAGTCGCTGAGGTAAATGGTAAAACTAGGATAGCATTAACTTCCAAATTCATCCTACTCGGCTTCGGGCCGGGGATCACCGAGAAATGTAAAAATAATCCAAAATTACCTATATTAGTGTCAAATGAATAGTTTTCGCGGTTGCTAAGATATTCATTCCCACAGGCGTTGACTTTCAAATAGAGCAAACATTGGCTGCTAACCAGGGGGTCCCAGGGGTAGTAGAAAATGGCCGATATCTTTTTCTTCCGGTGTCCTGTTTGTTTAGATAGATATCTTATCTGACCTTTGCAAAGAATGAGTATATCAGCTAGTGTATAATTTATACCATGTCGTGTAAAATTCTGAGGGGGAAATTCTACTAGATACCCTGCAATACGACTAGATAAACAAGCAATTTTGCCAACGCTACATAAATCGGTACTAATCACGCGACAAACCGACTCTGCATAAGACTCATAATGTTTCACGATTAAATGTGTTCCTTATAATCCATACCAAGTGGTCCAGAGCAGGTTGGTCGACCATCTCTGAACAATTATAAAACAAATTGAGTGTGATGAATCTTGTATATGAGAAGAGCAATAAAACTGTTCACGTTGTCGTATATACAAGTGTTTCTGAATGGTGGCCAACTTTGTTGTCGGTGGAGTGTCAATTTTAGCATTTGCAAGCTTTTAGAAAACTACAGTTGCTCAGGACGTACGAATCAGGCTAATACAAAAGAAGAATCAATGTATACAGAAGAGACTGAGGATTACGAAGAATGTATACCCTTGCTTGTAAATATATAAAAAGAGTTGCAAACCAATACATGAAATCGCCAGGAAGAGTACAAAAGATTACACGTTTATAGGGGATGTATGTTGGAATGGCATAAAGTGGCTGGTTGATAAGTTTTGTGCTCAATACTATTCCATGCAAAGACTCTGCAGAAAAATACACACCTACGATACTACCTGTACCGTAGGTTTATGTGGATCAGAAATTTGAAGATGGTGATTTTGATTAAAGATTGTGATTGTGAAGGGCAAAATTTTCAAAATTGCTGCTTAGGCCACAAAGTAATTATTTAGGTGGAAAAAAACTATTGCAAAAGAATCAGAACTGATATTACATGGAGAAAAAGTGACCACATCATGAAAACGTGAAGAAAGCATTTACATAACGATGGTCGTAATCAGAAAAAAATAATCTTTTGGTTATGTTCCATGTTAGATCTGAAACACTACGCATGGTTCAGCAATTTTGCCCGCTGTCGTTTGTGTTCAGTTGTGTAAAAGCTTGCGAGTGACGTTTGTTACATCTTTTTAGCTCCATGTCTCGTTGCCAAGTCTATATGGAAGGATGGGTTAACTCCCCCTTGCAACCACGATACCCATCGTCGAACTGAACCGCGATATTAAGACAACGTATCATCGAAATTCAATCCTAGTTACGCAAGTTAATATGTTCACAGGATTGCGTTACGTCTATCTATCCTATATAACGCAACATTGGTTACTTCTACATTTGTGTTAATTAAGTTTCGAACAAGTAATTCTGCTTAGAGTTAAGGAGTCAGAATAGCCACCTTATTCTGGGAATATTTTTAATGCGAGACGGAGTAATCATGATACCCTCGCAGCAATAACTGACATTAAAATTATCATTATATTAAATTAACAAAAATATTTGATGTTTTATTTGACAATTTTCGCCCAACCTTTGTCAAAATTCATCACTATATTTTAGTTCACATAAAATTTTCCGAAATATTTGTGGCGTATACAATGGAGTTTATGCGTTTTTAACCCCTTGAGTAATTTATAATATAAAAATGAACTTCTACCATATTAATACATGCAGCGAACAGTTAAAATGATTCGTTATTGTGGACTTATGTACATTATTAATACCATACTCTGTAATATTTGTATTTATAATACGTAAAAATGGAGCTATAGTATCGCCTACCATTTGTGGTTCTACAATATCACTGTAAATATACATAAGTGTAGGTAGCGATTTTTGTAAATCAGGTGGATAACGAACATGATGCACAACTGCAATATCTTCCTGTTGTACACGATCAAAACCTAGTATTCTGGCTAGTTCAGGAGATAGACGTAAAGCTTCTCCTGATCTTTTCTTACTCTACTGACTTCAATTCGTTTTACTGATGCTTTAACTTTTAATTGTAAATTTAATATATCGTTTTTATGATTAATTTGAGAGAGAATATCATCAACATTATAATAGTTTCCTGGTAAGATTTTAGTTGTTCCAGCTTTTTTATTCATGATACGGTAATAAATATTATTAGTATATTTGGAAACATTCTGAAATGAACTTGTATAATGTACTTCGACAACAGCTGTGTCCCACACTTCCTTCCCCAGTACAATAGGATGATATAATTTAGTAGTATAACAAGCAAGAGTATTTTGAGGAAAATATTCCATAGAACTATTGCTAGGAAGTGTGGAATCACTTTGCTCCATAATCAATCAATCAAAAATATCTTTGGATCTTTTTATCCGCTTCACACCACAACCTTTCTTTCTTTTTCTTCCAGATCCTACCAACACCTGATTTAATTTATTTTCAGCTTTGTTTTTTAAATTGGTTTTAGCTTCTTGCCACCGATCTTGTAAAGACTCGATGTATTTTTTCTATATACTCAAATATATCAATTGATTACAATAGAATATCAGTGCTATTGCTTATAAGTACACCATTTGTTGATAGCTTTGCGGTTACGTGGTGGAGGACTATCCTCTTCGTTCTCATCATCAACATTGTCCTCCTCCCCACCGTCTATTTTTGTGAGTTTTCTAATATATTCTCTTCGTTGAGGATTAACGATGTACTCTAAGGGTATATTGGCTTTTGCTAATAATGTAGCAAAAGGTTTCTAACCGGCAACTGAAATATTTTTCTTACGACATCTAACAAACACGGATACCAAATCTACTATATTTGCACCCGGAAGTAATTTATTATTAATATTCACATTTCCATTATCCTCCCATTGAATATTAGGATTTTGTTTCAATTTACGTAATAAAGGTCTTGCTTTACGTTTACAAATTTCGGGGAGAGTAGATATTATTTCATCCTCCTCCTCCTCGTCTTCTTCTTCTTTTTCCTCCTCCTCTTTATCAATAGTAGTAGTTGTTGTTGCAACTGCTGCCGGTTTTTGAATTATATGTAAATATTTTTGCAAGACCTCCCTATATCGTACCCATTTTTCTCCTGCATTTAAACTTTTATTATTTAAAATTTCTTTCATTTCATCATCAAGATTAGATATCGTTTGATAATGATGTAATTGTTCCGGTGATGTTAAAATAAGTTTTTGTGTGTTTTGCATAATTACTTAATTAAACTTGATAATATACCTCCTAAAATAGGTGCAAGCAATGCAGTATGAAAACCACCTTTTATATAATTATTCGTTTTTTGTTTTGTTTTAATGACGGACCTTTTTTCACCAAATATCTCAGTTCTTTTTCATATTTTTTAAATTTATTTATCTCTGTTTTATTTAATGGAACATTTCCCTGTAATACGTTATACGAACATTCGCAAATAGAGCGAATTAAATCAGGATCTGCAATTTGTAAAATTGGCTTACGTGCTTTTGTTTTTGACTTTGCTAAAAGTTTTAACAAATGTGCATTTTCCTTACTAATCATTTTTACGGCTATTATAGCACATATAGTTGTTAGAATATAAACCATATTACAATTATTTTTTTACAGCCACATAAACATATTTAAAAGAATCTCTTGGAAAGATATTTGTTCGAACTCGCTGCTCATCAGGAGTATTTTGTTTCAAATCAAAAAGTAAATAACCATGTGAAATTCGAGTTGCATCTTGATATGCTTCTTGAATAAATTTTGTATTACCTGGATACAATTGTCGTGCCAGATAATTAATTTGAGCTTGGTCTCTAGGATTTTTAAAACAAATAATATAATGACAATGTAACGAAATATCCCGCATTCCCTTTTGTTGATTTAAAATATTCTGTGTTATAAATATTACACTTATATTTCTATGATGGCTACCCTTAGTAAAAATATCTAAAATCCGATGGCCACACTCACGCATTAAATCATCAATAATTACAAGATGTGGACCCTCGTGTGCTTGAAATTCATTTTTTTGAGGTAAATCTTTTTTAAACGTGCAGCCTGAAAGAGTATGATACAACGGCTGCCATTCACCATAACACCATACAATATTTTTAAATAACTTACTATAATGGTCAAGAAATGTTTTAACAAAATATGATTTTCCACAGCCTGTAGGACCTGCTACCATACATGTAAAAGGAATTTTCCACTCCATATTTTTTCTCTCTATTACAGATATATCACATTTATTTTAAATAAATTTTTAACCATTTTGCTTTATTTTCTTCCTTACATAAAAACACAGCGTTTGTTGAAGAACAAATTTGATTTAATATACCTTTTACTTGTGATACTGATAAACCTCGCGATGATGATGACAATTTAACTAAGCTACAAAAATTTACAGTGTTGCTAGAATTTAAAATATAAAATTCACCCTTTGAAATTATAAAATCTACAAGAAATACTTGTGACGCCATAATTCACCTATAAAGGCTTTGAATTTTCTTTCTTTTTTTTACAATAGAGTATGCTTTAAATCAATCCAAGAATTTTCGCTTTTTGGAAAATCTAACCATTTCACAAATCACATCGGTGGATTTGTCAGGACTACTTTAGATATTTGAAAGATTTCAGTAGTCCAATTACGAGTAAATCCTCTTTGAAATTGCTTCTTCGCCTTATTTTCTAACGTAATCATTCACTTTAAATTTTGGTTTTCCTTTAAATGAAGCAAATTTTTTACAATACACGGTTGATAATAAAACCTGTTCATGTTTTTTGGTTACATCTGCAGGTCTCATTTTGATAGTGCTATGTTTAGTATGATTATATTGTTTTAGTAATTCTGGTAATATATCGACCCATTTATAATTACTTTGTAAAGTAAAGCGTTTCCACATTAAATTACGCAATTATTTGTTAAATCTTTCGACAATACTAGCTTTTATTTCAGTATATGTAGAATAATGCTTAATATTATATTTTTTATTAATTGAGTAAAGGATGTGTTGTAGAATTCTTTGCCTCTATCTGTCTGAAGATAATTAGGACATATCTGATTTTGCTTTAAGATCGACTCGAAAGCTTTGGCTACATGTTCACTAGTTTTTTGTTTCACAGGCACCGCCCATGATTACTAAAAGTATCTATAATAGTTAACATATAATTATAACCTTTATTAATTTTTGCTAGACCTTTTAATTTCACACTGTTCATTTCTGGAAGATCTGCCTGCCATAAATCGTGAATACCTTTGGTAATATCAGGAATTCTAGCATAGTGTTTTCTAGCAGATTTGTGTAATTCATTTACAATATTTTTCTTTCATCCTGATAAGACATCACTTCGATGTATTTCTCCTAAAATATTATTTACATATTTTACATTGATTATCTTTTTCCATAATCTTATAATAACCCGTGACAAAGAATGAACATTACAATCTAATATATAACGTTTATTATCATGAGGGTCTAACGCTACTTTTCTCACTTTATTCGTCGTGATATTATGCTGTATCGATTGAAGATCGTATTGTGTTTTTTGTATAACTTGTTTATAGAATAAGCAAGATTAGTAATTTTCAAAAGTAATTTGATTTTTGACAACATTTTTCTGGATCCCTATACACGTTTTATGTTCTTCCTGTTTGTCTACTTTTATGGCATAATTTTTAGCACGTAAACAAATTACTTCAATGACTGGCTTACCGTTCATTTCATCTTTCATTTTACCTAAAACGTGCTTATTTTTTGTGCTTTATAGAGCATGATTTTCCGGATAATTAGAAGTATCAAAACACTCATTCATGTCTTTTATATCTTTATAATGTAGTAAATGAACCAGTCAGTATCCATGTAAGTAATATTAATCTTATCTCCATATCGGGGTTTCATTACATTATAATGGAATTCATACATTGCTAATTTTGATAATACTAAAATTGTAGCTTCTACATAGATCGGTTTATTTAGAGTTACAGATTTTTTTAGCATATGGAATAATGCAAGATTGTCTCCTAATTTTACCCAATTTTGAAACTGATCTTGCTCTGCTAATTTTTTATACTTTTTTCATTATTAATTAATTTTATATCGATACGTTTTCATATATTCTCCATTGTCTTTCTGTATACAGGATTATGTAATAACTTATAGAATCTTTTTCAAATTCAATTGTAGAATTTGCACAACGCTTAGTATTTTCTTCTATATAAGATGCAAGCCATTTAGATTGACGAAACCATAATATTTTATATATTTCTACCAATATTAAACCTTGCTTTAGATAAAATTGTAATACTCTATAATGCATGATATAATTCGATTTCGATTTAAGTGTTAATAGTAATTTTGAGTATTTACCATTCAGTGGAATTTCGTTCGTGGAAGCACACGGAAAATCAGAATGGTATTCGTGTAAATAATTTGGATACTTGTAACGAGTCGCCTTGAGGACACCCCCCGGCTCGCTACTCAATGGACTCGTCCCAAGATGATGACGACTAACGAGAAGCAAGGGAGAGTAAAAAGAAACTGAAAAAAAAGGAAATATAATTACAATATGTTAGTGTTGTTTAAATCAAGCTAAATTTAACTGTTTTATATATATTTATTTCCTTGTATCTTTGTCTGTTAGTTTTTTTAAAGAAAAGAGAAAGAAGGAAAGAGTAGGAGTGCGCGAAAACTAGAGTCAATATGGAAATCATTCAAATTTGCTAGCGCGTCACGTGAGGGTTCGTAGTTTCGTGGTATGTGGTTGCCTTCAGCCCGTATACTCTTTCGTGATTCACCAACCGAAACGGATCGTAAATTCGTAGTTTCTTCGGACTAATTTCTAAATTACAATCTGGGGAGGATTTAACTAAGTTAAGAAACATATCCCTACAGTGGCAATTTAATGCAAATGATAATAGCGTCCTAACCAAAGCGGAAACGACCTTAACCACAACCAATCTGCAATTGTTCACAAAGTGACCCATATAATACTTAAATCAAAAATTCACTCACCCAAATTTTCTTTCTTCTTATTACCTTGTCTTGTGGTGTCACGGTAACGGGATTGGCTTCGTTGTCTGACTGAGATGTAACTCGAAGCGAATCTAACGTATTAGTATATATGCACAACCAACGCTTTGAAATAAATATTGTTATTGAAAAATTGAAATCTGGTTGTTCAATTATTTATGTTTATTTGCATATCCTATTTATTTGTATTTGTCATTAGCATATTCACAAGGAACTTCAATCCGTCTAGTCTGATAAAGCTACTTTGGGTTTATGTGTCTGTTCGGTCAAGACTCTTCTTTCAGGTTTGCTACTCGAGTTTAAATCGATTGTTGAATTTTTTTTTCTAGTAAAGACTCTCGATTTGGATTCGTGTGGCGTGACTAGAGGGAAAGGGTCGTTACATAGTCACGAAAGAGTATCTCAACATAAAAATTTTTTAAGAAGGTGTCTTAATATAAGAAATATATCTAGTCCTTATTATAACTGTAAATATAGAATTAGTTTCCAAATATTTGAGAGTAAATTATGTATTTCAATTCCCTTTAAATTTTTGCTTCTCTTATGCAAAGGTTTTGCAATTTAATAGCAATAATTGGAAATATTTGTGATTTTTTATCTCTTTTGAATTTTGAATTTTCGCAGCTAGTTTTTGGTCGATTCGATTTTCATTTGAGTAGTGTAGTAGTATTCTTAGACTTATCTTATATTTATATTAATATTAAGTAACATTTATTATATATTACTTGTATTGTGTATATACATATTGAAATTCAGTGCAATGGAGAATCTTAGAGACCATACAGTAATTGATATTCCGGATTCCGAATATTTAACGTTGGATGCCACAGGGAATGTCGATTTAGGTAGAACTTTAGAATTTGGTTCTGTTAACATGGAATTAACTCCTCCTACACAGGGTAGTTTATATATACATCAAATACCATCGCCTTTTGTAAATTTATCTAATCGATCCACCCATTCATCGAATGGTACTTTTGGTTTCAGTCGCATGGTTAACGCTACTAGTTTAGATGGTTCTAGAATGGAACAAAGACAAGTGTCCTTTGCTGAACCAATGTTAAGTGAAAATAATTCAATACCTTCCGGGAATAATGCTGTAGGCGATGAGCGATTGCGTCATCGATACCTTAATTTAGGAAACTATTACAAAAGGGTTTCTTGTATTAGAAATTCAACTCCTCGAGTGGGTAGTAATAGAAATTTTGTAGGGAATGCTAACTTTCGGTCAGAGGAAAGAAACACCGAATCCTGTAGACCTAATGTTGTTTTTTCAAACCCAAGTTCTCATGTAGAGTCTAATCATTTTGATTCCGATATTGAGCATAAGCTAATGATCAAGTATACTCATATGCGATCACTGAGTTACTTAGAAAACAGGTTGCGAGACATAAAAAATGTTAACGGTAAAAATAGTATTCAGGTTTTTGAAATGCTATTCAGGTTAGAAGAGATATTAATGGATAGCAATTATTCTTTAGGAATGCTAATTTCTGTCTTGATACCTAAATGTGAAGCGGAAGTATTAAAAGTAGTAACTTCAGCACTAAATGAAAACATGAGTTGGGTAAATTTTAAGCAAAATATTTTGTTGAAGTTTGTAACTCCCATTACTATACATTCGCTAATAGGAGAACGTGTTTATAGAAAACAGCGATTAACTGAATTTGTAAATGATTATGTGAAATCAATAATAGTTTCAATGTCAGTGTTGAACATGACTATTGAGGAAGGGGATTTGGTCAAAACAATTTTGTGCGGAATGAATCCAAGCATTAGGTTCAAAATGTTGAATTATTATGTGCCATCGAATAAGTGGGAATTGTTAGATATTTCAGAGAAATTTGTTTCAAGATTTAGAGAACAAATAGAATACAATAAATATTGTGGGATTACCATAGGCAAACCAAATATGGTATTATCAAATAATAGTTCGGTGACTCGAGATATTAAGACGAAAGATAGTGTTAAACCAAATCATAATGTACAACTGAATTCAATGAATGAAATATCTAGGAGTTCGATTGCTTCAGGGTTTCGTTCATTTAAAAATAATCGGTCTGATCAAGTATTGAATAAAAACTTTAGCAAAATTCCATCTGAAATGGACGGAGTTGTTGCGACCTTTGTGGTTGGCAAAGTGAACAATATTCTAACTAGTGTTTGTGTCGATGGGGGGTCAAGTTTCAACCTCGTTACCATTGATATGGTCAGGCGTTGTGGTTCCGAGAAATTTATTTACGAAGTCGAAGAAAAAACTGTGAATGCTCCTTCGGGTTTAAACTTCGTGACAAAAGAATAAATTGTGTTAACTATTAATCTTTCGGGATATTTCCAAACTGTAATCTTCAAGGTGGTCGAACAATTGCCTTGTGATTGTTTGCTTGGGATGTCATTTCTTCGGACTACGTCTGCTATATTAGACTATGATAAAAACCTTTTAATTTTGAACAATGGAAAAAAGAGGTTACGACTTCAATATCGGCGGGATGTGTTCAAACAGAATATTGATGGATTTAGAACCAGTGATCGTGGTGGGCAGCGAAGGTTTTGGCAGAATAAGTCGTCTTCAGCGAAAGCGGCTAATGGGAATTCTTCAGGCCAGACTTCATTGTTCTTCAGGGCCGATTTATCTTCCATGGGGATTAAAGAAAAAGGGATCCAGTGTAATTTGGATTTACAGCAGCTGGAATCTCAGATGTTGACAATCAACGCTCCGAGTTCTTCGCAACTTTTAGGACTGCGAGATTTAATCGAGTGCAACTTGTCAAAGGGACATACTGATGTAGTGGTAGCGCAACCCGAGATGGAAGAAAAGTTGGTGAAAGATGATAATCAGGACTTAGTGAAAAGTAACGACTTCAATCATCGAGCTGATACTTTGGTTGATTTAGCCATGATTTCAACCAACTATGAATCAGTTGAAAGGACAGATGATCAACCTATATCGGCTGACAGTGCGAGTTCAAATGGTCAATTGGAAGAAAATACTTCGTCAGTGTTGGGCCACAAACAGGATTCTACTGTTTGTAATGGATCTTCAGGTAGATCAACTTTGAAGAAAAAGAAGACGAAGAAGAAAAAGAAGAAACATTCCAAAAAGGTTCTAAATCGAAGTGAAGAAATTAAGCCAAAGAGTGAAGAAGACAAAGGCGCTTCGGTCCATCAATGTTCAAAGCCAATTGCAAAAAAGGAAGTGAAAGGCAGTTCATCGGAAGCTTCAGATGCTGACGTCGAATTAGCTGAAAATTTTCATACGCTTCTAAAAAGAAATAAGAAGTATGTGATGGAGAACTTACCTCGTCGGACTTTAAAACTTGATCATTCCGGACAGGTGAAAAACCGTGATAGCATACAGGTTGAAAAACCTAAACGCGACGATACCTGGAGTTATCGGGATCCGGATGTTGAATCATTTATTGATTCAGTTAAAAATGAATATGCTGATGTTAAATCTGAATGCGTTAAATATATTAAAGATCTCGTCGGAAGGCTTATAAGTATATATTTGTTTATTTGTGTTGTTAGCTTTACTCTTGTTAAAATTATTAGCGAATACTCTGGACTAAAGGTGTGTCCTATCGAAGCTTTTTGTGGACGTCCGAGTTATACCCCTTTAGAAATCCGATGGAACATCTGTGAGTCCGATCTCGCTGGTAAAACTTCCCAAGAAATTTGGCTGAAAGCTTTGGTAAATATGGAAAAAAGCTGGAGTAACAGAAGGAAGCTCATGATGCAGCGTAGAAGAGACGTGAATTTCAATATAGGAGATAAGGTTTTACTCCGCACACATGTTAAATCGTCCTTAAAAGATCAAATAGCCAAATCTCTAAGTGACAAATGGCATGGGCCTTATGTTGTCAGGAAGTTCCTCACACCCAATACTATTCTTGTCTCTGACGAGAACGATACTATGACTTCTTATAGAAAAAGTCATGTATCAGACGTAAAGATTTATCGTGAACCACGATCGAGAGATCATTAGATCGGAATCATTTCAGGACAGGATGGAACGTGGTTTCGTAGCTGTAGTTTATCAGCCATCTTGGATTATTAATTCACGATTGCATGAGTGGTGACGGTTGTGGAACGAAACGTGTACAAGTCTTTGTATTGTGTCGTTGTTTGTGTCAGAGTTTAGCTGTGAAGTTAGACTGGGGCAATGAATGTATTGGGCATTACGGCAAAAGAGTGAAAGGTGTGGAAAAAAGTGCGTAGTGATATGAGTATAATCACAGTTTCTCAGAATCTAGTATTTCTGTTATTTTTCTTTCTTTTTTTTTAAGCCGAAAGATAATAGAAGTTTTGGAGCCGAGGCAGGAATTGAACGGGGGACCAAAAGGAGGTCAACTTGTGCCCGTTTAGGCTTATATGTTACGAGTTTGTTCAAATAGCCAGTGTAATCTTTTGATTACTATAACTTTAGTTGTCTGGTTACTTTGTGGAGCATTTTGCCCCAAAGGACGAACTCTACACATTTTTGTGGGACGTTAATTTGTGAAAAGAAAGGAAAAGAACTGAGAAACTATAGTTACTTGCTCTGATGAATTTTTAATGCAGGAAGCTTTACTCTTATTAAGCTCAACTGTTTTTGCAATTAACTGTTTGCACGCTGAAACTAAGTTTAGTTTGAATTTGGCGATAGTTTTGACAAAGGGTTTTTAGACCAAGTGCCGTTTGACCAATATATTTATTCGCTTCGAGTTACATCTCAGTCAGACAACGAAGCCAATCCCGTTACCGTGACACCACAAGACAAGGTAATAAGAAGAAAGAAAATTTGGGTGAGTGAATTTTTGATTTAAGTAGTATATGGGTCACTTTGTGAACAATTGCAGATTGGTTGTGGTTAAGGTCGTTTCCGCTTTGGTTAGGACGCTATTATCATTTGCATTAAATTGCCACTGTAGGGATATGTTTCTTAACTTAGTTAAATCCTCCCCAGATTGTAATTTAGAAATTAGTGGAATGATAATCCGGGAGTATAGATCCGAATAATTACGAAGAAAATTAAGAGAACCGAGATTATTTCCTTGTGGATATGTTTATAACCTTACAGCGTGATTTTGAATCGTTAATACGTTCATATTGCATTCATTCTTGTTGAATGATTTCCATTAAGATTTTATATCGAGCCATTAAGAGTAAATAATTGGGTTTTTGATAAGAATTAAATACTGAAGGTTCATTGTGCGATATTTTGTGCATATTTAAGGTTAGAAATTGTGGAATTAACATACATTACGTTATTATTGAAAGTATATTTGAGTCGGTACAGTCACAGTTAATAAAATAGGACTAGGTACAACTTTAGTAAAGAGTATTATAAATCGAATAGGTAGTTTATTCTAAAGAATTTTGAAAGAATAATTGAGATATTACTTTCTTAACCGAATTGATTGAAGAATCATTGAATTATTGAGTTGAATTCTCAGTTTTGTACAGTCGGTAACGAAAGTTTATGAAACGAATGTTTACTAGTAAACATTGAATTTTTGCTTACTGATTACAATAAAACAATTTTCTTGAATAGTATTCTTGAATTGAAAGTTGATTGTCGAGACTGATTAACTTCAGAATTATTATTAAATATTTTGTTAATATTTGAGAAATTACCTTCAGACTTTATTTTATATTCAAGCGAATTTGGATTTGAATCAAAATATTGAGATTGTTGTTAGATATTACGATTACATTAACAGTTAATATATTTGAATTAAATTATTATAAATTTTGAAATTGGATTTCTTACGTATTGCTACGCGGAATATTAATATCTATATACATTTTTTATTATTATTATTGTTATCATTGCTGCTTTGTGCATTTATATTAATCTAACGTATTAGTATATATGCACAACCAACGCTTTGAAATAAATATTGTTATTGAAAAATTGAAATCTGGTTGTTCAATTATTTATGTTTATTTGCATATCCTATTTATTTGTATTTGTCATTAGCATATTCACAAGGAACTTCAATCCGTCTAGTCTGATAAAGCTACTTTGGGTTTATGTGTCTGTTCGGTCAAGACTCTTCTTTCAGGTTTGCTACTCGAGTTCAAATCGATTGTTGAAATTTTTTTTCTAGTAAAGACTCTCGATTTGGAATCGTGTGGCGTGACTAGAGGGAAAGGGTCGTTACATACTCTAATTCCACTTCTATTAAAAAAACATTCACTATCAGTGGACCAATTAATAATTTTATTCTTGTCTTGCCAATCGTCAATTTTGTCTTCCCACCGAAAACCACTTTATGGTAAATAATCAATCATTGATAGTCCGTAGAGGTTATTCATGTCAATATACAATAAATAGGATTTTTATTTTTCTGCATCAAAATCATGTGCGTAAGGATTATTAGCTTTGGCATACCTTAATACAGCTTGTGTGATGCCTCCACGAATCGATTTTTCTACAAACATATAAATATTAATATCTGATAAGAGTTCAACTTTTGTTTATATAATATGGCTTGCCATGCCAAACCAGGTACACTAAAACAATTAATTGGGTCAATACTAAAAGCATTTAAACACGTCTTTCGAAAATTTTCCAATATACCTGCTGTGAGAAATCCATCACATTTTAAGTACAGATCATGGTAGTCCCCTAAATTTTGACAATTAAACGTATGCCAAATATCTTGTGCATATTGATAGTCGGTCTCGGAAATTTGTGTTCCGTTAAATTTGCTATTAAACGCCTCTTTTACAGGTAATTCAGTTTCTTTAAATTTATCTAAATTTGTTATGTATTCATAAGGATAAATTCCCTTACGGAGAATTAAAGGAAACTTATCGTGTAAAAAAATTTGATTTGTATATACGAAATGCTCCGTGCAGGTTTTAATTTTGACACCAAATGTTCGAGACTGTACTTAAGAAATTTATATAAGTCCAGAAAACGTAAATCAATAGGTCTACCGTTAAAATTTTAATGTTTGGAGAATGTGATCTACTTTCTTTCAGCAATTACAGATATATTGCCAGGTGTGCAACCTAGTTCTTTTACGAATAAATGTTCATCATATGCAGATAAGTTATGAAAGAATACAGGAATACAATTAATCTGTCGTTTAATTTGCAAATTACAATTATTACACACCGTGGCAAAATATTTTCCACCGTGTGCATGGGTTTTCTCGGGGTACTCCCGTTTCCTCCCACTTTCTTCATTCCACAATTTCATTCATTACTCATCATCACCGTCTCCTTTAGCCTAACCGGCATAACCGTGGGACGTAAAACTCAAAGATTTCATTTCATTTTAAAAATATTTTCCAGTTAAATGATTATGGTGTTTCACTTTTCTATTTTCAATCATATAATTACTATCGCAAACAGAGCATTTAGTAGATAAATTATACTCCTGTAACTGAGAGTTAGTTAATGGTATTATTGTTTTTTGTTGATCTAGTATATTTATTATTTTTTAAATTCCTTCTCCATAGCAGACATAAAATTAATCGATACATTTTCACCACGATAAATAACAAGATCTGATTTTATATATTGGTTACTCTAACACACAATATAAGTAAACCTGTACTATATATGTTCCAGAATTTGTTTCGTATTGGATCCAATTTGTTTATTTAACGGTTTCAGTTAACTTTCGAAATCTTTAACAATTATGACATCATTTTGTAATAATAATTTTAGTTTACGAAATTTTAAAACATCTCCTTGTTTTGGCATGTTAATCTTGGTTGGAGTGTGTTCTTTACATAATTTCTCATGTTCATTTAATTTTAATTTGTTATAAAAAGATACTAAACATAGTCTACGAATAAATGGTTGATGAGTACCTAATTGATGCCTAGATAAACTATTTAAGATTCTAATTAAACAATAATGAGAGTTTAAATACAATAAATCAATATGTTTATATACAGATGTGTTTTCGCTTATACGTAAGGGAAAAATTGTTTCATTATCATAATTAATGCCATATATATTAATAGAAATTTGTTCCTTAGTAAATACGGAATTATACATATTTTCAAATTTCTTTGTTTGCTACTTCAACGGGGAATTTTATATTCGTTTTTTCCAAATAACGGTAATAAAATATTAATATATTGTATGTAATTATTTACACGCAGTGGATTTTCTTTTGCAGGATGCAATACAGCTTGAATACAATACATAAAACATCTATTATCGTTATTTTGATTATTTATAACACATTTCTTTTTAGATGAAATCCATTGAGGCAATTTTATATAAGATGATGCCGCCAATGGATCGTATTTACTGAGGATGTATATAGCATCCTCTGAAAAATAGTGAATATGTCTACATTTTGCTTTTAGCGTCTCTATTTTCTTTTTTTCTTTTTTGGCATTTGTTTCTATTTACTTACCTGAGATGACTACAGTATATCTTACTAGGAAAAAGCAGACTTTGTTAAATGAGCTTTCGCGAGGTAGTAGTGCATATTTAAAGTGTTAATATTACAAACTGGGATAGCGCAATAACCAGAAATAGCCTAGAAAATGCGTCTTAAAGTTTCGACTCGCCGTATATATGATACGATGCCTAAAATTCTCAAGTAACGGTTTGACAGAGTGTGGAGCATTCACGATTCACGCGTAAAGGATCGCGAGGTCGATTCCCGCTCGAGTCAAGTTGTTTTTGGTTTTACCAATAAAATACTCATTTATAAGTACAAGTAAAATATTAATTCACCATATGTTTATAATGCATGAAACAATAGGAATATTTAAATCAGTTGTAATACTTTTCACTGTTTCATGTAAAGTAGATACAAATTTAACCTATTTCGTAAATTCTTTAAATGAAAAGTTTTATTGACGATTTGTGTCTATATCTGTGGACAGAGTGCTAATTGCAAGGGGGATAATTCGGAAATCCCCATTGGCTATAGCATTTACCCAGTATTCCCTTGCGGATTTCCTCTCATCCCCTTGCAATTCGCACACTGTCCACAGATATAGACAAGAAACTTCGGATACAACGAATGTGGTAACCGTAATACAGCTAGTAATATTAATATATTTATGAAATAGGTTATATTTTGTATCTAGTTCACATAAATCAAAGAAAAATTTTACAACTGATTAGAAAATTCCAATCGTCTAGAATATATGAACATATAGTGAATTAATATTTTACTTGTAGTTATAAATTAGTACTTTATTGGTAAGAACCAAAAACAAGTTGACTCAACCGTGAATTGAACGCTGGACCCTTTCTTTCAGATAAATATTTTCTTCTACGGCTTCATTCAACAAATTCTTCCATGATCATTCACTTCCAATATATATACGTCTCCCTTAGATTTAAGGTTCTCTCGTTTCCTCCCGCTTTCTCATTCCATCAATTCAGTTAAATAATCATCCGTTTCGATTTGAAAAATTGTTCTTCTAGGGCTTCATTCAACAAATGCTTCCATAATTATTCACTTCCAATATATGAACGTCTCCCTTAGATTCAAAGATTCTACCGTTTCCTCCCGCTTTCTCATTCCATCAATTCAGTTCAATAATCATCCGTTTCGTTCAGACAAATGCATTCTTCTACAGCTTCATTCAACAAATTCTTCCATGATCATTCACTTCCAATATATATACGTCTCCCTTAGATTTAAGGTTCTCCCGTTTCCACCCACGTTCTCATTCTATCAATACAGTTAAATAATTATCTGTTTCGTTCAGAAAATGTATTCTTCTACGACTTCATTCAGCAAATTCTTCCATGATTATTCACTTCCAGTATATATGCGTCTTCCTTAGATTTAAGGTTCTCCTGTTTCCACCCGCATTCACATTCCATCAATTCTGTTCAATAATCATCCGTTTCGTTCAGACAAATGTATTCTTCCACAGCTTCGTTCAACAAATTCTTCCATTATTATTCACTTACAATATATATACGTCTCCCTTAGATTCAAGGGTTCGCCCGTTTCCTCCCACACTCTCATTCCATCAATTCAGTTAAAAAATCGTAAGTTTCGTTCAGTCAAATTTCTTCTTCTACGGCTTCATTCAACAAATTCTTCCATGATCATTCACTTCCAACATATATACGTCACCCTTAGATTTAAGATTCTCCCGTTTCCTCCCACGTTCTCATTCTATCAATACAGTTCAATAATCATCCCTTTCGTTCAGACAAATGTATTCTTCCACAGCTTCATTCAACAAATTCTTAGATGATTATTCACTTCCAAAATATATACATCTCCGTTATATTTATGGTTCTCCCGTTTCCTCCCGCATTCTCATTACATCAATTTCGTTCAATAATCATCCGTATCGTTCAGGCAAATGTATTCTTCTACGGCTTAATTTAACAAATTCTTCCATGATCATTCACTTCCAATATATATACGTCTCCCTTAGATTTAAGGTTCTCCCGAGTTCAATAATCATCCGTTTCGTTCAGACAAATGTATTCTTCTACAGCTTCATTCAACAAATTCTTCCATGATCATTCACCTCTAATATTAATACTTCTCCCTTAGATTTAAGGTTTTCCCGTTTCCTCAGGCTTTCTCATTCCATCAATTCATTTAAATAATCATCCGTTTCGATTTGACAAAATTGTTCTTCTAGGGCTTCATTCAACAAATTCTTCCATGATCATTCATTTTCAATATATATACGTCTCCCAGAGACTAAATGTTCTTCTGTTTCCTCCCGCATTCTCATTCCATCAATTTAGTTCAATAATCATCCGTATCGTTCAGACAAATGTATTCTTCTACAGCTTCATTCAACAAATTCTTCCAAGATCATTCACTTCATATATATATATATGTGTCTCTTAGATTTAAGGTTCTCCCGTTTCCTCCCGCATTCTCAATCCATCAATTTAGTTCAATAATTATCCGTTTCGTTCAGACAAATGTATTCTTCTACAGCTTCATTCAACAAATTCTTCCATGATCATTCACTTCATATATATATATATGTGTCTCTTAGATTTAAGGTTCTCCCGTTTCCTCCCGCATTCTCATTCCATCAATTTTGTTCAATAATTATCCGCTTCGTTCAGACAAATATATTCTTCTACAGCTCCATTCAACAAACTCTTCCATGATTATTCACTATATATATATGTGTCTCTTAGATTTAAGTTTCTCCCGTTTCCTCCCGCATTCTCATTCCATCAATTTAGTTCAATAATCATCCGTTTCGTTCAGACAAATGTATTCTTCTACAGCTTCATTCAACAAATTCTTCCATGTTTATTCGCTAACAATATATATAAGTCTCCCTTAGATTTAAGGTTCTCCCGTTTCCTCCCGCATTCTCATTCCATCAATTTTGTTCAATAATTATCCGTTTCGTTCAGACAAATGTATTCTTCTACAGCTTCATTCAACAAATTCTTCCATGATCATTCACTTCATATATATATATGTGTCTCTTAGATTTAAGGTTCTCCCGCTTCCTCCTGCATTCTCATTCCATCAATTTTGTTCAATAATTAACCGCTTCGTTCAGACAAATGTATTCTTCTACAGCTTCATTCAACAAATTCTTCCATGATTATTCGCTAACAATATATATAAGTCTCTCTTAGATTTAAGGTTCTCCCGTTTCTTCTCGCATTCTCATTCCATCAATTCTGTTCAATAATCATCCGTTTCTTTCAGATAAATATTTTCTTCTACAGCTTCATTCCACAAATTCTCCCATGATTATAAGCTTCCAATATATATACGTCTCACTTAGATTTAAGGTTCTCCCATTTCCTCCCGCATTCCCAATCCATCAATTTAGTTCAATAATCATCCGTTTCGTTCAGACAAATGTATTCTTCTACAGCTTCATTCAACAAATTGTTCCACGTTTATTCACTTCCAATATATATACATCTCCCTTAGATTTAAGGTTATCCTGTTTCCTCCCGCATTCTCATTCCATCAATTTAGTTCAATAATCATCCGTATTGTTCTGAGAAATGTATTCTTCTACGGATTCATTCAACAAATTCTTCCATGATTATTCACTTCCATGATTATACGTCTCCCTTAGATTTAAGGTTCTCCTGTTTCCTCCCGCATTCTCATTCCATCAATTTAGTTCATTAATCATTCGTATCGTTCAGACAAATGTATTTTTCTACAGCTTCATTCAACAAATTCTTCCATGATCATTCACTTCTAATATATATACGTCTCCCTTAGATTTAAGGTTCTCCCGTTTCTTCTCGCATTCTCATTCCATCAATTCTGTTCAATAATCATCC
This sequence comes from Thermobia domestica, assembly GCF_964235325.1. Taxonomy (NCBI): domain Eukaryota; kingdom Metazoa; phylum Arthropoda; class Insecta; order Zygentoma; family Lepismatidae; genus Thermobia; species Thermobia domestica. The sequence continues at coordinate 114,747,817 of NC_137471.1, read as the reverse complement.
GTTTCTTTCAGATAAATATTTTCTTCTACAGCTTCATTCCACAAATTCTCCCGTGATTATAAGCTTCCAATATATATACGTCTCACTTAGATTTAAGGTTCTGCCATTTCCTCCTGCATTCCCAATCCATCGATTTAGTTCAATAATCATCCCTTTTGTTCAGACAAATGTGTTCTTCTACGGTTTCATTCAACAAATTCTTCCATGATTATTCACTTTCAACATATATACGTCTCCCTTAGATTAAGGTTCTCCTGTTTCCTCTCGCATGCTCATTCCATCAATTTAGTTCAATAATCATCCGTTTCGTTCAGACAAATGTATTCTTCTACAGTATAATTTAACAAATTCTTCTATGATTATTCACTTCATATATATATATATATATATATATATATATATATATATATATATATATATATATATATATATATATGTCTCTTAGATTCAAGGTTCTCCCGTTTGCTCCCGCATTCTCATTCCATCAATTTTGTTCGATAATCATCCGTTTCGTTCAGACAAATGTATTCTTCTACGGCTTCATTCAACAAATTCTTGCATTATTATTCACTTCCAATATATATACGTCACCCTTAGATTTAAGGTTATCCCGTTTCCTCCCGCATTCTCATTCCATCAATTTAGTTCAATAATCATCCGTTTCGTTTAGGCAAATGTATTCTTCTACGGCTTCATTCAACAAATTCTTCCATGATCATTCTCTTCCAATAATTATCCGTCTCCTTCAGATTCAAGGGTTCTCCTGCTTCCTCCCACGTTCTCATTCCATCAATTCATTTAAATAATCATCCGTTTCGATTTGAAAAAATTGTTCTACTAGGGCTTCATTCAACAAATTCTTACATGATCATTCATTTCCAATATATATATATCTCCCAGAGACTAAATGTTCTTCTGTTTCCTCCTGCATTCTCATTCCATCAATTTAGTTCAATAATCGTCCGTTTCGTTCAGACAAATGTATTCTTCTACAGCTTCATTCAACAAATTCTTCCATGATCATTCTCTTCCAATAATTATCCCTCTCCTTCAGATTCAAGGGTTCTCCTGCTTCCTCCCACGTTCTCATTCCATCAATTCATTTAAATTATCATCCGTTTCGATTTGAAAAAATTGTTCTACTAGGGATTCATTCAACAAATTCTTCCATGATCATTCACTTCCAATATATATACGTCTCCCATAGATTTAAGGTTCTTTCGTTTCCTCCCACTTTCTCATTCCTTCAATTCAATAAAATATTCATCCGCTTCGGTCTGACAAAATTGTTCTTCTAGGGCTTCATTCAACAAATTCTTACATGATCATTCATTTCCAATATATATAAGTCTCGCAGAGACTAAATGTTCTCCTGTTTCCTCCCGCATTCTCATTCCATCAATTTAGTTCAATAATCATCCGTTTCGTTCAGACAAATGCATTCTTCTACAGTATAATTTAACAAATTCTTCTATGATTATTCACTTCATATCTATATATATCTATATATATATATATATATATATATATATATATATATATATATATATATATATATATATATATATATGTCTCTTAGATTCAAGGTTCTCCCGTATGCTCCCGCATTCTCATTCCATCAATTTTGTTCGATAATCATCCGTTTCGTTCAGACAAATGTATTCTTCTACGGCTTCATTCAAAAATTCTTGCATGATTATTCACTTCCAATATATATACGTCTCCCTTAGATTTAAGGTTCTCCCGAGTTCAATAATCATCCGTTTCGTTCAGACAAATGTATTCTTCTACAGCTTCATTCAACAAATTCTTCCATGATCATTCTCTTCCAATAATTATCCGTCTCCTTCAGATTCAAGGGTTCTTCTGCTTCCTCCCACGTTCTCATTCCATCAATTCATTTAAATAATCATCCGTTTCGATTTGAAAAAATTGTTCTACTAGATATTCATTCAACAAATTCTTCCATGATCATTCACTACCAATATATATACGTCTCCCATAGATTTAAGGTTCTTTCGTTTCCTCCCACTTTCTCATTCCTTCAATTCAATAAAATATTCATCCGCTTCGGTCTGACAAAATTGTTCTTCTAGGGCTTCATTCAACAAATTCTTACATAATCATTCATTTCCAATATATATAAGTCTCGCAGAGACTAAATGTTCTTCTGTTTCCTCCTGCATTCTCATTCCATCAATTTAGTTCAATAATCGTCCGTTTCGCTCAGACAAATGTATTCTTCTACAGCTTCATTCAACAAACTCTTCCATGATCATTCTCTTCCAATAATTATCCGTCTCCTTCAGATTCAAGGGTTCTTCTGCTTCCTCCCACGTTCTCATTCCATCAATTCATTTAAATAATCATCCGTTTCGATTTGAAAAAATTGTTCTACTAGATATTCATTCAACAAATTCTTCCATGATCATTCACTACCAATATATATACGTCTCCCATAGATTTAAGGTTCTTTCGTTTCCTCCCACTTTCTCATTCCTTCAATTCAATAAAATATTCATCCGCTTCGGTCTGACAAAATTGTTCTTCTAGGGCTTCATTCAACAAATTCTTCCAAGATCATGCACTTCCAATATATATACGTCTCCCTTAGATTTAAGGTTCTCTTCTTTCCTCCCGCATTCTCATTCCATCAATTTAGTTCAATAATCATCCGTTTCGTTTAGGCAAATGTATTCTTCTACGGCTTAATTTAACAAATTCTTCCATGATCATTCACTTCCAATATATATATGTCTCCCTTAGATTTAAGGTTCTCCCGAGTTCAATAATCATCCGTTTCGTTCAGACAATTGTATTCTTCTACAGATTTATTCAACAAATTCTTCCACGTTTATTCACTTCCAATATATATACGTCTCCCTTAGATTTAAGGTTCTCCCGTTTCCTCCCGCATTCCCATTCCATCAATTTAGTTCAATAATCATCTGTTTCGTTCAGACAAGTGTATTCTTCTAAGGCTTCATTCAACAAATTATTTCATGATTATTCTCTTCCAATATATATGTCTCCCTTAGATTTAAGGTTCTCCCGTTTCCTCCCGAATTCTCATTCCATCACTTTAGTTCAATAATCATCCGTTTCGTTCAGACAAATGTATTCTTCTACGGTTTCATTCAACAAATTCTTCCATGATTATTCACTTCCAACATATATACGTCTCCCTTAGATTTAAGGTTCTCCCGTTTCCTCCCGCATTCTCATTCCAACAATTTAGTTCAATAATCATCCGTTTCGTTCAGACAAATGTATTCTTCTACAGCTTAATTTAACAAATTCTTCTATGATTATTCACTTCATATATATATATATATATATATATATATATATATATATATATATATATATATATATATATATATATATATATATATATATATATATGTGACTCTTAGATTTAAGGTTCTCCCGTTTCCTCCCGCATTCTCATTCCATCAATTTAGTTCAATAATCATTCGTATCGTTCAGACAAATGTATTTTTCTACAGCTTCATTCAACAAATTCTACCATGATCATTCACTTCCAATATATATACGTCTCCCTTAGATTTAAGGTTCTCCCGTTTCTTCTCGCATTCTCATTCCATCAATTCTGTTCAATAATCATCCGTTTCTTTCAGATAAATATTTTCTTCTACAGCTTCATTCCACAAATTCTCCCATGATTATAAGCTTCCAATATATATACGTCTCTCTTAGATTTAAGGTTCTCCCATTTCCTTCCGCATTCCCAATCCATCAATTTAGTTCAATAATCATCCGTTTTGTTCAGACAAATGTATTCTTCTACAGCTTCATTCAACAAATTCTTCCACGTTTATTCACTTCCAATATATATACGTCTCCCTTAGATTTAAGGTTCTTCTGTTTCCTCCCGCATTTCGTTCCTTCAATTTAGTTCAATAATCATCCGTATCGTTCAGACAAATGTATTCCTCTACGGCTTCATTCAACAAATTCTTCCATGATTATTCACTTCCAACATATATATGTCTCCCTTAGATTTAAGGTTCTCCTGTTTCCTCCCGCATTCTCATTCCATCAATTTAGTTCAATAATCATTCGTATCGTTCAGACAAATGTATTTTACTACAGCTTCATTCAACAAATTCTACCATGATCATTCACTTCCAATATATATACGTCTCCCTTAGATTTAAGGTTCTCCCGTTTCTTCTCGCATTCTCATTCCATCAATTCTGTTCAATAATCATCCGTTTCTTTCAGATAAATATTTTCTTCTACAGCTTCATTCCACAAATTCTCCCATGATTATAAGCTTCCAATATATATACGTCTCTCTTAGATTTAAGGTTCTCCCATTTTCTCCCGCATTCCCAATCCATCAATTTAGTTCAATAATCATCCGTTTCGTTCAGACAAATGTATTCTTCTACGGTTTCATTCAACAAATTCTTCCATGATTATTCACTTCCAACATATATACGTCTCCCTTAGATTTAAGGTTCTCCCGTTTCCTCCCGCATTCTCATTCCAACAATTTAGTTCAATAATCATCAGTTTCGTTCAGACAAATGTATTCTTCTACAGCTTAATTTAACAAATTCTTCTATGATTATTCACTTCATATATATATATATATATATATATATATATATATATATATATATATATATATATATATATATATATATATATGTGACTCTTAGATTTAAGGTTCTCCCGTTTGCTCCCGCATTCTCATTCCATCAATTTTGTTCGATAATCATCCGTTTCGTTCAGACAAATGTATTCTTCTACGGCTTCATTCAAAAATTCTTGCATGATTATTCACTTCCAATATATATACGTCTCCCTTAGATTTAAGGTTCTCCCGTTTCCTCCCGCATTCTCATTCCATCAATTTAGTTCAATAATCATCCGTTTCGTTTAGGCAAATGTATTCTTCTACGGCCTAATTTAACTAATTCTTCCATGATCATTCACTTCCAATATATATACGTCTCCCTTAGATTTAAGGTTCTCCCGAGTTCAATAATCATCCGTTTCGTTCAGACAAATGTATTCTTCTACAGCTTCATTCAACAAATTCTTCCATGATCATTCTCTTCCAATAATTATCCGTCTGCTTCAGATTCAAGGGTTCTTCTGCTTCCTCCCACGTTCTCATTCCATCAATTCATTTAAATAATCATCCGTTTCGATTTGAAAAAATTGTTCTACTAGATATTCATTCAACAAATTCTTCCATGATCATTCACTACCAATATATATACGTCTCCCATAGATTTAAGGTTTTTTCGTTTCCTCCCACTTTCTCATTCCTTCAATTCAATAAAATATTCATCCGCTTCGGTCTGACAAAATTGTTCTTCTAGGGCTTCATTCAACAAATTCTTACATAATCATTCATTTCCAATATATATAAGTCTCGCAGAGACTAAATGTTCTTCTGTTTCCTCCTGCATTCTCATTCCATCAATTTAGTTCAATAATCGTCCGTTTCGCTCAGACAAATGTATTCTTCTACAGCTTCATTCAACAAACTCTTCCATGATCATTCTCTTCCAATAATTATCCGTCTCCTTCAGATTCAAGGGTTCTTCTGCTTCGTCCCACGTTCTCATTCCATCAATTCATTTAAATAATCATCCGTTTCGATTTGAAAAAATTGTTCTACTAGATATTCATTCAACAAATTCTTCCATGATCATTCACTACCAATATATATACGTCTCCCATAGATTTAAGGTTCTTTCGTTTCCTCCCACTTTCTCATTCCTTCAATTCAATAAAATATTCATCCGCTTCGGTCTGACAAAATTGTTCTTCTAGGGCTTCATTCAACAAATTCTTCCAAGATCATTCACTTCCAATATATATACGTCTCCCTTAGATTTAAGGTTCTCCTCTTTCCTCCCGCATTCTCATTCCATCAATTTAGTTCAATAATCATCCGTTTCGTTTAGGCAAATGTATTCTTCTACGGCTTAATTTAACAAATTCTTCCATGATCATTCACTTCCAATATATATACGTCTCCCTTAGATTTAAGGTTCTCCCGAGTTCAATAATCATCCGTTTCGTTCAGAAAAATGTATTCTTCTACAGATTTATTCAACAAATTCTTCCACGTTTATTCACTTCCAATATATATACGTCTCCCTTAGATTTAAGGTTCTCCCGTTTCCTCCCGCATTCCCATTCCATCAATTTAGTTCAATAATCATCTGTTTCGTTCAGACAAGTGTATTCTTCTAAGGCTTCATTCAACAAATTCTTTCATGATTATTCTCTTCCAATATATATGTCTCCCTTAGATTTAAGGTTCTCCCGTTTCCTCCCGAATTCTCATTCCATCAATTCTGTTCAATAATCATCCGTTTCTTTCAGATAAATATTTTCTTCTACAGCTTAATTTAACAAATTCTTCTATGATTATTCACTTCATATATATATATATATATATATATATATATATATATATATATATATATATATATATATGTGACTCTTAGATTTAAGGTTCTCTTGTTTCCTCCCGCATTCTCATTCCAACAATTTAGTTCAATAATCATTCGTATCGTTCAGACAAATGTATTTTTCTACAGCTTCATTCAACAAATTCTACCATGATCATACACTTCCAATATATATACGTCTCCCTTAGATTTAAGGTTCTCCCGTTTCCTCCCGCATTCCCATTCCATCAATTTAGTTCAATAATCATCTGTTTCGTTCAGACAAGTGTATTCTTCTAAGGCTTCATTCAACAAAATTCTTTCATGATTATTCTCTTCCAATATATATGTCTCCCTTAGATTTAAGGTTCTCCCGTTTCCTCCCGAATTCTCATTCCATCAATTCTGTTCAATAATCATCCGTTTCTTTCAGATAAATATTTTCTTCTACAGCTTAATTTAACAAATTCTTCTATGATTATTCACTTCATATATATATATATATATATATATATATATATATATATATATATATATATATATATATATATATATATATATATATATATGACTCTTAGATTTAAGGTTCTCTTGTTTCCTCCCGCATTCTCATTCCATCAATTTAGTTCAATAATCATTCGTATCGTTCAGACAAATGTATTCTTCTACAGCTTCATTCAACAAATTCTTCCATGATCATTCTCTTCCAATAATTATCCGTCTCCTTCAGATTCAAGGGTTCTTCTGCTTCCTCCCACGTTCTCATTCCATCAATTCATTTAAATAATCATCCGTTTCGATTTGAAAAAAATGTTCTACTAGATATTCATTCAACAAATTCTTCCATGATCATTCACTACCAATATATATACGTCTCCCATAGATTTAAGGTTTTTTCGTTTCCTCCCACTTTCTCATTCCTTCAATTCAATAAAATATTCATCCGCTTCGGTCTGACAAAATTGTTCTTCTAGGGCTTCATTCAACAAATTCTTACATAATCATTCATTTCCAATATATATAAGTCTCGCAGAGACTAAATGTTCTTCTGTTTCCTCCTGCATTCTCATTCCATCAATTTAGTTCAATAATCGTCCGTTTCGCTCAGACAAATGTATTCTTCTACAGCTTCATTCAACAAACTCTTCCATGATCATTCTCTTCCAATAATTATCCGTCTCCTTCAGATTCAAGGGTTCTTCTGCTTCGTCCCACGTTCTCATTCCATCAATTCATTTAAATAATCATCCGTTTCGATTTGAAAAAATTGTTCTACTAGATATTCATTCAACAAATTCTTCCATGATCATTCACTACCAATATATATACGTCTCCCATAGATTTAAGGTTCTTTCGTTTCCTCCCACTTTCTCATTCCTTCAATTCAATAAAATATTCATCAGCTTCGGTCTGACAAAATTGTTCTTCTAGGGCTTCTACAGATTTATTCAACAAATTCTTCCACGTTTATTCACTTCCAATATATATACGTCTCCCTTAGATTTAAGGTTCTCCCGTTTCCTCCCGCATTCCCATTCCATCAATTTAGTTCAATAATCATCTGTTTCGTTCAGACAAGTGTATTCTTCTAAGGCTTCATTCAACAAATTCCTTCATGATTATTCTCTTCCAATATATATGTCTCCCTTAGATTTAAGGTTCTCCCGTTTCCTCCCGAATTCTCATTCCATCAATTCTGTTCAATAATCATCCGTTTCTTTCAGATAAATATTTTCTTCTACAGCTTAATTTAACAAATTCTTCTATGATTATTCACTTCATATATATATATATATATATATATATATATATATATATATATATATATATATATATATATATGTGACTCTTAGATTTAAGGTTCTCTTGTTTCCTCCCGCATTCTCATTCCAACAATTTAGTTCAATAATCATTCGTATCGTTCAGACAAATGTATTTTTCTACAGCTTCATTCAACAAATTCTACCATGATCATACACTTCCAATATATATACGTCTCCCTTAGATTTAAGGTTCTCCCGTTTCCTCCCGCATTCCCATTCCATCAATTTAGTTCAATAATCATCTGTTTCGTTCAGACAAGTGTATTCTTCTAAGGCTTCATTCAACAAAATTCTTTCATGATTATTCTCTTCCAATATATATGTCTCCCTTAGATTTAAGGTTCTCCCGTTTCCTCCCGAATTCTGATTCCATCAATTCTGTTCAATAATCATCCGTTTCTTTCAGATAAATATTTTCTTCTACAGCTTAATTTAACAAATTCTTCTATGATTATTCACTTCATATATATATATATATATATATATATGTGACTCTTAGATTTAAGGTTCTCTTGTTTCCTCCCGCATTCTCATTCCATCAATTTAGTTCAATAATCATTCGTATCGTTCAGACAAATGTATTTTTCTACAGCTTCATTCAACAAATTCTACCATGATCATTCACTTCCAATATATATACGTCTCCCTTAGATTTAAGGTTCTCCCGTTTCTTCTCGCATTCTCATTCCATCAATTCTGTTCAATAATCATCCGTTTCTTTCAGATAAATATTTTCTTCTACAGCTTCATTCCACAAATTCTCCCATGATTATAAGCTTCCAATATATATACGTCTCTCTTAGATTTAAGGTTCTCCCATTTCCTCCCGCATTCCCAATCCATCAATTTAGTTGAATAATCATCCGTTTTGTTCAGACAAATGTATTCTTCTACAGCTTCATTCAACAAATTCTTCCACGTTTATTCACTTCCAATATATATACGTCTCCCTTAGATTTAAGCTTCTTCTGTTTCCTCCCGCATTTCATTCCTTCAATTTAGTTCAATAATCATCCGTATCGTTCAGACAAATGTATTCCTCTACGGCTTCATTCAACAAATTCTTCCATGATTATTCACTTCCAACATATATACGTCTCCCTTAGATTTAAGGTTCTCCTGTTTCCTCCCGCATTCTCATTCCATCAATTTAGTTCAATAATCATTCGTATCGTTCAGACAAATGTATTTTTCTACAGCTTCATTCAACAAATTCTACCATGATTATTCTCTTCCAATATATATGTCTCCCTTAGATTTAAGGTTCTCCCGTTTCCTCCCGCATTCCCATTCCATCAATTTAGTTCAATAATCATCTGTTTCGTTCAGACAAATGTATTCTTCTAAGGCTTCATTCAACAAATTCTTTCATGATTATTCTCTTCCAATATATATGTCTCCCTTAGATTTAAGGTTATCCTGTTTCCTCCAGCATTCTTATTCCATCAATTTAGTTCAATAATTATCCGTTTCGTTCAGACAAATTTATTCTTCTACAGCTTCATTCAACAAATTCTTCCATGATTATTCACTTCATGTATATATATGTGTCTCTTAGATTTAAGGTTCTCCCGTTTCCTCCAGCATTCTTATTCCATCAATTTAGTTCAATAATTATCCGTTTCGTTCAGACAAATGTATTCTTCTACAGCTTCATTCAACAAATTCTTCCATGATCATTCACTTCATATATATATATGTGTCTCTTAGATTTAAGGTTCTCCCGTTTCCTCCCGCATTCTCATTCCATCAATTTTGTTCAATAATTATCCGTTTCGTTCAGACAAATGTATTCTTCTACAGCTTCATTCAACAAATTCTTCCATGATCATTCACTTCATATATATATATGTGTCTCTTAGATTTAAGTTTCTCCCGTTTCCTCCCGCATTCTCAATCCATCAATTTAGTTCAATAATTATCCGTTTCGTTCAGACAAATGTATTCTTCTTCAGCTTCATTCAACAAATTCTTCCATGATCATTCACTTCATATATATATATGTGTCTCTTAGATTTAAGGTTCTCCCGTTTCCTCCCGCATTCTCATTCCATCAATTTTGTTCAATAATTATCCGCTTCGTTCAGACAAATGTATTCTTCTACAGTTTCATTCAACAAACTCTTCCATGATTATTCACTATATATATGTGTGTCTCTTAGATTTAAGGTTATCCCGTTTCCTCCCGCATTCTCATTCCATCAATTTAGTTCAATATTCATCCGTTTCGTTCAGACAAATGTATTCTTCTACAGCTTCATTCAACAAATTTTTCCATGATTATTCGCTAACAATATATATAAGTCTCCCTTAGATTTAAGGTTCTCCCGTTTCCTCCCGCATTCCCATTCCATCAATTTAGTTCAATAATTATCCGCTTCGTTCAGACAAATATATTTTTCTACAGCTTCATTCAACAAATTCTACCATGATCATTCACTTCATATATATATATGTGTCTCTTAGATTTAAGGTTCTCCCGTTTCCTCCCGCATTCTCATTCCATCAATTTTGTTCAATAATTATCCGCTTCGTTCAGACAAATGTATTCTTCTACAGCTTCATTCAACAAATTCTTCCATGATTATTCGCTAACAATATATATAAGTCTCCCTTAGATTTAAGGTTCTCCCGTTTCCTCCCGCATTCTCATTCCATCAATTTTGTTCAATAATTATCCGTTTCGTTCAGACAAATGTATTCTTCTACAGCTTCATTCAACAAATTCTTCCATGATCATTCACTTCATATATATATATATGTGTCTCTTAGATTTAAGGTTCTCCCGTTTCCTCCCGCATTCTCATTCCATCAATTTTGTTTTATAATTATCCGTTTCGTTCAGACAAATGTATTCTTCTACAGCTTCATTCCACAAATTCTCCCATGATTATAAGCTTCCAATATATATACGTCTCACTTAGATTTAAGGTTCTCCCATTTCCTCCCGCATTCCCAATCCATCAATTTAGTTCAATAATCATCCGTTTCGTTCAGACAAATGTATTCTTCTACAGCTTCATTCAACAAATTGTTCCACGTTTATTCACTTCCAATATATATACATCTCCCTTAGATTTAAGGTTATCGTGTTTTTTCCCGAATTCTCATTCCATCTATTTAGTTCAATAATCATCCGTATTGTTCTGAGAAATGTATTCTTCTACGGATTCATTCAACAAATTCTTCCATGATTATTCACTTCCATGATTATACGTCTCCCTTAGCTTTAAGGTTCTCCTGTTTCCTCCCGCATTCTCATTCCATCAATTTAGTTCATTAATCATTCGTATCGTTCAGACAAATGTATTTTTCTACAGCTTCATTCAACAAATTCTTCCATGATCATTCACTTCTAATATATATACGTCTCCCTTAGATTTAAGGTTCTCCCGTTTCTTCTCGCATTCTCATTCCATCAATTCTGTTCAATAATCATCCGTTTCTTTCAGATAAATATTTTCTTCTACAGCTTCATTCCACAAATTCTCCCGTGATTATAAGCTTCCAATATATATACGTCTCACTTAGATTTAAGGTTCTGCCATTTCCTCCTGCATTCCCAATCCATCAATTTAGTTCAATAATCATCCGTTTTGTTCAGACAAATGTGTTCTTCTACGGTTTCATTCAACAAATTCTTCCATGATTATTCACTTTCAACATATATACGTCTCCCTTAGATTAAGGTTCTCCTGTTTCCTCCCGCATTCTCATTCCATCAATTTAGTTCAATAATCATCCGTTTCGTTCAGACAACTGTATTCTTCTACGGCTTCATTCAACAAATTCTTGGTGATTATTCACTTCCAATATATATACGTCTCCCTTAGATTTAAGGTTCTCCCGTTTCCTCCCGCATTCTCATTCCATCAATTTAGTTCAATAATCATCCGTTTCGTTTAGGCAAATGTATTCTTCTACAGCTTCATTCAACAAATTCTTCCATGATCATTCTCTTCCAATAATTATCCGTCTCCTTCAGATTCAAGGGTTCTCCTGCCTCCTCCCACGTTCTCATTCCATCAATTCATTTAAATTATCATCCGTTTCGATTTGAAAAAATTGTTCTACTAGGGATTCATTCAACAAATTCTTCCATGATCATTCACTTCCAATATATATACGTCTCCCATAGATTTAAGGTTCTTTCGTTTCCTCCCACTTTCTCATTCCTTCAATTCAATAAAATATTCATCCGCTTCGGTCTGACAAAATTGTTCTTCTAGGGCTTCATTCAACAAATTCTTACATCATCATTCATTTCCAATATATATAAGTCTCGCAGAGACTAAATGTTCTTCTGTTTCCTCTTGCATTCTCATTCCATCAATTTAGTTCAATAATCGTCCGTTTCGCTCAGACAAATGTATTCTTCTACAGCTTCATTCAACAAAATCTTCCATGATCATTCTCTTCCAATAATTATCCGTCTGCTTCAGATTCAAGGGTTCTCCTGTTTCCTCCCACGTTCTCATTCCATCAATTCATTTAAATAATCATCCGTTTCGATTTGACAAAATTGTTCTACTAGGGATTCATTCAACAAATTCTTCCATGATCATTCACTTCCAATATATATACGTCTCCGATAGATTTAAGGTTCTTTCGTTTCCTCCCACTTTCTCATTCCTTCAATTCAATAAAATATTCATCCGCTTCGGTCTGACAAAATTGTTTTTCTAGGGCTTCATTCAACAAATTCTTCCATGATCATTCACTTCCAATATATATACGTCTCCCTTCGATTTAAGGTTCCCCGAGTTCAATAATCATCCGTTTCGTTCAGACAAATGTATTCTTCTACAGATTTATTCAACAAATTCTTCCACGTTTATTCACTTCCAATATATATACGTCTCCCTTAGATTTAAGGTTCTCCCGTTTCCTCCCGCATTCCCATTCCATCAATTTAGTTCAATAATCATCCGTTTCGTTCAGACAAATGTATTCTTCTAAGGCTTCATTCAACAAATTCTTTCATGATTATTCTCTTCCAACATATATACGTCTCCCTTAGATTTAAGGTTCTCATGTTTCCTCACGCATTCTCATTCCAACAATTTAGTTCAATAATCATCCGTTTCGTTCAGACAAATGTATTCTTCTACAGCTTAATTTAACAAATTCTTCTATGATTATTCACTTTATATATATATATATATATATATATATATGTGACTCTTAGATTTAAGGTTCTCCCGTTTCCTCCCGCATTCTCATTCCATCAATTTAGTTCAATAATCATTCGTATCGTTCAGACAAATGTATTTTTCTATCTTCATTCAACAAATTTTACCATGATCATTCACTTCCAATATATATACGTCTCCCTTAGATTTAAGGTTCTCCCGTTTCTTCTCGCATTCTCATTCCATCAATTCTGTTCAATAATCATCCGTTTCTTTCAGATAAATATTTTCTTCTACAGCTTCATTCCACAAATTCTCCCATGATTATAAGCTTCCAATATATATACGTCTCTCTTAGATTTATGGTTCTCCCATTTCCTCCCGCATTCCCAATCCATCAATTTAGTTCAATAATCATCCGTTTTGTTCAGACAAATGTGTTCTTCTACGGTTTCATTCAACAAATTCTTCCATGATTATTCACTTTCAACATATATACGTCTCCCATAGATTAAGGTTCTCCTGTTTCCTCCCGCATTTTCATTCCATCAATTTAGTTCAATAATCATCCGTTTCGCTCAGACAAATGTATTCTTCTACAGTATAATTTAACAAATTCTTCTATGATTATTCACTTCATATATATATATGTGTCTCTTAGATTCAAAGTTCTCCCGTTTGCTCCCGCATTCTCATTCCATCAATTTTGTTCGATAATCATCCGTTTCGTTCAGACAAATGTATTCTTCTACGGCTTCATTCAACAAATTCTTGCATGATTATTCACTTCCAATATATATACGTCTAACTTAGATTTAAGGTTCTCCCGTTTCCTCCCGCATTCTCATTCCATCAATTTAGTTCAATAATCATCCGTTTCGTTCAGGCAATATATTCTTCTACGGCTTAATTTAACAAATTCTTCCATGATCATTCACTTCCAATATATATACGTCTCCCTTAGATTTAAGGTTCTCCCGAGTTCAATAATCATCCGTTTCGTTCAGACAAATGTATTCTTCTAAGGCTTCATTCAAAAAATTCTTCCATGATTATTCACTTCCAACATATATACGTCTCCCTTAGATTTAAGGTTCTCCCGTTTCCTCCCGCATTATCATTCCATCAATATAGTTGAATAATCATCCGTTTCGTTCAGACAAATGTATTCTTCTACGGCTTCATTCAGCAAATTCTTCCATGATCTTTCACTTCCAATATAGATAATATAGATACGTCTCCCTTAGGTTTAAGGTGATCCCGTTTTCTCCCGCTTTCTCGTTCCATCAATTTAGTTGAATAATCATCCGTTTCGTTCAGACAAATGTATTCTTCTAAGGCTTCATTCAAAAAATTCTTCCATGATTATTCACTTCCAACATATATACGTCTCCCTTAGATTTAAGGTTCTCCCGTTTAATCCCGCATTATCATTCCATCAATTTAGTTGAATAATCATCCGTTTCGTTCAGACAAATGTATTCTTCTACGGCTTCATTCAACAAATTCTTCCATGATCTTTCACTTCCAATATAGATAATATAGATACGTCTCCCTTAGATTTAAGGTTCTCCCGTTTCCTCCCGCATTCTCATTCCATCAATTCAGTTAAATAATCATCCGCTTCGTTCAGACAAATGTATTCTTCTAAGGCTTCATTCAACAAATTCTTCCATGATCTTTCACTTCCAATATATATACGTCTCCCTTAGATTTGAGGTTCTCCCGTTTCCTCCCACGTTCTCATTCCATCAATTCAGTTAAATAATCATTAGTTTCGATTTGACAAAATTGTTCTTCTTGGGCTTCATTCAACAAATTCTTCCATGATCATTCACTTCTAATATATATACGTCTCCTTTAGATTTAAGGTTCTCCCGTTTCTTCTCGCATTCTCATTCCATCAATTCTGTTCAATAATCATCCGTTTCTTTCAGATAAATATTTTCTTCTACAGCTTCATTCCACAAATTCTCCCATGATTATAAGCTTACAATATATATACGTCTCACTTAGATTTAAGGTTCTCTCATTTCCTCCCGCATTCCCAATCCATCAATTTAGTTCAATAATCATCCGTTTTGTTCAGACAAATGTGTTCTTCTACGGCTTCATTCAACAAATTCTTCCATGATTATTCGCTAACAATATATATAAGTCTCCCTTAGATTTAAGGTTCTCCCGTTTCCTCCCGCATTCTCATTCCATCAATTTTGTTCGATAATCATCCGTTTCGTTCAGACAAATGTATTCTTCTACGGCTTCATTCAACAAATTCTTCCATGATCATTCACTTCATATATATATATGTGTCTCTTAGATTTAAGGTTCTCCCGTTTCCTCCCGCATTCTCATTCCATCAATTTTGTTCGATAATCATCCGTTTCGTTCAGACAAATGTATTCTTCTACGGCTTCATTCAACAAATTCTTCCATGATTATTCGCTAACAATATATATAAGTCTCCCTTAGATTTAAGGTTCTCCCGTTTCCTCCCGCATTCTCATTCCATCAATTTTGTTCAATAATTATCCGTTTCGTTCAGACAAATGTATTCTTCTACAGCTTCATTCAACAAATTCTTCCATGATTATTCACTTCATATATATATATGTGTCTCTTAGATTTAAGGTTCTTCCCTTCCTTCCCGCTTTCTCATTCCTTCAATTCAATTAAATAATCATCCGCTTCGGTCTGACAAAATTGTTCTTCTAGAGCTTCATTCAACAAATTCTTCCATGATCATTCACTTCCAATATATATACGTCTCCCTTAGATTTAAGGTTCTCCTGTTTCCTCCTGCTTTCTCATTCCATCAATTCAGTTCAATAATCGTCCGTTTCGTTTAGGCAAATGTATTCTTCTACAGCTTCATTCAACAAATTCCTCCATGATCATTCTCTTCCAATAATTATCCGTCTCCTTCAGATTCAAGGGTTCTCCTGCTTAATCCCACGTTCTCATTCCATCAATTCATTTAAATAATCATCCGTTTCGATTTGAAAAAATGTTCTACTAGGGCTTCATTCAACAAATTCTTACATGATCATTCATTTACAATATACATAAGTCTCGCAGAGACTAAATGTTCTTCTGTTTCCTCCTGCATTCTCATTCCATCAATTTAGTTCAATAATCGTCCGTTTCGTTCAGACAAATGTATTCCTCTACAGCTTCGTTCAACAAACTCTTCCATGATCATTCTCTTCCAATAATTATCCGTCTCCTTCAGATTCAAGGGTTCTCCTGTTTCCTCCCAAGTTCTCATTAAATCAATTCATTTAAATAATCATTCGTTTCGATTTGACAAAATTGTTCTACTAGGGCTT
Organism: Thermobia domestica; assembly: GCF_964235325.1. NCBI lineage: Eukaryota > Metazoa > Arthropoda > Insecta > Zygentoma > Lepismatidae > Thermobia > Thermobia domestica. The sequence goes on along the minus strand of NC_137471.1, from coordinate 114,731,090 downwards.
CATTCAACAAATTCTTCCATGATAATTCACTTCCAATATATATACGTCTCACTTAGATTTAAGGTTCTCCCATTTCCTCCCGCATTCCCAATCCATCAATTTAGTTCAATAATCATCCGTTTTGTTCAGACAAATGTATTCTTCTACGGCTTAATTTAACAAATTCTTCCATGATCATTCACTTCCAATATATATACGTCTCCCATAGATTTAAGGTTCTTCCGTTTCCTCCCGCTTTCTCAATCCTTCAATTCAATAAAATATTCATCCGCTTCGGTCTGACAAAATTGTTCTTCTAGGGCTTCATTCAACAAATTCTTCCATGATCATTCACTTCTAATATATATACAAGTCTCCTTTAGATTTAAGGTGATACCGTTTCCTCCCGCTTTCTCATTTCATCAATTCAGTTAAATAATCATTAGTTTCGATTTGACAAAGTTGTTCATCTAGGGTTTCATTCAACAAATTCTTCCATGATCATTCTCTTCTAATATATATACGTCTCCTTTAGATTTAAGGTTCTAACGTTTCCTCCCGCTTTCTCATTTCATCAATTCAGTAAAATAATCATTAGTTTCGTTCAGACAAATGTTTTCTTTTACAGCTTCATTCAACAAATTCTTCCAGTATAATTCACTTCTAATATATATACTTCTCCCTTATATTTAAGGTTCTCCCGTTTCCTCCCGCTTTCTCATTTCATCAATTCAGTTAAATAATCATTAGTTTCGATTTGACAAAATTGTTCTTCTAGGGCTTCATTCAACAAATTCTTCCATGATCATTCACTTCTAATATATATACACGTCTCCTTTAGATTTAAGGTTTTCCCGTTTCCTCCCGCTTTCTCATTTGATCAATTCAGTTAAATAATCATCCGTTTCGTTCAGGCAAATGTATTCTTTTACAGCTTCATTCAACAAATTCTTCCATGATCATTCACTTCTAATAAATATACGTCTCTTTTAGATTTAAGGTTCTCCCGTTTCCTCCCGCTTTCTCATTTCATCAATTCAGTTAAATAATCATTAGTTTCGATTTGACAAAATTGTTCTTCTGGGGTTTCATTCAACAAATTCTTCCATGATCATTCACTTCTAATATATATACAAGTCTCCTTTAGATTTAAGGTGATACCGTTTCCTCCCGCTTTCTCATTTCATCAATTCAGTTAAATAATCATTAGTTTCGATTTGACAAAGTTGTTATTCTAGGGTTTCATTCAACAAATTCTTCCATGATCATTCTCTTCTAATATATATACGTCTCCTTTAGATTTAAGGTTCTCCCGTTTCCTCCCGCTTTCTCATTTGATCAATTCAGTTAAATAATCATTAGTTTCGTTCAGACAAATGTTTTCTTTTAAAGCTTCATTCAACAAATTCTTCCAGTATAATTCACTTCTAATATATATACTTCTCCCTTATATTTAAGGTTCTCCCGTTTCCTCCCGCTTTCTCATTTCATCAATTCAGTTAAATAATCATTAGTTTCGATTTGACAAAATTGTTCTTCTAGGGCTTCATTCAACAAATTCTTCCATGATCATTCACTTCTAATATATGTACACGTCTCCTTTAGATTTAAGGTTTTCCCGTTTCCCCCCGCTTTCTCATTTCATCAATTCAGTTAAATAATCATTAGTTTCGTTCAGACAAATGTATTCTTTTACAGCTTCATTCAACAAATTCTTCCATGATCATTCACTTCTAATAAATATACGTCTCCTTTAGATTTAATTTTCTCCCGTTTCCTCCCGCTTTCTCATTTCATCAATTCAGTTAAATAATCATTAGTTTCGATTTGACAAAATTGTTCTTGTAGGGCTGCATTCAACAAATTCTTCCATGATCATTCACTTCTAATATATATACGTCTCCTTTAGATTTCAGGTGATACCGTTTCCTCCCGCTTTCTCATTTCATCAATTCAGTTAAATAATCATTAGTTTCGTTCAGACAAATGTATTCTTTTACAGCTTCATTCAACAAATTCTTCCATGATCATTCACTTCTAATATATATACAAGTCTCCTTTAGATTTAAGGTGATACCGCTTCCTCCCGCTTTCTCATTTCATCAATTCAGTTAAATAATCATTAGTTTCGATTTGACAAAATTGTTCTTCTAGGGCTTCATTCAACAAAATCTTCCATGATCATTCACTTCTAATATATATACACGTCTCCTTTAGATTTAAGGTTTTCCCGTTTCCTCCCGCTTTCTCATTTCATCAATTCAGTTAAATAATCATTAGTTTCGTTCAGACAAATGTTTTCTTTTACAGCTTCATTCAACAAATTCTTCCAGTATAATTCACTTCTAATATATATACTTCTCCCTTATATTTAAGGTTCTCCCGTTTCCTCCCGCTTTCTCATTTCATCAATTCACTTAAATAATCATTAGTTTCGATTTGACAAAATTGTTCTTCTAGGGCTTCATTCAACAAATTCTTCCATGATCATTCACTTCTAATATATATACACGTCTCCTTTAGATTTAAAGTTTTCCCGTTTCCTCCCGCTTTCTCATTTCATCAATTCAGTTAAATAATCATCCGTTTCGTTCAGACAAATGTATTCTTTTACAGCTTCATTCAACAAATTCTTCCATGATCATTCACTTCTAATAAATATACGTCTCCTTTAGATTTAAGGTTCTCCCGTTTCCTCCCGCTTTCTCATTTCATCAATTCAGTTAAATAATCATTAGTTTCGATTTGACAAAATTGTTCTTCTAGGGCTTCATTCAACAAATTCTTCCATGATCATTCACTTGTAATATATATAAGTCTCCTTTAGATTTAAGGTGATACCGTTTCCTCCCGCTTTCTCATTTCATCAATTCAGTTAAATAATCATTAGTTTCGATTTGACAAAATTGTTCTTCTAGGGCTTCATTCAACAAATTCTTCCATGATCATTCACTTCTAATATATATACAAGTCTCCTTTAGATTTAAGGTTCTCCCGTTTCCTCCCGCTTTCTCATTTCATCAATTCAGTTAAATAATCATTAGTTTCGATTTGACAAAATTGTTCTTGTAGGGCTGCATTCAACAAATTCTTCCATGATCATTCACTTCTAATAAATATACGTCTCCTTTAGATTTAAGGTTCTCCCGTTTCCTCCCGCTTTCTCATTTCATCAATTCAGTTAAATAATCATCCGTTTCGTTCAGACAAATGTATTCTTTTACAGCTTCATTCAACAAATTCTTCCATGATCATTCACTTCTAATAAATATACGTCTCCTTTAGATTCAAGGTTCTCCCGTTTCCTCCCGCTTTCTCATTTCATCAATTCAGTTAAATAATCATTAGTTTCGATTTGACAAAATTGTTCTTCTAGGGCTTCATTCAACAAATTCTTCCATGATCATTCACTTCTAATATATATACGTCTCCTTTAGATTTAATGTGATCCGTTTCCTCCCGCTTTCTCATTCCATCAATTCAGTTAAATAATCATTAGTTTCGATTTGACAAAATTGTTCTTCTGGGGTTTCATTCAACAAATTCTTCCATGATCATTCACTTGTAATATATATAAGTCTCCTTTAGATTTAAGGTTCTCCCGTTTCCTCCCGCTTTCTCATTTCATCAATTCAGTTAAATAATCATTAGTTTCGATTTGACAAAATTGTTCTTCTAGGGCTTCATTCAACAAATTCTTCCATGATCATTCACTTCTAATATATATACACGTCTCCTTTAGATTTAAGGTTTTCCCGTTTCCTCCCGCTTTCTCATTTCATCAATTCAGTTAAATAATCATCCGTTTCGTTCAGACAAATGTATTCTTTTACAGCTTCATTCAACAAATTCTTCCATGATCATTCACTTCTAATAAATATACGTCTCCTTTAGATTTCAGGTTCTCCCGTTTCCTCCCGTTTTCTCATTTCATCAATTCAGTTAAATAATCATTTGTTTCGATTTGACAAAATTGTTCTTCTAGGGCTTCATTCAACAAATTCTTTCAGGATCATTCACTTCTAATATATATACGTCTCCTTTAGATTTAAGGTGATCCCGTTTCCTCCCGCATTCTCATTCCATCAATTTAGTTCAATAATCATCCGTTTTGTTCACACAAATGTATTCTTTTACAGCTTCATTCAACAAATTCTTTCATGATCATTTACTTCTAATATATATACGTCTCCTTTAGATTTAAGGTTCTCCCGTTTCCTCCCGCTTTCTCATTTGATCAATCCAGTTAAATAATCATTAGTTTCGTTGTGACAAAATTGTTCTTCTAGGGCTTCATTCAACAAATTCTTCCATGATCATTCACTTCTAATATATATACACGTCTCCTTTAGATTTAAAGTTTTCCCGTTTCCTCCCGCTTTCTCATTTCATCAATTCAGTAAAATAATCATCCGTTTCGTTCAGACAAATGTATTCTTTTACAGCTTCATTCAACAAATTCTTCCATGATCATTCACTTCTAATAAATATACGTCTCCTTTAGATTTAAGGTTCTCCCGTTTCCTCCCGCTTTCTCATTTCATCAATTCAGTTAAATAATCATTAGTTTCGATTTGACAAAATTGTTCTTCTAGGGCTTCATTCAACAAATTCTTCCATGATCATTCACTTGTAATATATATAAGTCTCCTTTAGATTTAAGGTTCTCCCGTTTCCTCCCGCTTTCTCATTTCATCAATTCAGTTAAATAATCATTAGTTTCGATTTGACAAAATTGTTCTTCTAGGGCTTCATTCAACAAATTCTTCCATGATCATTCACTTCTAATATATATACAAGTCTCCTTTAGATTTAAGGTGATACCGTTTCCTCCCGCTTTCTCATTTCATCAATTCAGTTAAATAATCATTAGTTTCGATTTGACAAAGTTGTTCATCTAGGGTTTCATTCAGCAAATTCTTCCATGATCATTCTCTTCTAATATATATACGTCTCCTTTAGATTTAAGGTTCTAACGTTTCCTCCCGCTTTCTCATTTCATCAATTCAGTTAAATAATCATTAGTTTCGTTCAGACAAATGTTTTCTTTTACAGCTTCATTCAACAAATTCTTCCAGTATAATTCACTTCTAATATATATACTTCTCCCTTATATTTAAGGTTCTCCCGTTTCCTCCCGCTTTCTCATTTCATCAATTCAGTTAAATAATCATTAGTTTCGATTTGACAAAATTGTTCTTCTAGGGCTTCATTCAACAAATTCTTCCATGATCATTCACTTCTAATATATATACACGTCTCCTTTAGATTTAAGGTTTTCCCGTTTCCTCCCGCTTTCTCATTTGATCAATTCAGTTAAATAATCATCCGTTTCGTTCAGGCAAATGTATTCTTTTACAGCTTCATTCAACAAATTCTTCCATGATCATTCACTTCTAATAAATATACGTCTCTTTTAGATTTAAGGTTCTCCCGTTTCCTCCCGCTTTCTCATTTCATCAATTCAGTTAAATAATCATTAGTTTCGATTTGACAAAATTGTTCTTCTGGGGTTTCATTCAACAAATTCTTCCATGATCATTCACTTCTAATATATATACAAGTCTCCTTTAGATTTAAGGTGATACCGTTTCCTCCCGCTTTCTCATTTCATCAATTCAGTTAAATAATCATTAGTTTCGATTTGACAAAGTTGTTATTCTAGGGTTTCATTCAACAAATTCTTCCATGATCATTCTCTTCTAATATATATACGTCTCCTATAGATTTAAGGTTCTCCCGTTTCCTCCCGCTTTCTCATTTGATCAATTCAGTTAAATAATCATTAGTTTCGTTCAGACAAATGTTTTCTTTTAAAGCTTCATTCAACAAATTCTTCCAGTATAATTCACTTCTAATATATATACTTCTCCCTTATATTTAAGGTTCTCCCATTTCCTCCCGCTTTCTCATTTCATCAATTCAGTTAAATAATCATTAGTTTCGATTTGACAAAATTGTTCTTCTAGGGCTTCATTCAACAAATTCTTCCATGATCATTCACTTCTAATATATGTACACGTCTCCTCTAGATTTAAGGTTTTCCCGTTTCCTCCCGCTTTCTCATTTCATCAATTCAGTTAAATAATCATTAGTTTCGTTCAGACAAATGTATTCTTTTACAGCTTCATTCAACAAATTCTTCCATGATCATTCACTTCTAATAAATATACGTCTCCTTTAGATTTAATTTTCTCCCGTTTCCTCCCGCTTTCTCATTTCATCAATTCAGTTAAATAATCATTAGTTTCGATTTGACAAAATTGTTCTTGTAGGGCTGCATTCAACAAATTCTTCCATGATCATTCACTTCTAATATATATACGTCTCCTTTAGATTTAAGGTGATACCGTTTCCTCCCGCTTTCTCATTTCATCAATTCTGTTAAATAATCATTAGTTTCGTTCAGACAAATGTATTCTTTTACAGCTTCATTCAACAAATTCTTCCATGATCATTCACTTCTAATATATATACAAGTCTCCTTTAGATTTAAGGTGATACCGCTTCCTCCCGCTTTCTCATTTCATCAATTCAGTTAAATAATCATTAGTTTCGATTTGACAAAATTGTTCTTCCAGGGCTTCATTCAACAAAATCTTCCATGATCATTCACTTCTAATATATATACACGTCTCCTTTAGATTTAAGGTTTTCCCGTTTCCTCCCGCTTTCTCATTTCATCAATTCAGTTAAATAATCATTAGTTTCGTTCAGACAAATGTTTTCTTTTACAGCTTCATTCAACAAATTCTTCCAGTATAATTCACTTCTAATATATATACTTCTCAATTATATTTAAGGTTCTCCCGTTTCCTCCCGCTTTCTCATTTCATCAATTCACTTAAATAATCATTAGTTTCGATTTGACAAAATTGTTCTTCTAGGGCTTCATTCAACAAATTCTTCCATGATCATTCACTTCTAATATATATACACGTCTCCTTTAGATTTAAAGTTTTCCCGTTTCCTCCCGCTTTCTCATTTCATCAATTCAGTTAAATAATCATCCGTTTCGTTCAGACAAATGTATTCTTTTACAGCTTCATTCAACAAATTCTTCCATGATCATTCACTTCTAATAAATATACGTCTCCTTTAGATTTAAGGTTCTCCCGTTTCCTCCCGCTTTCTCATTTCATCAATTCAGTTAAATAATCATTAGTTTCGATTTGACAAAATTGTTCTTCTAGGGCTTCATTCAACAAATTCTTCCATGATCATTCACTTGTAATATATATAAGTCTCCTTTAGATTTAAGGTGATACCGTTTCCTCCCGCTTTCTCATTTCATCAATTCAGTTAAATAATCATTAGTTTCGATTTGACAAAATTGTTCTTCTAGGGCTTCATTCAACAAATTCTTCCATGATCATTCACTTCTAATATATATACAAGTCTCCTTTAGATTTAAGGTTCTCCCGTTTCCTCCCGCTTTCTCATTTCATCAATTCAGTTAAATAATCATTAGTTTCGATTTGACAAAATTGTTCTTGTAGGGCTGCATTCAACAAATTCTTCCATGATCATTCACTTCTAATAAATATACGTCTCCTTTAGATTTAAGGTTCTCCCGTTTCCTCCCGCTTTCTCATTTCATCAATTCAGTTAAATAATCATCCGTTTCGTTCAGACAAATGTATTCTTTTACAGCTTCATTCAACAAATTCTTCCATGATCATTCACTTCTAATAAATATACGTCTCCTTTAGATTCAAGGTTCTTTCGTTTCCTCCCGCTTTCTCATTTCATCAATTCAGTTAAATAATCATTAGTTTCGATTTGACAAAATTGTTCTTCTAGGGCTTCATTCAACAAATTCTTCCATGATCATTCTCTTCTAATATATATACGTCTCCTTTAGATTTAAGGTTCTCCCGTTTCCTCCCGCTTTCTCATTTCATCAATTCAGTTAAATAATCATTAGTTTCGATTTGACAAAATTGTTCTTCTGGGGCTTCATTCAACAAATTCTTCCATGATCATTCACTTCTAATATATATACAAGTCTCCTTTAGATTTAAGGTGATACCGTTTCCTCCCGCTTTCTCATTTCATCGATTCAGTTAAATAATCATTAGTTTCGATTTGACAAAATTGTTCTTCTAGGGCTTCATTCAACAAATTCTTCCATGATCATTCACTTCTAATATATATACAAGTCTCCTTTAGATTTAAGGTATACCGTTTCCTCCCGCTTTCTCATTTCATCAATTCAGTTAAATAATCATTAGTTTCGATTTGACAAAGTTGTTATTCTAGGGTTTCATTCAACAAATTCTTCCATGATCATTCTCTTCTAATATATATACGTCTCCTTTAGATTTAAGGTTCTCCCGTTTCCTCCCGCTTTCTCATTTCATCAATTCAGTTAAATAATCATTAGTTTCGTTCAGACAAATGTTTTCTTTTACAGCTTCATTCAACAAATTCTTCCAGTATAATTCACTTCTAATATATATACTTCTCCCTTATATTTAAGGTTCTCCCGTTTCCTCCCGCTTTCTCATTTCATCAATTCAGTTAAATAATCATTAGTTTCGATTTGACAAAATTGTTCTTCTAGGGCTTCATTCAACAAATTCTTCCATGATCATTCACTTCTAATATATATACACGTCTCCTTTAGATTTAAGGTTTTCCTTTTCCTCCCGCTTTCTCATTTCATCAATTCAGTTAAATAATCATCCGTTTCGTTCAGACAAATGTATTCTTTTACAGCTTCATTCAACAAATTCTTCCATGATCATTAACTTCTAATAAATATACGTCTCCTTTAGATTTAAGGTTCTCCCGTTTCCTCCCGCTTTCTCATTTCATCAATTCAGTTAAATAATCATTAGTTTCGATTTGACAAAATTGTTCTTGTAGGGCTGCATTCAACAAATTCTTCCATGATCATTCACTTCTAATAAATATACGTCTCCTTTAGATATAAGGTTCTCCCGTTTCCTCCCGCTTTCTCATTTCATCAATTCAGTTAAATAATCATTAGTTTCGATTTGACAAAATTGTTCTTCTAGGGCTTCATTCAACAAATTCTTCCATGATCATTCACTTCTAATATATATACAAGTCTCCTTTAGATTTAAGGTGATACCGTTTCCTCCCGCTTTCTCATTTCATCAATTCAGTTAAATAATCATTAGTTTCGATTTGACAAAGTTGTTCATCTAGGGTTTCATTCAACAAATTCTTCCATGATCATTCTCTTCTAATATATATACGTCTCCTTTAGATTTAAGGTTCTCCCGTTTCCTCCCGCTTTCTCATTTCATCAATTCAGTTAAATAATCATTAGTTTCGTTCAGACAAATGTATTCTTTTACAGCTCCATTCAACAAATTCTTCCATGATCATTCACTTCTAATATATATACAAGTCTCCTATAGATTTAAGGTGATACCGTTTCCTCCCGCTTTCTCATTTCATCAATTCAGTTAAATAATCATCCGTTTCGTTCAGACAAATGTATTCTTTTACAGCTTCATTCAACAAATTCTTCCATGATCATTCACTTCTAATAAATATACGTCTCCTTTAGATTTAAGGTTCTCCCGTTTCCTCCCGCTTTCTCATTTCATCAATTCAGTTAAATAATCATTAGTTTCGATTTGACAAAATTGTTCTTGTAGGGCTGCATTCAACAAATTCTTCCATGATCATTCACTTCTAATATATATACGTCTCCTTTAGATTTAAGGTGATACCGTTTCCTCCCGCTTTCTCATTTCATCAATTCAGTTAAATAATCATCCTTTTCGTTCAGACAAATGTATTCTTTTACAGCTTCATTCAACAAATTCTTCCATGATCATTCACTTCTAATATATATAAAAGTCTCCTTTAGATTTAAGGTGATACCGTTTCCTCCCGCTTTCTCATTTCATCAATTCAGTTAAATAATCATTAGTTTCGATTTGACAAAATTGTTCTTCTAGGGCTTCATTCAACAAATTCTTCCATGATCATTCACTTCTAATATATATACGTCTGATTTAGATTTAAGGTGATCCCGTTTCCTCCCGCTTTCTGATTCCATCAATTTAGTTCAATAATCATCCGTTTCATTCAGACAAATGTATTCTTCTACAGCTTCATTCAACAAATTATTTCATGATCATTCACTTCTAATATATATACGTCTCCCTTAGATTTAATCTTCTCCAGTTTCCTCCCGCATTCTCATTCCATCAATTTAGTTAAATAATCATCCGTTTCGTTCAGACAAATGTATTCTTTTACAGCTTCATTCAACAAATTCTTCCATGATCATTCACTTCTAATATATATACGTATTTTTTAGATTTAAGGTTCTCCGGTTTCCTCCCGCTTTCTCATTTCATCAATTCAGTTAAATAATCATTAGTTTCGATTTGACAAAATTGTTCTTCTAGGGCTTCATTCAAAAAATTCTTCCATTATCATTCACTTCTAATATATATACGTATCCTTTAGATTTAAGGTGATCCCGTTTCCTCCCGCTTTCTCATTTCATCAATTCAGTTAAATAATCATTAGTTTCGATTTGACAAAATTGTTCTTCTAGGGCTTCATTCAACAAATTTTTCAATGATAATTCACTTCTAATATATATACGTCCCCTTTAGATTTAAGGTGATCCCGTTTCCTTCCGCTTTCTCATTTCACCAATTCAGTTATATAGTCATCCGTTTCGTTCAGACAAATGTATTCTTTTACAGCTTCATTCAACAAATTCTTCCATGATCATTCACTTCTAATATATATACGTCTCCTTTAGATTTAAGGTGATCCCGTTTCCTCCCGCTTTCTCATTCCGTCAATTTAGTTCAATAATCATCCGTTTCGTTCAGACAAATGTATTCTTCTACAGCTTCATTCATCCAATTCTTCCATGATCATTCACTTCCAATATATATACGTCTCCCATAGATTTAAGGTTCTCCAGTTTCCTCCCGCATTCTCATTCCATCAATTTAGTTCAATAATCATCCGTTTCGTTCAGACAAATGTATTCTTTTACAGCTTCATTCAACAAATTCTTCCATTATCATTCACTTCTAATATATATACTTCTACCTTAGATTAAGGTTTTCCCGTTTCCTCCCGCTTTCTCATTCCATCAATTCAGTTAAACAATCATCCGTTTCGATTTTACAAAATTGTTATTCTAGGGCTTCTTTCAACAAATTCTTCCATGATCATTCACTTCTAATATATATACGTCTCCTTTAGATTTAAGGTGATCCCGTTTCCTCCCGCTTTCTCATTCCATCAATTCAGTTAAATAATCATTAGTTTCGTTTTGACAAAATTGTTCTTCTAGTGCTTCATTCAACAAATTCTTCCATGATCATTCACTTCTAATATATATACGTCTCCTTTAGATTTAAGATTCTCCCGTTTCCTCCCGCTTTCTCATTTCATCAATTAAGTTTAATAATCATTAGTTTCGATTTGACAAAATTGTTCTTCTAGGGCTTCATTCAACAAATTCTTCCATGATCATTCACTTCTAATATATATACGTCTCCTTTAGATTTAAGATTCTCCCGTTTCCTCCCGCTTTCTCATTTCATCAATTCAGTTTAATAATCATTAGTTTCGATTTGACAAAATTGTTCTTCTAGGGCTTCATTCAACAAATTCTTCCATGATCATTCACTTCTAATATATATACGTCTCCTCTAGATTTAAGGTGATCCCGTTTCCTCCCGCTTTCTCATTCCATCAATTTAGTTCAATAATCATCCGTTTCATTCAGACAAATGTATTCTTCTACAGCTTCATTCAACAAATTATTTCATGATCATTCACTTCCAATATATATACGTCTCCCTTAGATTTAATCTTCTCCAGTTTCCTCCTGCATTCTCATTCCATCAATTTAGTTAAATAATCATCCGTTTCGTTCAGACAAATGTATTCTTTTACAGCTTCATTCAACAAATTCTTCCATGATCATTCACTTCTAATATATATACGTCTCCTTTAGATTTAAGGTCATCTCGTTTCCTCCCGCTTTCTCATTTCATCAATTCAGTTAAATAATCATTAGTTTCGATTTGACAAAATTGTTCTTCTAGGGCTTCATTCAACAAATTCTTCCATGATCATTCACTTCTAATATATATACGTCTCCTCTAGATTTAAGGTGATCCCGTTTCCTCCCGCTTTCTCATTCTATCAATTCAGTTAAATAATCGTTAGTTTCGATTTGACAAAATTGTTCTTCTAGGGCTTCATTCAACAAATTCTTCCATGATCATTCACTTCCAATATATATACGTCTCCTTTAGATTTAAGGTGATCCCGTTTCCTCCCGCTTTCTGATTCCATCAATTTAGTTCAATAATCATCCGTTTCATTCAGACAAATGTATTCTTCTACAGCTTCATTCAACAAATTATTTCATGATCATTCGCTTCCAATATATATACGTCTCCCTTAGATTTAATCTTCTCCAGTTTCCTCCCGCATTCTCATTCCATCAATTTAGTTAAATAATCATCCGTTTCGTTCAGACAAATGTATTCTTTTACAGCTTCATTCAACAAATTCTTCCATGATCATTCACTTCTAATATATATACGTCTCCTTTAGATTTAAGGTCATCTCGTTTCCTCCCGCTTTCTCATTTCATCAATTCAGTTAAATAATCATTAGTTTCGATTTGACAAAATTGTTCTTCTAGGGCTTCATTCAACAAATTCTTCCATGATCATTCACTTCTAATATATATACAAGTCTCCTCTAGATTTAAGGTGATCCCGTTTCCTCCCGCTTTCTCATTCTATCAATTCAGTTAAATAATCGTTAGTTTCGATTTGACAAAATTGTTCTTCTAGGGCTTCATTCAACAAATTCTTCCATGATCATTCACTTCCAATATATATACGTCTCCTTTAGATTTAAGGTGATCCCGTTTCTTCCCGCTTTCTGATTCCATCAATTTAGTTCAATAATCATCCGTTTCATTCAGACAAATGTATTCTTCTACAGCTTCATTCAACAAATTATTTCATGATCATTCACTTCCAATATATATACGTCTCCCTTAGATTTAATCTTCTCCAGTTTCCTCCCGCATTCTCATTCTATCAATTTAGTTAAATAATCATCCGTTTCGTTCAGACAAATGTATTCTTTTACAACTTCATTCAACAAATTCTTCCATGATCATTCACTTCTAATATATATACGTCTCCTTTAGATTTAAGGTCATCTCGTTTCCTCCCGCTTTCTCATTCCATGAATTCAGTTAAATAATCATTAGTTTCGATTTGACAAAATTGTTCTTCTAGGGCTTCATTCAACAAACTCTTCCATGATCATTCACTTTCAATATATATACATCTCCCTTAGATTTAAGGTGATCCCGTTTCCTCCCGCATTCTCATTCCATCAATTTAGTTCAATAATCATCCGTTTCGTTCAGACAATGTATTCTTCTACAGCTTCATTCTACAAAATCATCCATGATTATTCACTTCCAATATACATACGTCTCCCCTAGATTTATGGTTCTCTCGTTTCCTCCCGCATTCTCATTCCATCAATTCAGTTAAATAATCATCCGTTTCGTTCTTCCGTTTAATTCCACGTACGCAGTCCATCAATACAGATCAATAAACATTCGTGCCAATTATCTGATACTTTTAGATTCAAAGGTTCTTACGCTTTCCCCCACGCTCTCATTCAGAACAATAATCAACTGTCATGTTTAGACAAAGTATTCTTCTACGGTCTCATTCAACTAATTGTTTCATTATCATTCACTTCCATTAATTATTCGTCTCCATTGTGTTCAAGGTTTTTTATGTTTCCTCCCACGTTCTGATTCCATCAATTCACTTCAATAATAATTGTTTCGTTTAGACAAAAGTTTTTCTGTACAGCCTAATTCAACAAATTCTTCCATGATTATTCACTTCCAATATATATACGTCTCCCTTAGATTTAAGGTTCTCCTGTTTCCTCCCACGTTCTCATTCCATCAATTTAGTTCAATAGTCATTCGTATCATTCAGACAAATGTATTTTTCTACAGCTTAATTCAACAAATTCTACCATGATTATTCGCTTCCAATATATATATATACGTCTCCCTTACATTTAAGGTTCTCCTGTTTCCTTCCGCATTCTCATTCCATCAATTTACTTCAATAGTCATTCATTTCGTTATGACAAATGTATTCTTCTACGGTTTCATTCAACAAATTCTTCCATGACTATCACTCCCAGTACATATAAGTCTTCTTTAGATTTCAGGTTCTCCCGTTTCCTCCCGAATTCTCATTCCATCAATTTAGTTAAATAAACATCCGTTTCGTTAAGAAAATGTATTCTTCTACAGCTTCATTCTACAAATTCATCCATGATTATTCAGTTCCAATATACATACGTCTCCCCTAGATTTATGGTTCTCTCGTTTCCTCCCGCATTCTCATTCCATCAATTTAGTTCAATAATCATCCGTTTCGTTCAGACAAATGTATTCTTCTACGGCTTCATTCAACAAATTCTTCCATGATTATTAACTTCCAATATATATACGTCTCCCTTAGAATTAAGGTTCTCCCGTTTGCTCCGGCATTCTCATTCCGTCAATTCAGTTCAGTAATCATCCGTTTCCTTCAGACAAATGCATTCTTCTGCGGTTTCATTCAACAAATTCTTCCATGATTATTCACTTCCAATATAGATACGTCTCCCTTAGATTTAAGGTTCTCCTGTTTCCTCCCGCATTCTCATTCCATCAATTTAGTTCAATAATCATTCGTTTCCTTCAGACAAATCTTTTCTTCTACGGCTTCATTCAACAAATTCTTACATGATCATTGTTTTCCAATATATATACATCTCTCTTAGATTATGGTTCTCCCGTGTCCTCCAGCATTCTCATTCCATCAATTTAGTTCAATAATCATAAGTTTCTTTCAGACAAATGTATTCTTCTACGGCTTCATTTAACAAATTCTTCCATGATTATTCACTTCCAATATATATACCCCTCCCTTAGATTTAAGGTTCTCCCGTTTCCTCCCGCATTCTCATTCTATTAATTTAGTTCAATTATCATCCGTTTCGTTCAGACAAATGTATTCTTCTACGACTTCATTCAACAAATTCTCCCATGATTATTCACTTCCAATATATATACCCCTCCCTTAGATTTAAGGTTCTCACGTTTCCTCCCGCATTCTCATTCCATCAATTCAGTTCAATAATCATCCGTTTCCTTCAGATAAATGCATCCTTCTGCGGTTTCATTCAACAAATTCTTCCATGATTATTCACTTCCAATATAGATACGTCTCCCTTAGATTTAAGGTTCTCCTGTTTCCTCCCGCATTCTCATTCCATCAATTTAGTTCAATAATCATCCGTTTTGTTCAGACAAATGTATTCTTCTACAGCTTCGTTCAGCAAATTCTTCCATGATTATTCACTTCCAATATATATACGTCTCTTTTAGATATAAGGTTCTCCTGTTTCCTCCCGCATTCTCATTCCTTCAATTCAGTTCAATAATCATCAGTTTCGTTTAGACAAAGCTGTTCTTGTGCGCCTTCATTCAACAAATTCTTCCATGATCATTCACTTCCAATATTTATACGTCTCCCTTAGATTCAAGGGTTCTCATGTTTAATTCCACGTACTCAGTCCATTAATTCAGATCATTAAACATTCGTATCAATTATCTGATACTTTTAGATTCAAAGGTTCTTCCGCTTTCCCCCACGCTCTCATTCAGATCAATAATCAACTGTCATGTTTTGACAAAGTATTCTTCTACTGCCTCATTCAATTAAATGTTTCATTACCATTCACTTCCATTAATTATCCGTCTCCATTGTATTCAAGGCTTCTCTCGTTTCCTCGCACTTTCTGATTCCACCAATTCACTTCAATAATAATTGTTTCGTTTAGACAAAAGTTTTTTTGTACAGCGTAATTCAACAAATTCTTCCATGATAATTCAATTCCAATAATTATCCGTGTCCTTTAGAATCAAGTGTTCTACCGTTTCATCCCATGTTATCATTCCATCATTTGAGTTCACTAACCATCCCTCGCGTTTAGACCAAAGAGTTTTTCTACGGCTTCATTCAACAAGTTCTTTCCTTATCATTCCTTCCAATAATTATCCGTCTCATTTATATTCAAGGGGTCCCGATTTCCTTTATCGTTCTCATTCCATCAATTCAGTTCAATAATCAACCGTCGCGTTTAGACAAAAGCGTTCTTCTACAGCCTCATTCAACAAATTTTTCCACAATCGTTCACTTCCATAGTTATCCGTCTGCTAATAATGAAGAGTTTACCCGTTTTCTCCCACGTTCTCATTGCATCAATTCAGGTTAATAATCTCCAGTTTCGCTTAGACAAAAGTGTTGTTCTACGGCGTCAATCATGAAATTATTTAATGATCATTTACTTCCATTAATTATCCGTCTGGCTTAGTTTCGAGGGTTTTCCCGTTTCCTCCAACGATCTCATTCCATCAATTCAGCTCAATAATCATCTTTATCTCTTAGACATACGTGTTCTTCTACGGCCTCATTCAACAAATTGTTTCATTATCATTCTCTCTCATAATTGTCCGTCTTTTTTAGATTGATGGGTTCCCCGTTTCCTGCCACGTTCTTATCCCCAGTTTTATGTCGTGGGGTCTCACAGACCCCAATGAATCATACGGCTTGATTATTTTCTTATTGTGGTAGTTAAAACACAGTAAGTTTCTGACATCTTCAGAAATTCAATTTTACAGTTTATTTTATGACTATAACAACTTTTCTTTCGCGTAAGCCATAATTATTTGACGTAGATGTAAATAACCCTGCTTTTTCAGTCGTGGAGTCTGTGAGACCCCAATTGAGAATGAGTTTGCTAATAGTTATGAAGAAATTTTAAATTATATTTCTGAGACTTTCTGACAACTAACCTCGTGTAAAATGATTTCAAAATAGTTCGTACTTGTTTGTTGATGGCAGTGGCGGATCTAGCACGGGGCTGGGGGACGCAGGCTCCACCAAAATTTTGAACTTCAAAAATAATTGAAGCTACTATTTATATATATATATATATATTTTTTTTTAAAATTAAAATAGTTTGCGTAAACTGATGATATACCTATCATAAACTGGAATCTGATTGTCCCCCCCCAAAAAAAAAATTACTCCTAGATCCTTCACTGGTTGATTGTGCTAAGGGATTAGAGCGATCTGTCTGTTGCAAGGGCGAAAGTACTAGGAAAAAACAATTTAAAAATTTGTGATTTTAACATCTCTTTTACTCTAATAATCACGGGGTGTTTCTAAATAAGACTGACGGGAGAAAGTTTGTCTTCTTTCCGGGTATTGATGTGTGTTAATTTACCACCAAATCGACCAAGCGGCAGTTCCTCAGTTAGGCAAGTTAGATATCTTTACCAGTATATCCAAGGTATATTCATTTGTAGGTAGCACAGTCCTACCCTCTACATTGACAATCTAGAAGGTGGGACTGTGTTAGCTACAAATGAATATCCCTTGCATCCACTGGTGAAGTTATTTGATCGAATTAGAAATACGCCCATCCAGAGTTTGATGCATGCAAAGTAAACAGAAAGTTTGATTGTGTATAACACAAACTATTTAGTTGATCGCAATTTCTTCCAACCTGAGAAGAAAAAGTTAAGAATTTCTCGC
Organism: Thermobia domestica; assembly: GCF_964235325.1. Classification (NCBI taxonomy): domain Eukaryota; kingdom Metazoa; phylum Arthropoda; class Insecta; order Zygentoma; family Lepismatidae; genus Thermobia; species Thermobia domestica. The sequence goes on along the minus strand of NC_137471.1, from coordinate 114,713,436 downwards.
TGTTTTCGTCACTCCTTGTAAGCAATCATTGTAGTGTAGTGTATGACTAATTCGTTTTCTAAACAATTAGCTTTTCGGATGAAATTATTTGTTCTTCTTTATTATGTCTCAACCTAAGAGACCTCGAACTGTTATAACAGACGAAAATATTAGCTCCGTACTGTTTGAAGATAGTGATGAAGAAAGTGAAGCAAATTTCAGCGAAGATAAAACTGATTATGAAGACGAAGATCTTGTTTTGACAGTTGAAAACGACTATGATGATCCCCTAGCTGGTATTGAGCAAGCTAGCAAGAGTGAAGTTGAAGTTGGTGAATCAAACATGAGTGACCAAAAATCAGGAAGTTAAAATTTTGTGAACAATGGTGGTGATCCTCTACGAGTTTCGAGAAACGGAATGTACTGGAATACCGAGCCGCTACCACCTACTCAAACTAAAAGACATAACATAATTACATCTTCGATTGATGTAAAAAAGAATGTACACATTGCTACGCCATGGGAAGCATTGAAATTATTTTTCAGTGATGCTGTTCTTGACGAAATAGTACAATGCACAAATCTCGAGGCAAGGCGAATGGCTACTGCCGATTCAAGCGCTAAGTGGACACACCCACTAGATAAGATAGAAGTAATTGCATTTCTTGGACTGTGCATTCAGTCTGGGGTTGATCGTAATTGGGACTATACTGTAATAGAACTGTACAAAGGTGCTAATGCTAACTTGTATCGTGCGACTATGTCACAGATGCAATTTCATCACATTCTAAGGTTACTTCGATTTGATTATAAATGAACACGCTCAAATAGACTGAAAGAAGACAAACTTGCCCCCATCCGATTTGTTTTGGAATGTTTTCTTGCAAACTGTAGAAATTATTATATAGCAAGTGATTATGTAAAAGTGGATGAACAACTGGTTCCATTTCATAGTCGCTGCGGTTTCGTTCAATATATGCCTAATAAGCCAGCTAAATATCGCATAAAAATATTTTGGTTATGTGATGCACTGAACTATTTTGTACTCAATGGTTATGTATACGTAGGAAAACAACCAAGAAGTACTGTGGAGAAGAATCTGGCTCAGAACGTTGTGAAGAAACTTTCAAAACATTTGTTCAAAAGTGGAAGGAACATTCCATGGACATATTTTACAAGTGTTGAACTTGCTCAGTAGCTGCTAACTCAGAATCTCACTATCGTTGGAACGATGAAGAACAACAAACGTGAAATTCCGGACATTATGCAACCTAGTAAATCTCGTAGTCCATTGGCATCTGTCTTCTGATTCAAGGAAAACCTAACGATCATAAGATATGCACATAGGAGAAGCAAAGCTGTGGTTTTACTCAGCACGCAACATTATGATACTGCTACATCTGACTCAGGTAAGAAAAATCCAGATATAATTCTATATAATAACAAGACCAAAGGGGCGGTGGATAAATTTTACCAAATGATGAGAGAATTCACAAGAAAACGGCAAACAAGAAGGTGGCCATTAGTTGTGTTCTTCAATATGGTAGATGCTTCTGCGCTCAAGGCATCTATAATTTTCAAAATCCATGATCCAGATTTATCGAATAAACCCAATGCGAGGGGTCAATTTTTATCCAGCCTTGTCGAGGACATGGTAAAACCTCACATGGAGCGAAGATGCGAGATGTCGGCTCGGTTACCAAAATCAGTGACTGAAGCAGTGAAACACTTCGGAGTCTCCAAAACTGAAAGCAATTCAGCAATTTCAGCGTCATCTGCAAACATAAGCAAGCGTTGTCATCTTTGTGATAGGAAGGACAGAAAAGGTAGACTAGTTTGTGAAAAATGCAACAAACATTTTTTTTACAGAGCACCAAGCACTTATTTGTGCAACATGTAAATAAACGTGAAAAAAGCTGAGTTCTCTAATAATGAGAAATAGGTTAAAATGTACCAAATGTGAAATTGTATTTCGTGCATTAATAAAGATTAAATTGTAAAACAGAAGAGGATTTGCTTTTTAAATGAATATTAAACTAAATAATAAATTATTAGGTTAGATTACGTCATTGTAAATCGTAACAGTAAATTCTTAGTCGTTAGTTTCAATATAGATACAGTTTACGATATTAGGTTAAGTTAAGTTAGTTGCGATTGTAAATTGTGACTAGTCATTTTCAATACAGATACAGTCTAACATGGTCATTTAAAATTGTAATAGTAAATTGTTAGTAGTAATTTTCAATATAGATACAGTTTACAATATTGGGGTCTGTGAGACCCCACGACAAAATAATACGAAAAAATTTAGGACAAAAATAGGGGTTATTCCATCAATTTAGTTCAATAATCATCAGTGTAGTTTAGAAAAAGGTGCTCTTGTACGGCTTCATTAAACACATTCATTCACGATCGTTCACTTCCATTAATTATCCGTCTCCTTTAGATTCAAGTTTTCACCCGTTTCCTCCAACGTTATTATTCCATCATTTGAGTTCACTAACCATCCCTCGCGTTTAGACCAAAGAGTTTTTCTACGGCTTCATTCAACAAGTTCTTTCCTGATCATTCACTCCCATAATTATCCGTCTCATTTATATTCAAGGGGTCCCGATTTCCTTCATCGTTCTCATTCCATCAATTCAGTTCAATAATCATCCTTATCGTTTAGACACAAGTGTTCTTCTACGGGATCATTCAACAAACTCTTTCATGATCATTCACTCCCATAATTATACGTCTCTTTAGATTCAATGGTTTTTCCGTGTCCTCCCACGTTCTCATTGCATGTATTCAGCTCAACAATCATCCGTCTCGTTTAGACAAAAGTGTTCTTGTGCCGCCTCATTCGACAAAGTTTTTCATGATTTTTCACTTCCATTAATTGTCCGTCTGCTATAGATCAAGGGCTTTCCTTTTTCCTCCCACGTTCTCATTTCATCAATTCAGTAAAATAATCATTCGTATCGTTTTGACAAAAGTGTTCTTCTACGGCCTCATTCAGCAAATTCTTTCATGATCAATCTCTTCCATTAGTTATCTGCCTCCTTCATAATCAAGGTTGGGGCTGCGGTGGCTCAGTGGTTAAGCGTTCAACTCTGGTGCTTGGTGTCCCGGGTTCGATTCCAGCCTCCCACAAGTGAACTTAGTGGTGGACAAACACCGTGTGCGTGGGTATCCTCGGTGTTCTCCCGTTACCTCCCACTTTCTTCATTCCACCATTTCATTCGTTACTCATACCGTCTGAGTTCCATCATTTGAGTTCAGTAATCATCCTTCTCGTTTACACAAAATTGTTCTTCTACGCATCATTCAACAAATGTTTTCATGATCATTCACTTCCATTAATTATCCGTCTCCTATTGATCAAAGGTTTTCCCGTTTCCTCCCACGCCCATTTCAGATAATGGGTAGAAGCAACTTCTCCGCATCACAACGCATTTGTCCCCGAAAACTATAGGCACGACGCGAGGAGGTTGTCAATATATTTATATATTCTACATCCTTAAAACGAAATATAAGTTGTTCTTTTAAGACAATTGCATTCATATGCATTTCTACTTCGTCTTTTAATTTACTGCGCAGGCGAAAATTATGTCCTATGTCGTTTCCTTCAGTCCTCTCTTACATATGGAAATGTTGCTTCACATATATAAATGTTCTTTTATATATGAAACGCTAAATGACGAACAATCGCGTGCTCACATCAATACATGGTAAATATTGTTTCATTAAGAATTAGAGTCAATGCTGCATTATTTTTGTACTTAGCAATAAGTCTGCAGATTTTTTTTTTTATTGCAAAGTTTGGCTTGGAGGTTGGAACCTGGTTTACTTTTTTCCTAAGATATCCAAAGTCCGACTTACAAAATTTTTGCCACAAACGACAATAAAGATTGCGATCATCCTTCATAGAACAGCACGTAATATTTGCTTTCCGGTTATCTCTATTTCAGATGTGGGTCTAAATATTGATCTATACTCTAGAAGTTTGGAAACTCATCGGTTTTAATTGAAAATGCAGCTGGCGTTTGGTGTTCCTTCCCCTGTAAGAGTTAAAGTAATATGAATGAAGATTATTGCATGCACATGTCAGTTAAAAAACATTCGGCTTCCCGAAATCCGATGAACCTTTACTTTTTCTAATATACCTAATTTTTTAATGAAATCTACTACTTACCTATGGAAGGAAATCTAGCTGATCTGCTTGAAAACACATTACATTTCACTGAATTAAATGTGTCTTATTTCAGTAAATGGTGTCTTAGATACATGTGCGAAGCATATCACAGGAGACTTTCAGTAATTCTGACCATCCTGCAGAAATTGTTAGATGATAATTGAGCAAGTGAGACGTTTTGTAATTGAATGTCGCCCCGTTGAAATGATAGTTAAATTTCCTCATCGATAACCAGTTATAATATCGTTATGAAGAAAATATAATCATATCAGTGCAAACTATAAAATATGGAACAATCGATTTTGTCAGCACAATTATACAATCTGCGTTTTCCTCAAATGATAATCATCGGTGTGGCATGTTCTCTATTCCTATTGTTTTATATTTCACAAGGACATAAATGAAATGAATAATATATTTTCGCTAAAATGTGGCGCAGAAAGAAATTATACTGTATATTCACTACGTGTTCTTCGAAATACGACAACAGGATTGATTATTGGTTAGATCTAGGTTACACTGCGTTAAATAATAAAACAACTAATTAAAATGGCCAAAACTTTGAAGGACATGAAACTACGTTTCGAATGCTATCCAAAATGGATGCTGGATAAGGTAAAAAATTGCATAGTGAATGTAACTAACTAACTAACTAACAAACTATATGATCTATGGAACGTGGAGTTCACACAAGCTCTCCACTGACTTCTATCCTTAGACAATTGGGTCCAATTTGTTTCTACTTTGAATTTCTATTCTGTGAGATTCATCTTAATATTGTCTTCCGATCTGCGCCTAGGTGTTCGTAATGGTCATTTTCTGATTGCTCTTCCAGCTCAGGCTGAAAGCGTTCCTACTTTCTTCCATCCTGGCTAAATGACCTGCCCACCTGAGCCTCCTAGATTTGATAACCCTAACAATGTTTGGTAAACCATATAAATTATATAGTTCCTCGTTATGAAGTTTCCTACATTCCCCATTCCCGTTCCTCTTGGGTCAAAATATTCTTCTTAGGATCTTGTTCTCAAATACTTTCAGTCTACCTTCTTTCTGCAGAGTCAGCTACCATGTTTGGCAACCATACAAAACAACAGGTGATTATCGTTTTATATATATTAATCCTGAAATTTCCGGACAGAAGTCGCGACAACAAGAGATTTTGAACTGAAAAATAACACTAATTTCCTGCCTTTAGTCTACATTTAATTTCTTAGTGCATATAGTTTTCGTGTGATAATATTGATCCTACATAATTGAAAGTATTCACTTTGTCAAAAGTATTATTTGATATTTTAACGCATCCATGATTTGTAGTATTACGATCCTGACCATCTTCCATGTAATATAATTGGGAGAACAATATGACGCTTATGAAAAATTAAGTTCATTCTTTCCACTAGAATCAATGAATATGTGTATCATAATATTACCACCTTAATACTCCTAGGTTGGAAGATCGAAATATTGAAGCAGTGCTATTTAGTGAATGGCCTTCTGTGAAAAGTAGAACCAGTGCAAGTAGAAAATAATTAAATGTAGCAAATACATCGTGTACTTTATCTTTTTAATATGGATTTTCTAAGTAATTTTTTCCTACATCTATGGTAATGATAAATCACATTCTACACGAATGGTTTGACATGAATGATTTCTATATAAAAATGCCATCAAAATGAAAGAGTGATGGCTTAATTTTCGAAAACACAAATGACATCTACAAATGAATTTTAAACATATCGCAGCCTTTCGCCACATTGAAATCTAGTCTTGGTTTAAACGGAAAAAAAATAGGACACAATTTGAAACTGGACTAGAAATAATCAGGGGTGGAAGAGTGAAAGATATTTTCTCTTATGAAAACACTCATAGTAAATAAATCTGGAAAAGAATGAAAGCAAACAATAAAGGGTGTTTCAAAACGACAGAAAAAAAAATTCAGCGGTGATTCCTGACACCAAAACAAGATAAAAAGTATAGACTCACCTGGGTGCACAGATGCTTCCTTTCGGATTTATAGGCTGCTGAAAACATGGAAACTGAATTTTAAAAGTTCGTAGCTCCAAAACTATGGCACCTACTGTAGTCGGGTTAAGACTTTACTTACGAACTAATATATGCGCTATCTAAAAGTATAGTTTCAGAATCCTAAGGTACTCATGCTACAATTTTTGTAGAGGGAATTTAGTTTCGTGCATTAAATTTGAAGTACTCTCCATCTATCTCTATAAAAATTGTTGGGTGAGTACCGGAGGATTCTGAAACATGGATAGTTCCATAAGGCACATACAAGTTTCTAACTGAAGTCTTCACTCAACTACGGTGGGTCCCATAGTATTGGAGCCATGGACGTTTAAAGTCCATTTTTGTATGTTTTCTTCAGCCTATAACTCCGAAAGAAAGTATTTCCACACCCAGGTTAGTGTATACTTCTTGTCTTATCTTTGTCAAGTATCACCTCCAAGACTTTGTCGCTGTTGTTTCCAAAGACTCTATATATTATAATTAATACTAAATTAATAAAATATACCGGCCTGAACACAAGGCTGAAAAAATAATGCCTTCAATTTTCTCTGTGAAAACTATTTAAATTGACAATGTTAAATACGCAATAACTTTTCTTCTTCTAATTTTGTTGATCAACATACTTCTGGCAACATGTTATCAGTTTCAAAATCACTTTAATTTATAAATGTTGATCTTCACGCCGAAAACCAAACCTGATTTTTGGCTTCACTACATGCAAAGAATTATAAAAAAAAACTCTTATAACGCGTCTTAAGGTTTACGAAAAAAGATATACCAATAAAAGAATGTAACATGAGTTAGATTTTCGTGGTGTAAAAATTATGAACTGCAAAATGTGTCAGTTCGATTATTTACAGAGAACTTATTACTGAAGCTTCAGCGTTATAATCAGGTAGTGTCAAGAATGCAAGTTGTAAGCTCGCATTAAATATTTCGAGTTACTCGTGAACATCTAACCGACTTCAGTGAAACGTGGCAAGAAAAGTACTACCATCTAACTTTGGAAGAAATTTAGAGGAGCAGTTATGATGTTTTGGTTTCTTTCACATTTTAGATTCTTTAATTGCATATTGTAAAGTCGTTTCCTTCTGCGAAATAAAAATCATTCTCTGTCGTGACGCTTTATCATAAAATATGAAAGAATATCATTGCAGAAGGTCATACATGCTATGAAGAGATTATAAATAAGGACGTTCCAAGTTATAAGGTATAAATTACGCCGATTTGTTGGACGATTCTTCTAAGTTGTATATTGCAGTAAATTCTACGATCTTCTTAGGATAAGCACTTTGTGCTACGATGGGCACCTAATAAAAGTATTCATCACAAACAGCCCTTTCAAATCGTGGTTCTGGTTAAGTATGATAGGGGTCATACACAAGAGCTAAGTAGGGCTGGAAAATGTCCCCTAAATCCCGATTCCTTGTAAGGAAAGAATAATTTTATGGATGATTTTACGAAAATTAAAGCAATGGTATCTTAATATTGAATCTGGACCCCCTCCCCCCAAAATTGGACCCTATCCGGAAATAATTCCTGACTATTTGTATTGAATGACTTACTGAAGTACATCTCCTGATTGTTCACCATGAATAAGCAAATATTAGGAAGGTTAATTCTATTTATTGTGTTGTTAACAAAGTTGCTGTTTACTGTTTGCAGCAGTAAACAGTTTTGTGTGCAATTAAAAACAGGAGTTGACAAAAAATATAAAGGATAAAATATGATTATCGTCTCATAATGCAAGTCAAAATACTTGTTGTATTAAATAATGGATAACACCTTTGAAAATATAATATCATATTTATATGTTGTTTAATACCACAAAAAATATTGATTTGTAAAAAGTAAATGTGATTGTTTTCGATAGTACACATGGTACGCGTCCAATTATATGCAATGATAATCAAGTTTGAACTTATCTCACTTTCTCTCTTAATACGTAAATACAATAAAATAATTGACATTAAAATTAAATACCTCCGTTCCCTACTAAAAACAAACATGTTAAAGCCTATGGAAAACAAATATGCGCAATATTGAATAAAAGCACCATTTTGACGAAATATTCTCTTCAAATATCTTTTAACTCACAGTGTTTTAGAAATTGATTCCACAATCAATAGGGTTTTAAATCATGGCTCATCTAAGATTTTTTTTTAATTTTAAGCACTTTGAAGTAAGGGAAAGACTCAAATCAATTATGCATAGATTTCTATCAAAATATACTAATGTTTATGAAAAATCTGTGTTAAAACATTAATGTGCGTAGTGTTAATTCATACCATTATTTTTATTAGGTTTGGCTGCGTTTGAAGGTATCGTTCAAAAGACTTGAACGAAATACACGTCAATTCAATAATAATAATAATAATAATAATAATAATAATAATAATAATAATAATAATAATAATAATAATAATAATAATAATAATAATAATATTTTATGGACCTATATGACATAAAGAAATACAAATGAAATTATAACAAACTGTATATGAAAACAAAATTATCAGGAAATGTAGCCTACATGTTGCGCAAACGACAAACAATAAAAATGGCACATTTATTAAATACATTTATGAAACAATTAAGAAAAAATAACTAAGTCAACAGGAAACATATTTCGATAGTCGAACCAAAGGAAGGGGTAGAAAACCACCTATCAACGGCATCACATCCAGTGCCACTGCCTGCCTTTCCACGCCATCCAATGACACCACACCCTACTTGCATAGCACGTCGTCCAGTTGTACAAATGTTCAGTATTGTCCTCTGTGTTAGAGAAGAAATATCTCATCTAGTTCTTTTCCATATAAAATAATAATATAATTTTAAACTAATACAATCAGGAAATTTAGTTATAAAGTTGTAGTGGGTTAATTTTTAGCTTACCCCTGGCACATTTTAACCTAGATCATGAGAGCCCCAAAAATGAACTATACTATACACTTTTTTTTTTAACCGAATGATTAGTCGCAATATATCTAGCAAAATTCATTTATATGCCAATAGGCAAAATGAATATATCGATTGGTTTAAACATTTTTTATTCTTTCTGAATTACAACCCTATACAACATTGTTCTGGAGGAAGGCTAAAGAATTCGGTATTCATAAGTTCCAATAAAATTGGATAAATTTTATGTGAGTTACTTTATAAGAGACAATTGAACACACATATATATTTAGAAATCCAGATCAAGTTGAATGGTAAAATCTCGCTACGATACGTCATTTTTCAATAATGATAAAAAATATTATTTTTATTATTCTTCTTATTATTATTTAATGATAATAATAATAATAATAATAATAATAATAATAACAATAATAATAATATAGCTTATGGTTGTTACTGAACGAATGCGTGACGATATTATTGATGACCTTGACAATAACTGAATGAGACGTTGCAACATCGATCCTTCACCACAGTGCAGAGTAATTTAACAATTATCCTGGTTTCAGTTAAGTGGTATTTCCTTTTCCATGTACACTTAAAATACAGAAATAATATATACCTTAAATGTTTTTGTAATTTTTTTTTTTACTTTACGATTGATACTTCGTAGATAAAAAGGAAGAAAACTTTAATTGCAAAGATGACGAAGAGTCCTGAGCGACAACTTCCTGTCTTAGAAGTAAAACAGCTGTGACTTAACAACTTAGTAAAAGTTTTTTCCGGGAATTTGAATGTTATTTCCCATCGAATACCAACATCTTAAGGTAAAACAAACAACTTAATAATAACATAAGATGTTAGTTAAAGAGGAAAAGCTTGCTAAAACCCCGTGTATCAAAGGGGGAATTGGAATAAATCCGATCAAATTTTGTCCACAGTAAAACTATCAGGTCGGCAAATCAAGAAATAGAAATGCGGACCACGACTATTTAACGAAACCAGGCCTGCAACTCCTACAGCACTTAAAGCTTTAAAGCCTGAATACATTGATCTATGCTACCTTTTATGGGAAAGGGATAGGCAAGGATTATGATCAATTTCTTAGTCGTTTGATCTTTAGTGCTGAGTACACATTTGATCTCAATAGAACTGTGAACAACCATGCTGATCATTAGGGGGTATAACAATCCACACGTAACAGTAAACAAACGAAAGTTAAGATGAAATAGAATATTTTCTATCAATATCCGAAAAATAATATTCTGAAATGTTCTTTAATTCATTCATTATTTATTTCCTCTCTTACTTTCCTTACTATTATGACCAGTAACGCAAATTTGTACATGTTCCAACTATGGATCTAGCTATAACTGGATAATAAAAACAAACGGCAACTAGATCTTATTTTCTTGCATTATATTAAGTAAATAATTGTTTAGTCAATGGACCATTTAACATTTTATTGCATATGCTCCTATGAAAAATCGATATAATTATTTGCCTGGAATCTAAACTACAACAATTTAACATATTTTTAAAATAATAATTATATCGATTCGCAAGATTGGATTAAATCTCAATTTCAGCAAGTGTGAAGTTGGTTTCCTGGGAGTTTCAAACGAACAGGCTAACACCCTGTACACCCTTCTAAACGAAGTCGCACCTGGAATTCAATCTTATATCACCAGACAGAGCCTCCCTTTTAGGTGCAGCACCAAACACTGACACTCGACGCATCGTATTACTAGACAAAATATCCAAATTAGATTTCTTTTTCACTCGCCTATCTAAGATTTCTGCACACTCAGCTGTCTATCTCTTACGGGCCACATTAGCAATACCTAGACTGTTATATTTCCTTCGCAGTTCTCCGTCCTGGCGCGAGACAGATCTTCTGAATCAATATGATAATTCCATCCAACTTGGCCTAGAATCTCTTCTCACCTGCTCTCTTACGGATAGGTCATGGCTACAGACATCTCTCCCAGTGGATCACGGAGGTCTAGGTATTCGTCGAGCCCTTGATTTGGCCACACCATCTTTCCTTTCTTCCATTCATAACTCTATGCCATTGATCACTTCTCTTCTTTGCCAGGATATTCATCAAGATTCTGAAGCTGAGATTAATGATTGTATTTCCCAGTGGATATCGTGCGGCGGAACTCCTCTACCTGATCTTGATAAGAGAAGTTTACAATCTTCATGGGACGCTTCTCTTATAAACTCCAGATTTTCTTCTCTTCTTCAGTCCTCCGCCAATCCTGAGGATAAGACACGTCTTCTAGCTACTACATCCCCTGAAGCAGGTGCCTGGGTACAGGATATTCCATCTCCATCCCTAGGGCTGCATCTTCCCGACGAAAATTATCGAATCGCTTGTGCGTTACGTTTGGGAGCAGATGTCTGCGAACAACACCTGTGCCTTGCTTGCAGAAGTTTAGTGGATAAGAAGGGTATACATGGCCTCTCATGTCTCCACAGTGCTGCCAGATACTCTCGCCACTCAGATGTTAATGAACTCATCATGATAGCCCTCATCTCTTCTGGAACGCCTTCCGTGAGAGAGCCAATCGGGTGTAGTCGTTCTGACGGCAAGAGACCTGATGGAATGTCTTTGGTGCCATGGAAACGAGGGAAGGCTTTAATATGGGATTTCACTTGTGCCGATACTCTAGCCCCCTCTAATCTTCCTACTTCTTCCACAAAAGCTGGGATGGTCGCAACTCGTAGAGAATCTGAAAAGAGACGAAAATATAACAACCTCCTGGACAAATATCACTTCATCACCATCGCCATCGAAACTTGTGGTTCCTGGGGTCATGAAGGACTAAATTTTATTAAAGAAGTTGGGCGCCGAATAACTCTCAAAACAGGCGACACTCGAGCTTCAGCCTTTCTTATACAGAGATTAAGTACGGCTGTGCAAAGAGGGAACGTAGCAGCGATGCTACGAACACTTCCACCGGGAAAGGCACTGGAAGAAATCTTCCTTCTGTAACCACTCTCCTCTCACCAAACTCACGCAATTTCTGCTAAATAATATATAAAATATATTTTTGTAACCTTTTGATTAACTAAATTGATTTCCTTTTTCTTTTGAGCATGTCTATTAATATAAATATATACTACATTACTATTATGCAATATCATATATGAATTGACCCATGTATACTTATTAGAGTGGAGCGAAAAAATCGAATTTTCGAGTATCGAATCCTAATAGGGCTCAAAAGTTGTGTATTCGCGTGCTTATCAATGGAAAAATACCGAAAAAATTACACTTTAGATCTTCAGTTCGCGCAAACGGTCTAAAGTTTGAAAAAGATGACAAAAAACACCAAAATTTACCTCTATGCGAAAATCGCCAGATTTTGGAGTATCGAATTCTAACAGGACTCAAAAGTTGCGTATTTGCATGTTAATCAATGAAAAAATAACGAAAATAATCATACGTCGAATCTTTAGTTCGCGCAAATGGCCTAAAGTTTGGAAGAAATGACAAAAAACACTAAAATTTACCTTTATGCAAAAACTCAGATTTTTGAGTATCGAAGTCTAATAGGGCTCATAAGTTGCGTTTTCTCATGCTAATCAATGGAAATATAACGAACAAAATCACACTTTAGATCTTCAGTTCGCGCAAACGGCATGAAGTTTGAAACAAATGACAAAAAGCACCAATTTACCTTTACGCAGGAAATGTACAGATTACTTCTTTTTCATTTCTATAGCGCCCAAGTAGTTTATTTTAGTTGTGTGAGGCCATGTTTGTTAATAATTCGTTAATGTAAGTTATTTTATACATTTTATTTTCATAATGATTTTGCAGCTCTTCGCCCATTTCCCATTTTTTTTTTTTTTTTTTTTTTTTTTTTTTTTTTTGGAAATGGCTCAGAACTCACCACGAGAACGTTGCTGCAATTCGAGTTCTACCCACACCCTACACAACTCTACAATCAACTAGTGTGTTCTAAATTATGTTGATTTAGTCAAGGACGTTGTCTTAAATTCAGATTTTTAAAATTAAATTAGAGTCTTGAGAGCAATGTTGCTCTATGGCCATCTCTGTTTTCTTGTCCGCACACTTTTTCTGCAGACATTGTACAAGTTCGACACGTCTTTCAACTTCCTGAGTATGGCACGGAACATTTAAAAAGTCAAACTCATGAGCAGATTTGTTGTGCATAAATGATAAGATAATTTATATTGTCAAGCTTTCGAGCACTGGATGGGGCGACAGTTTACATTTTCTCCAATCTATCAGCTCACTGTAGTCCCTGATATCAACATTTATTGATAGCGCCATAAAAGTTCTAACAGAGCAATTCAGACAGGGCAGTGTGATCCAGATGTGGCTATAAGAGATCCTGGACCTCTCAGTTACTTCCGATGGCTGATATATGCAAACCGGATCTGGTGGTTGTACGTTTCTCAAACAAATCCAGAAACGAGTTCAAAATGCTTGTAAACTACATTATAAAAACATATGTTCCTAACTGGTTCAACATAAAGAGATATCAGTCAGTGAAATATGGACCTAAACATATTTTGAAGATAGTTCAAACAATTAGACATTTGCCAAACAACATTAAAAGAATCATAGATCTTCTGATTGACAGAAACACTTTCTTCTGCTATTCAGAGATCATATTGTTGGCTATGATAGTGGATGATAGACAACACACGTACGAAAGCTGGGTTACAGAAGAGTGTTAAAGATACGAAATCAAGATCCGATGGGGTAATCTACTATGACTTCTATGGCACCTTCAATAAAGTTTGATGCCGCGGACTACAGTGAGCGGATAGATTGGATCTTATCATTTGTGCATAACAAACCTACTCATGAGTTTGACTTCGTAAATTTTCCATGCTATACTCAGGAAGTTGAAAGTTGTGTCAAGCTTGTCACAGAGTCTGCAGGAAAAGTGTGAAGAAAAGTGAGAAGAAAACAGAGATAGCTAGACCCCTACATTAGAGAAAGTTCAATACTCACAATGCCAAATTTTAATTTTAAAAAATCTGAATTTAAGGCAACATCCTTGACTAAATCAGCATAATTTAGCACACTCTAATTGGTTGGAGAGTTGTGTAGAGTGCGGTGGAACTCGAATTGCAGCCAGCTTATCGTGATGAGTTCTGGACATTTCAAGGGGAAAAAAGGTGAGAAATGGGCGAAGAGCTGTAAATCATTATAAAAATAAAATGTATAAAATCACTTACATTAACAAATTATTAACAAAAATGATCTCACATAACTAAACTAAAGTACTAGGACGCTATAGAAATAATAAAAAAGTAATCCACATATTTCTTGTGTAAAGGTACATTTTGGTGTTTTTTGTCATTTTTTTCAAACTTCAGGCCTTTTGCGCGAACTGAAGATCCAAAGCGTGATTTTTTCGATATTTTTCCATTGATTAGCATTCAAATGTGCAACTTTTGAGCCCTATCAGAATTCGATATTCGAAAATTTGATTTTTTCGCTCCACCCTAATACTTATTGAAAGTTTAAAATAATGTATTGGTCTTTCTTCTCATCTTCTTCCGAACTAGTGTACAAGCAAATAACCTTTTGTCACTTAATTATAAATTTTCGTTGTGTGGTCGAACGCTGTCCACTTAGGGGTGGTATCTCTGGTTTATACTTCTTCATGCAAAGAGAGTTTTTTTGGTGAAAAATACACGTGAGTGAGTTCACTGTCGGATCTACAATGTTACGAGGCTCCAACCATGGGCTGTGTTCTTTATTGGAAGTGGAAACCTGCCAACCATCTATTACAAGCTGCACGCTCATTGCTGTGAGAGTTCATATCCTTCAACAGTTGTTTACATCGTCCATTCACTGGTTGCTGTCTGGACGACATCAAAATTTAACATCTGCGAAATAATTATTAAATATTTGTTGTAATCAGGAAGTTCCCTTATGGGTTAATTAATTGCAATAAACATTTGTATTTTCTTCCTTTTACCTTTGACGTCATAGTAATTACTAAAATGTCTCGCACCCCTCAGCTTAAAGTTTGTTTTAATGACATTAGTCATTTATTAATGATTTGGTCTTCTGGCCCTCAATTGTCATGTCAACATCTAAGAAATTGTCTGCTACATTCATTCTCCTTATGGTCATCTTCTTTACTAGGAAAAGTAAGTTTCCCGATTTACATGAACTTTTAATTGTTCCTAGATTTCAGTGTCATGTAAACTCAGCTTTTGCGACAAGTTCTAAGACGGACATTGCTTGTATCATACGAGTAAATCAGTACAAAATGGGTTGAGAAGTGACGATCTTCGTCTTTGACTTGGTGAATTTTCGTTTGAAGTCAAGCGTCGAACTTTGGACGCTACCATACATCGAATACTCTCTACCCTGACTTCAATGTTGAGAACCTTTAACTTTCCAGCAGTATCTTTCCAGATACAAGATTGATGAAGATGCATCGCATGTGGTGAGACTGTTCTCATTTGAAGTTCCATCCCTTACTACACCTACACCCTAATTTTAATCCTTTTTGCTACCCAAATTAAAAATTTTGAACTGCAAATTGTGTTTCATGAACACTAGGTCAAGTTATCTGACTTCTCTAAAGAGCTATTCGTAATCAGTACTTCCCCTTTGCTTTCATCAACCTTCACACAAAACCATAGAAAATAAATTAACCAATAATAATATTAATAATAATAATATCCTACGAGATGTATATATGATAGTAGAAAATTAAATAAAATGTAAATAATGATACAGTAACTACTAAATCAAATAAAACGAGTAGTATATAGATAATTATAGTAAAACTTCTAAATAACTAAAATGAATAAATTATCTACCCAAACTAAGTAAAAAAAGAAAAAAAAATGTTAAAACAAAAACACTAACAACGAATTATCTAATGTCATCTCAGAATTTTAAGTAGACAGCCATTCATTTCTTTTCTTGAACTATTCAGCAAAGGCAGAGACTTTTATCGGGCTAAACTAAAATTCCTGCCTGATTTCAAAATCTAGAGAACGGTTGGTCCAAGTTGAGAATCTATACAATCGGACTACTCTTAGACCGTTGTCTGAACTGCTGCAACCATCAATCGGCCCATAACTGATTAACGTTAGTTCTAAACAGAGCACAAACAGTATAATTAAACTCAGAAGACTTAAAACCAAAAAACGTAGATTTACGGAGTGCCAAACAAGGTTGGACAACTCCTAATACAATCGATAAGAAATGTCTCCTAAATCCTAGTTCAGTCAATTCGTTCAACTTAAAATCTCTCCTCGAGAAGTGTAGTACAAACTACTTCATGTATCTTATAGACATCGTATTCTCCGGTAAAAGAGACTTGATCTATACGTAGGGTTATACTCACATAAAATTACTCAACACACATAATCCAAACAATAGTACTTGGAGTATGAGAAGAAATGGACTGGAGTCCCGTTATCCCTGAACACAGGAATGTGGTTATTGTGTTTATTTCATAAGAACAACATCGCACGATCTGTTCAAAATTGCCAAATAAAAACAAAAGATATCTGCAAGAATCCTTTTACGACGGGTGGTAGAGGAGGGTGCATCCTATGAGATACAGACGAGGGATGGGTGAAACAATATCAGAAATGACGAGAGGTCCAACAGATAATCCAAACGTCAGCAAATCTCTGCCATCTGAAGGTAAAAATAGTAATATGATAAATGTGAAGGGTGTTGGAAGCAATGGGGAAGTACTGATTATGAAAAACACTTTACAGGAGTGAGATAACATGAACTAGGATCCAAGAAATAAAATTCGTAAGACAGAATGCTCACTTTTGATATCAATTATCGTTAGTGTAGAGGCATATCAAACGAGACAGCTTTAAATGAGAACAATCTTAAGACATATGAGTTATCTTTATCGTCTTCCTCTTTGCAAATCGTGAATATTGGTGAGCTCCTCTCCTAGTCCAAATGTTGTTGGAAAGTTAAAATGTTCCCAACATCGAAGTCACTGCAGAGGGTAATCGATGTATGGCCAGAGTAAAATGTTCGACGCCAAACTCCTAACGAAGATTCAACAAAGAAAGGCAAGGATAGGCAATTCTCTAGCCGTTTTGTTCCGATGTCCCTATGACTTCATGAATAGGTCGAAGATGTAACCACCTACAAAATCAGCTGAGGATGGTCATTTACTCCAAAATCATACAGGCTATATACGTGTATGAACTTGTCGGAAAAACGTATATTAGATGATACCACACGTCAAAATCCAGGGAGAACTAAACGCTCGTGTGTATCCGGACACTTACTTTTCCTAGGTTGATACTTTCTAGTAAAGACGACTACCATAAGAAGGTTGAACATGGGGACAATTATCATGATGCTGACATGACGTTTGAGGGTCAACAAAACCAAAACATCAAGAAGTGACTAATGTAATCAAAACAAACTTTAAGGCGATGCGTGCGAGTACGATGTGGGCAAAGTACTATGAGGGCAAAGGAAGCCATTACCAAAGTATATTTTAATTTATTAACAAATAGCTACAGGAACTTTCTGGTTACAACAAACATTAAATCATTATTTCGCAGATGTTAGATTTTGATGTCGCAGAAGCAACGAGTGAATGAACGATGTAAACAACCGATGACGATGATAAACTATCACAGCAATGGGTGGGCAGCTTGCCATATATTGATAGCAGTTTCTCACTTCCAATAAAGCATAGAGTCCTTTTTTCGAGCTTCGTAACATGTCTGGTCTCAAAATAATCCTATAGGCAAGTTTCGAATGCCTCGATATCCACCGTGTTTCAACAATAGCCAAAGTGTGTGAAGGCGTAGGAAATTATTGTAATTTCACAGATAGAAGGATGCTCTAGAAAGAAAGAAGAGCTTCTTAGTATTGGACCGCAGCGAAGAGCATAGGAACAAGTGGCATTTATTTTTCATGTCGATATCAAATAGTATATGCGATACACTTACTGGAATCGGTAACACACTCGAACCACAACAGTCGATGATACAGCAATAGTTGTTGTCATGTGTAAAGTGGTGACGATATACTGATGAATATCCAAAAAGTAGAAGGAAATGCTTGGGTATAAAGCAGGAGATTAAGCATATATTTCCCATGAATAAATAAATAATAAACTACTAACACAGTTTATTATTGAAGCACACATGCAGTCATAATGTTCCAATAAAGGTATCAGAGACATGACTAACGGATCATAGTTTACATTAAGTGGCCTGAAGTGTCGGTACATATGTAATTGCTTCTACCAGTTGAAGTTTAAAGTATATTACCAATTAATCAAAAACATGAAAGTTATAAATTCAGATCGAAGAAGAACTAAGAAGGAACAGGCATTAACGTGCCATCCGGACTTCCGTATCAAACCTAGTCCACTCGATCAATATAACAAGAATATGTTCGTGCAGAGAAAAATAGGTGTCATGGACAAAGGAGTATGACCTTGAGACCCATTAACCCTCTTAGTATGAAGAAAATTTTTAGAGGCTCATAATCAAATAACTATTGTATCAATACTGTTCATTGGAAAGTCATGGTTTTTAATCTATTCTCCTCAGCATGAAGCAAGCTTTCCAGATAGGGAATGTATTGGAGCCCATGACGTAATTCAACACAGAAGATTGGGATAATGTCAGGAAAATTGCCTCCAAAAATCTCTTCCATCAACTTTTGTCCCTTCTGGAGTGACCCTGGGCATAAGTACACAATCCAAATGTATATCACACATTTTAGGTTAGGAACGTCTTGTATACAATAAAAAGACAAATTCTGACCAAAGCATATATTAACTAATAAACAATATCGTTGATATATAAATAATCAACATTATTTATTAGTTAATATATGCTTTTGTCAGAATTTGTCTTCTATTGTATCCAAATGTTTCTCGAAAAGTACTATAGGGGACAAAAATGAGAGTATCAAGTTTTGTTTTGATAGACGGAATAGGTATGAGGGGAAAGGTTGTATACCAATAGGGTCTGTACATACAAACCTGTGACCTGTCCTGCAAAATACTAGAAGGTATACGAATAGAAGGTATATCCTTTTAACAAGGAAGACGATATAATATGCCAACATTAGAAGGAAATGGAGAACAAAAGAGCATGGGTGGGGTGTTTGTAAATAACGTGGGTTTATCCCAATACAACTGCAGGCTAGTTACTGTTTAAAACATTAGATTCATTTTACAGAAATGTGGTACAAATCTTGATATCAGGATATATAATACTGTGTTTATATTTTCTATCATGTCCTATTCGTAGGACAGGACATAAGTTCGTTTTCGTATGTGCAGATCGTATTAGTATACAAACTTTCCCTCATACCCATTCCGTCTATCAAAAAAAATACTTGGTGCACACATTTCCTAATCCATATAGTACTTTTCGAGCTACATTTGGGTTGTGTGCTTTTACCCAGGCCCACTCCAGAGCGAGGAAAGGTTGATGAGATTGTGTATTGGAGGAATTTGTTTCGAAAATACCCCTAATTTGCCTGTCCAGGTACGGTATGGGCGTAAATACATCTGGAAAGCTTGTTTAATGCTGAAGAGATTGAACTATAAACCATGACTTTCCAATAAACAATGTTGATGCAATAGCTACTTCACTGTGAGTCTACGACTTTCTTTATACTAACAAGTTATTGAGCTCAAGGGAGTTACTCCTTTATACACGGTAACCAGTTTTTCTGCATAAACTTATCTTTGTTATGTTTATCGAATGGACTAGTTTTGATTTTGAGGTTCAGATCACACGTTCATATCCATTCCTTGTAAGTATTCTTTGGAGACAAAACAACGAAAAAACAAAATTAGAGTGTAGGTGAGAATAGAACCAAAACGGAAAATCTATAAGAAAACCAAAATCCAAAAAGGTAAAGTAACCTTGGAAACGGTACTAAATAACGGAACAAGTAACCTTTGTCAAATTCCATAGGTGAAGGAAAAAGTAAGCAAAAAGCACTAGTGGATCACGGGCCTACACAATATAAATTGTTAAACTCAAATAAGACATTGCACTGTAACCACAAACCAAAACAAAAGCAAATGGTACTTAAAATTAAAGACGTAGAAAAAACAATATAACCGGTAGATAAAATGAAATTACAAAAAAATAAACAATAAAATTGAAAAGGGAAATACTAAAAAAAGAAGAATATATTCTTATTTACTATACAAAAAAGGGGATATGGTGGATTTAAATTATCCAAAAGATTAAATAGAAGTACTGTGCCGGTGCTGTGCCATCAGTTGTAGCTCAGAATAATCTCTAAAAGTACTCATAGAATAAAGTAACTATTGGGGATGGAACTGATGCACAACACGGTACTTAACAACTAAATTATGATTGAATTTAAATGAAATTCAAATGTTTCAATTTTAAAGATGACTAGTAGGGAAAAGGTGAGAGAGAGAAATAGGTTATGACTGAAAGATAAAGGATGAGCACTAGCCTGATAGATCCATTGAGACTGGCGTCGTCCTGGTCATCTGAAACGATGAAAGGTTTGCCGTATAGGGACCTGGATGTTTTGGTAACTGCCAACAACTGGAATTCAATCCTGCTGGACTGCTAGGGGCGTCGAACTCTCTCCGTGATGCGTCTCCACAATGAAGCGTTTAGGGAGATATTCTTCTCATTATCATTCCACTAATCTCAACTAACAAAAGTATCTGCGGCGATGAACCGACAGAATGGTATTCTTTGAACTAGGTGGTCCTCCAATGGTGGGATCTACTTGTCTTCGATGATCCTACACCTATCTTGATCGTGTGTCGAATACCCCCTATTGTTCTGTTCCTCGTGATTTTGTTTGGCCGCAGAATGATGACCTAAGAGTCCAATGAATCGGGAAGTTTCAGGCTGTGCTTGAAGGTATGCGGAAAGGAAAGAAGGAAGCTAGTCGAGTTTATTTAACAAATATGCATTTACAACAGGTGTCTGAGAATGTACAGTTCTAATCAAAGTTTTCTTTGAGTCAGTTTTCAAAAGTTCATGTTTCTTTATATCCAATACGCAGTTACTTCAGTTACTTCACAGTACAACACGAGAAGAGTTCTGAGATTAATTATTTTTTGAAAGCGAAATAAACTACTTTGCATTTCCTCAAGATGGGGCGTCCAAACTTTTTGGTTAAGACACAATCACCTCTAGAACGAAAGACTACAACCAAAGAAAAGCATAATTGCATGGATGTTATATAAAAATTTGATAGAAACCAATAAACATAATCAGTATAATCTATGTGTGTGGATCGGAGACGTAATTTGAGCAAAGGAAAGTGAGAAGACGAATTCACAAAGTTCAATTATGGGATGACAAATTTAAATTTAATATGTAGCTAAATTAATTAATAAAATGGGGTGAAATGGGATTGCTAACGTACAAGAGTTTAAATAAAGGAGCAAAATTTCAAGAAAAAAAATAAACGAAAAAATGAAACTAATTAAAGAGAAGATTACAATAAATCAACAAATAAATAATTATAAGCAATAAACTCAAACATAAAAGTTAGCGCAACGCACAGGTATGAGCAAATATAAGATCATAAATAAATTAATAAATAAATTGATGTAATAGGGCATAGTCGATAAAAGGGATCTAAATCGGGAACAAACAAAATGTGTCTATAACGAAAAAGAAACAGTATTAAATAACATATCATGTCAGCATCATTTTTAAGAAGAAAAACTTAAACGATGGTACTGTGGTAGGAGCTGGCACCATACGTTCTCGACAAGGGATCTGGCAACACTCTTATAAATGTGCTGCCCACCGCCTATAAAGTGCAGCGCAAGCATTACTCGCCTTCTTCTGCTTCATCTTCGTCTTGGTTACGAGTCCGACAGGTAGCAGCAGAGGAGGCGGCCCATAGAAGATCCTAGTGACTTGAAGTTTAGGAAGGATCTGCGTTCCCTGTGAATTCTAGTTTGGAGTGCGTTATTTCGAAGTGATAGTGCTGACCTTGAATACGAAGACGCATTATAATGATCGGCTATGTGCAAGTGGACTAACAGCCCAGCTGACTTTCCAAAACCTGACTATTATTATTTTTTCTTTTCTTTCTACAGAATGTCTTTTTTTAACTTTTGTAAAAGCATAATTCGACAATATATTTTTAAGAGTTGAACGAAGTGTTTCGTTTCTATTTGCATCCCTAGATTTCATCCAAATATTTGGCAGGTAAAAGACACGGACGCTCCTCTAGTTACCGGACAATGTGTTCGTTGAACAGCCTTGTACGTTGAACGACCACAGCTCAAAATAATTATTTCAGGGTTTAACCTGAATGGAGTAGCGCGACATTTAAGAAAACGAAATAATAGTTTAGACAGAAAAGAAAAGATTTGACCTCAGAAAATGTTTATTATTGAATACACAATAATCAAAATATAGGATATACAGGGACACAAAATAACTTTATAGGTATTCACCAAAACTCTTATGATAAAAGAAAAACATATGTAATTAGTGTACCCTGCGACGTATCCTAATTTTGTTTCTTCAAGTAAAAGTATTTCATAAAATCCTTTTACTTTTGTGTCGTAGCTTGTTCACATTCTTATACTTTATATAAAATCCTTATACATTTATGTCTTAACTTATTCATATATACTCAGTAATAAAACTCAATAGAACAGGCTACCAGTAATCTGTCCCCGCGTGACGTAGCCACCAACGCTCTCACGGTGAGTGTGAGAGTGGTCTCGGGTTCAATTCCCGGTGAAGACACTCGGTCAAAAAGTACAAACAGCTTTTTCAGGCCAACCATCCTGAATGAGGTTCTCCTGGGTTTTCGCTCTTTCACACCAACCAAATAACGGATCTTACCTAACTTACAGGTCTCAGGCCGCTTCCTTCATTTCCCAATCTTTTCTTCCTTCCTTTTCTTCGGAAAGTGTGCTCGCGGAGGGACGTTGTCCCTTATATACGTGACGGACTAAATGGCCACAGATGCCGAAAGCCTGCAAGGATAACAAGAACTGGTGTAATAAATAAAATCACGAAAACACGAACCAAACTTGGTTCCTTAAATAATAAAGCAAAAGTGAGCACATATAACATAAATAAATGGAGTTACTTGAAGAAATAAATAATCAAACGAAATCGGAAAGACTCGAAAACATAGATAAACTTATGCAACAGTATACGTAACTGAATGCAAATCAAAACGAGGATCAGCACCAAGCTCACAAAATATATAGCCACCACGCTCCAATACAACAAACATTGCTTTAAAATTGAACGCAAACGAAACTTCTGACAAGAACAATTATAAAAAACTGGTAAAACCTTTGCTACAATTTCCTCAAAATGAGGTAAAACCTAATAATTAATAGTCAGGGAAAAATCATATAAGTAAAAATTATAAAAAATAATAACAATCAAAACAACGCCTAAATTATAGATTGGAAAACTTCCGATTTAAGAAGGTCATTAAGGGGTCCACAAATTAACGTAAGTAATCCCATTGAAAAGGAAGGGATATATATATATATATAACTCTAATACACAAGATTACAGGTTTTATGTTAATAAAAATGATGTCTAAGAAGCCTACAGATACCAGGAAGCAAAGAGCGGAAGTGCTGAGATATCATCTTGAACCTTAGACAAAAGATAACAGCAAGAATGTAAACTGAAGCTAACAGTCAAAATACGTCACTGATCTATCACAATATACACACAAGTAAATAAAATTTTATTCTTGCGAATAATATGTACAAACTATAGTGGCGTATTTAGGGACGGGGGCTTCCGGGCTTAAGCCACCCCCCTGAAATCTTACTTAGTATAGTAAAGTATATGAAATATCTTGCAGAATTTTCACAATTTCAGGCAAAGCTCCCCTGAAAGTAAGCAAAGCCCCCCCAAACAAAATCGTAAATACGCCACTGATAAACTATAGAACATAATAAGAATAAAATCTAACTTCAACAAAATTATTCCGTCTTTAAAAAAAAACACAAAAGTTGTATAAATTGATTAAACTAACCACAACCAATACGGAAAATACGAATTAAATGGAAAAGATAAATAATTACCACCAAACGATAGAAAAAATAAACCAGCTAATAATAATATTCTAAGGGACGTAAATATGATGGTAGAAGAATAAATAAAACGAACTAAGGATATAATAACTATTAAAACAAAAAAAATAAAAAGCATATAGATAACAACACTACAACTAATAATTACTAAAATTAATAAGTGATATATTGTGGGAGACCCGGGTTCGATTCCCGGCGGGAGCTCATGTGGTTCGGATTCCACGTTAATCAGTAGGTCCACGTCTCATACAGCCTCGCTGCTGAAAGGGACGCTAAACTAAAATCAACTCAACTCAATAAATGATATAACCAAAGTGAATGGAAAAACGAAAAAAGACAAAATAAAATCACTAACAATGAACTATCTAATTCCACCTAAGAATTTTAAGAAAACAGCAGTTCATTTCTTTCCCTGAATAGTTCATCAAAGGCAAAGGCTGCTATTAAGTGCAACATTTAATTTTGCGACTGAGGGTTATGCCGACTAGGTTAAAGGAGACGGTGATGATGAGAAATGAGTGAAATGCTGCAATTAAGAAAGTGGGAGGGAACATGAGAAACCTAAGAAAATTTACGTACACGGTGTCTTTCTACCACAAAGTTCACTTGACGCGAGCTGGGATTGAACCTAGGACCCCAGGCACCAGAAATGAATGCTCTACCTCTGAACCACAAGCAGGTGTTATGTTGGATATAACTGCTCCAAGAACTGGCCTTTGCATCATCTCCATTCGCATTCAACTCACCGTGTGAGGCCCAATTGAACACAGACCTCCACAAAAACAACAAAAAGTTTTTGGTTACATTTATAGAATTCGTGCCTCATAACTAAATTCTGGAGAAGGAATGAACCAGGTCGGCAATTTGTATGGTCGGACTACACTTAAAATGTTGTTTGAACTGATCGGCCTATAATTGATCAACGTTAGCTCTAAACAGAACACAAACCGTATGATTAAACTTGAAAGACTTAAGATCAAAAACGTAGTGCCACCAAGGTTGAACAGCTACTGAAACAGTCAATAAGAAATTTCTCCTAAATCCTAGTTCAATCAATTCGTTCAGCTCAAAATCTCTCCTCGAGAAGTGAAGTACGAATCACTTCTTGTATCTTAGGGACAAGATATTCTCCGGTAAGACTTGATCTATATGTAGGGTTATACTCACTTAAATTGACTAAAGAAACCTAATACAAACAATAGTACTTGATGGTTGAGAACAAAGTAGCTAGAATCCAATCATCACTTAACACAGGAAAATGGTTCCTGTTGTTATTTCATAACGACAACATTTTACCATCTGCGTAATAATGCCATGTAAAAACAATAAAACATCGACAAGGAAACTTTCGCGGTGAGTGGCGAAATGGGGTGCATTCTATAAGATTTAAATTAGGGATGTAGGAAACAGAACACCAGAAACGACGAGAGGTCCAACAGAGGACTGGAACTTCAGCAAATCTTTGACATCTAAAGGTACACAAATAATATGATAAATGTGAAGGTTGCTGAAAGAAAAGGGAAAGTGTTGACTACGAAAAGCACTTTCAAGGAGTCAGATAATTTGAACTAGCGTCACTGTAATAAAATTCATAATTCAAAATACTGACTTCTGATAGCAAACAAGGTTATAATTATTATAGAGGCAGAATAAGGGATACAACTTAAAATGAAAACAGTTTCAACATATGCGTAGTATCTTCATCGTAATCCTCTCTGCAAATTGTGAAGCACAGTCTATTCCTCTTCTATTCAAAGTACTGTTGAAAAGCTAAAGTATTCCCAACATTGAGATCAGGGAGAGTGTATTCGATGTATTGTCAGCTTCCAAGGTTCGAAATCGGACTCCCAACAAAACGCCATGAATAGATCGAAGATGTTATCACAAAAAATCACCTGAAGGTCTTTTACTCCGGAATGATACAGGCAATGTCGGTTTTTGAACTTGCCGCAAAAGCTGACGTAAGATGATACCACACTTCGAAATCCAGGAAGAATTGAAAGCTCGTGTAATTCATGAACCTTACTTTTCCTAGATCAACATTTCCTAGTAAAGACGAAGTGGTAAAAGTTGACGTTCAGAGATAAAGGGGTGTAAACGTAGTACTAATATTTTTTCAAAAACTTTGCCCAGGGTGCAAGTAAGCTGGATGGGGCAATATGATTGTACAGAATCTGACGGTTTCTTCGGTTTAAGAAGCATGCAAACTTTTGAAACCTTCCAATCGTAAGGATAGTATCCAGTACGGAGTATAAAGGTATATACTGTAGCCAGAAAAATGAAGAAGTTTGCCGAACATTCTTTTAGTAGTGTGTACGATATTTGATCTTAGCCAGGAGCAGTGATACGTTTGCGCTTAATAACGGAATGAATATCTTCAGAAGTGATGTCCCTAGTCAAAGGATTATTGATGTCTAAAGTGTGATGGACGGAAGGCTGTAGTAATTTGTTAATTGCTTCTTCTGAAACTTTGGGACTGCGGCGGTGAATGCTTGGAGGAGGCGTAAAGACTGTCTGTAGATGGGTGGCGAAAACGTCTGCTTTCTCTTTGTCTGTATGTAAAGGCTGGCCGTTATGTAGAAGAGGATAAGTGGAAGTCTTTCTGACCAGTTAGAAGATGAAACTCCTTCCAATATTTCGTCGGGTCAACGTCAAAAAACTAAAACGAAGTGGGTGGGGCCAGCGTGAACCTAGCCCCACCCACTCAACCGATTGAGATGAAACCTATACACAATGTTAGTGTTAAATTAGTGCTGTCGATACCGCATAAAAAGAAAATTAGTGCCATTATCAGTAGGGCAAATATTTCGAAAATCTAATATGGCGGCATCATCAAAGAAAACAATCGATCCTCGTTTTTATCATAAGCACTAATTTTCTTCCTATCCTTTATCGTCAGCACTAATATAGCACTAATTTTTGCATGGTTTTCAAAATTAGTGCTGTTACGCAAACGTGAAAAAACTAAAAAGAAATGGGTGGGGCTGGCGTGAACCTAGCCCCACCCACTCAACCGATTGAGATGAAACCTATACACAATGTTAGTGTTAAATTAGTGCTGTCGATACCGCATAAAAAGAAAATTAGTGCCATTATCAGTAGGCTAAATATATTCGAAAATCTAATATGGCGGCATCATCAAAGAAAACAATCGATCCTTATTTTTATCATACTATACATAGCACTAATTTTCTTTCTAAGCTTTATCGTCAGCACTAATTTAGCACTAATTTTTGGCATAGTTTTCAAAATTAGTGCTGTTACAGAAACTTTAAGAAACGAAAAAGATGTGTGTGTGTGGTAATGTGAACCTAGCAGCACCCACTCAACCGATTGAGATGGAATCTATAGACAAAGTTAGTGTTAAATTAGTGCTGACAATACCACACAAAAATAGATTTAGAATTATTAGCAGAAGACCAAACATATTTGAAAGTGTTTAATTGCGATATCCTCAAAGAAATGATCGATCCTTCATTTATATGATAGTATATGTAGCAATATTTTTTTCTATGCAGCATCGTAAGCACTAATTTGGCACTAATGTTTGGCATAGTTTACAGTTTGTGTTGCATTATTGAAGGGGTGCGTAGCTGTCTTCACCTGAAGCTGGCCACGCGCAGACTGACAGTAATTTTAAAGCAGATGCCAAACGTTAGTTTCCAATTAGTGCTGACGACCTTTAATGTTAAAAAAAATTGCGCTGTTACACAAATATTGAAGAAACAGAAAATATTCTGGGTGGGTAGGTTCATGCTAGACCCACCCGCCCAACCAAATGAGATGAAATCCATACAGGAAGTTCGTGTTGAATTAGTGTTGATACCGCATAGAACGAAAATTCGTGTATTAGTATAAGGCTAAAATGTATTCCAAAATCTTTAATTGCGTTACCATCAATGTAAATGAATGATCCTAATTTTTTATAATGAGATAAATAGCACTCTTTTTCCATGCCGGATCTTCAGCACTAATTTAGAGCTAAGTTATTGGCGTAGTTTACAAAATTAGTGCTGCATTATTAAGAGTGGATGAGGCTATCTTTACTTAATTTTTTATGTTAGTATATAAACATTTTTTTAATGTTGTAGGTATTCAGCGTTAATTAGGCCCAATTTTTTACACACACATACTTGGGCGCCCGCAGGATTTTTTCCAAGGAGGGGCAAGACACACGCATTCATACATATTATATATACATCCCACTCTTACACACTATCACATCAAAAGACGTATGCACGTAATCCTTTATATCGACCTGATCAATTATGTTAGTACATAGTATATCTTCATTAACTATATAGTAAACACATAGCCTATAAAAAAATCAACAGATTAGATATTAGGATAGCACTGACAGGCAAGACACAACACAAATAATCTCCTTAGTCTACATTTCATTCACTGATGTTCGTTGAACAGAAATTCTAGCCGATGAGGACCCTCCTTAGCGAATCTTATAATTGCTTGCTCTATGAACAGATTCTTATTTACAAGCGTATGGTTTTCGGTGGGCATAATATACACAGTCCACTGAGTCTTTCCTCCTCCATTCTAGACTGTAACCAAGTTTTTACTCTCATTAAAGTACTAAAAGAACGTTCTACTGTGCAGGTAGTCGCCGGGAGGGGAAGAAATATTTCTGTTACACTCCCAACGGATACAGCCGAGCCTTCGGTAGCTGTGTATAGTTGGTAAAAGCAAATGAAATGAAATCCTTAAGTTTTACGTCCCACGATTATGCCGGCTAGCCTAAAGGAGACGGTGATGATGAGAAATGAATAAAATGGTGGAATGAAGAAAGTGGGAGAAAACGGGAGAACCCCGATAAAACCCACGTATACGGTGTTTGTCAAAAACAAAGTTCACTTGGCGCGAGCGGGGACGGAACCGAGGACCTCATGTACCAGATGTGAAAGTTAGTGAAAGCAAATGGTGACATCTCAGCAATGATTTTCAAACATGTCCAAAATAACTTGAATGTGTTCTTGTACCTTGGAAAGATCTATTGCCTCTCCCTGTAGAGCATTTGTAGTTGGCTCTAAAATAGCACTGTATTTGGCCATGATGTGCATTGATATTAATGTACCAGATGACGCTGAAGAATTTAAGTACACAATAAGCACTTGGTTGCGGACTCTTGTTTTCACCAGGGGACAGCTGTTTTAGGCAATTCACTATTTCTCAGATTTTAAAAAAAATATTCTGATGCTTTTTTTCTTTGCAGAACACCATGTTCACAGAAGAGAGGTACATTAGGAACAAGATTTTTCTGACAGACCTTTCACGAAAAAAAATCATTATATTTTATAGGGATGCGCACGAGACGAGTCGAGACAGAATTTTCCCGACAAAATTCGAGTTGAGACACAGCTCTTCCAATAGAGAAATATACATTTTTCGAGTCGATACATCACTTTCACATCACACTTTCGAGACGAGACAGCCTCAAATCTTGTCTCGTGCGCATCACTAATATTTTGCATAGTTGCAACTGAATTTCGAATGTGTTTAAGTTCATTGGTTCCATTAATAAGCAAATTTAATTTATGGCTAGTACAGTGAAGAAATAATGGCTTAGGATATTATTTTTGTATTATTTTGTTCACACCACCTTCCACTCCTACCATTGTGGCGCATCGGTCAATACCCTGTCCCCATAATTTCGACATATCAAGGTCACATTTTGACAAAATTGATAAAACTTCAGTTACAATTTCCTTTGCATTAAGTTCCTGTAGAGCCACAATACCAAGGAATTCGTCTATTTTGGGTTGATTTAGAGTTGAGTCTAAATATGTAATTCCTACTGACAACTGTTCTATACCAAAATGTCCACAATTTCATCAGCAATTACTCAGAATGATTTTCTTTATATGCTTCCTTAACTAAAACATTTTAAAATTCCTTTTCACAAATTGAAATCAGTTCTTTTTGAATTCATTGTGAAGTATATTTCGCATTGCCGATCGTTCTTCAATGTGTTCATTGGACACAGTGGGTCTTATGCAGAGTCGTTCTGACGAGTGATAAGTGCCTTACTAAAGTGTTAGACTAACATATGTTTCCTGCAGTAGTCAGGCCTTTAGTATGACGCTAATCATACGTCGAAACGACTCTGCATAAGGGGGAGTGTCTCCAGCCTCGACACGAAACTCTAACAGATCAAGGAACACGCCCAAATTTGATTTATCACCTCAAAGATATATATGATGTGTTGTGCAGAGAAAGATGAAAGATAATATAGGAATTAGCTTTCTTTCTGTTACTTTCATCTTACTTGACTCCGGAATCCGGACAACGCTATTCTCATCTTCTTGCCTCTTAGGAAAAAAAGTCTTATATCCATTCTGAACACTACACCATTAACAGAGATTTTTTAAAGTAAACAAGCATCTTCGGCTTCCGAAAGCAATTAAGCTCAAACTTTTGTCACCAGAAGAGCCTATAAAATTTAACCTTTTTCGAAAATCCAAGGGGGACAATTGCCCCCTTTTGCACCCCTCTGTGGGCGACATATATATATATATATATATATATATATATATATATATATATATATATATATAAATTTTGCTGGTACCTTATGCGATTGAAATGAAATGTTTTCAAAACGTTGTGCTAAGTTTGTGCTTAGTGGTGAGGATGAAAAGAAAATTGATGCTCTTATTACAACAGAGGAATTGTCCGGAATTTGTAGAAATGGAGTAGGAAAAATGAAGTAACTGTACCTTGTTGCATGTAGCCGTCGCCAGAAGTATAAATGTAGCGATTATAATGAAGACAATGCCGGTGCATTAAAGATAGCCGGCCATTAGCCAGTCCGCTTCTCAGCCATACACTTTCTCATTTTTGCAGTCGGCATTTTTTCACTCACACCACTTTGCATGTACAGCAGGGTTGCCAACCATACGATAATTTATCGTGATATATGATAATTTAAGCCTTAATACGATATACGATAATGCCCTTGCGATAATAGGAGAATATACGATAATTTTAGAACGTACGCCTTTTAGCAGTTTTTGAATGTGCAAATGAATTGTAGGTGTGCATTAAAGAATTATAAAACACACATTTTTAACAGTCATTCTCGCCAAAATAAATCAATAACGATTTGAAAATTGGTAAACCTGCATCCATCAAATTTACGTGGAGGTGGCAATATTGTTTGTTCATGATAGATGGCTATTATTCGCTCAAGTTAATGTTAGCGCCTTTGTTTGGATGTGAAAAACAAAGAAGTTAGAATCGTTTTGTGGCAAGTGAAATTACGTATCGCGTAATTACTTTCCGTAATTATGATAAGGATAGTGACACCGATGTGGAGTTCGAAACTAAAGATTATTAGATAAGTTTATTATATATTATTGCTATTAGTAGTATTATTATGCTTGTTTCTATGATTATCACGCCTATAACGAATATACGATAATTTTTTGCAATATACGATAATTTTAAGGACGAAAATCGATAATTTTGTTCTCCGAGGTTGGCAACGCTGATG
Source organism: Thermobia domestica (assembly GCF_964235325.1). Classification (NCBI taxonomy): domain Eukaryota; kingdom Metazoa; phylum Arthropoda; class Insecta; order Zygentoma; family Lepismatidae; genus Thermobia; species Thermobia domestica. Next base: position 114,681,776 of record NC_137471.1, on the reverse strand, counting down.
TACAGTACCACAACTGCGTGCTGTGGTTGAACAATACAGTCTCGAAAATTCAGAACGTTGAAATTTCCATCAGGAAATTTTGAACATGAATTTCCAGTATAAAATTATTTAAAATTACATCAAATTTAATTATTAATTATAAAATTATAAGAAGTTTAAAAATGGATTTTGTGGCACTATTTCAGAAAAAAATAGTAAGAAACTATCGGGCAGATGAAACGTTTAGCATAAATACATAATATACTCATCATTGAAACAAATATGATTATAGGAGAAATTAATACGTTCTACCAATCAAGAGCGAAAGTGGGACTTATAATAATGAGTCCATTATTTTTTATTCATTTTCTAAAGTGTATTAGTTTAAAACCTGCGTTTTGTATAAAATTCTGTCTATGGTATGTCTATACATTTGTTTGGTTTGCAACTAAAGGACATAGTATGTAAGAATCAGTATCAAAATGCTACTTTTATTTGATAGCTTTACCGGCTTTACTGTACATAAATAAGAAAATAGAAGAAAGAGCATTACGAGTTTTACTATCTGCTTGATAACAATAAACTTTCCGTTTAGATGTTTCTGATGTATAACACTAAACTTACTATTTAGATGTTTCAGAATATTTTTTGTTCTTTCACTTTTCTACTGACCGTTTATGATGTCTCACCAGCAGTGAAATAAGTTAATTCTTTCCTATGTAAATGTATATTTACTTTGCTGGGAAGAAATAATTTAGAAACACTTATGCGAAAAATATGAAAAAAAAAAAAGTATGCATAATAACTCAGTTCGTAAATAAACCGGCACACAGTTGAGGAAAATTACAGAAAATCTACATAAATAATAATAATAGTAGTCTATGAGTTGAATGTTGATTAACAATAATTCGCTCTTTAATATATATATTTATCTCATTGTTTGGAATCGAACAATATCACAGTTGATACCTATTTCGTGCAGAGACTGCCTCTATTCTAGATGGTAATAAAACAGTCGTAAGTCTGCAAAATTGGTGTTTTGGTGTGTGAATGAATTTACTACAGTATGTGGAGCACCTGGATAGAAGAAAATGACGAAACCGAACAACAAACAAGCAATGACATGGTAAGTTGTTTACATTAATTCTTTATTCATTTATTTTGCCATTAAACTAATATTTTTTCTGAACAAATATTGAAAATTACACAAAATTAGAGAAAAAAAATCACATTACGAAGTTAAATATCACGTCTCCTCAATTTAATTAATAATAATAGAGGCAATTGCTTAAACATTGATCACATTTTATCATGATCATCATCGTAAATATTCTGACATTAATGGCAGGTCATTTGCTGCTACTGAGGAGCTTCCATACTCGATGGTCTTCAGCTAACCTATTCGCCTTCACATACGATTTTTCTGTTTCGATGTCATCCATCAACTGTAGCCTACTTTGCCCCCTCCCTCTCATTCCTGCTAACATATCCTCTCATTTCTGTAGCACATCTCTCGTTATACTCTTTCTTCATAGCCAATTTCCCAACCAGTTTCTCTTAACCTTTTCAATAAGAAATAAAATTGTTCTTTTCTTTCCCACCATTTGTAACACTCTCTCATTCGTTTTCCGCTCGACCCAGCTATTTCTCTCCCTTCTCCACGCCCACATTTCGAAAGCTTCCGGTCGTTATTAATCACTTTTTGCGTAATTTCCATGTTTCTGCCTTCAGTACATTACTCCACACGAACATTTTATGAGTCTTTTTCTCACCTCTATAATCAAAAATTCCACAAAATAACTTTTCTTCCTCTTAAAGGATTCTTCGCCATTCTTATCGTTGCTTTTATTTCATGTTTTCATTTCATATCATCACTAATAATACTACCCAGGTATTGAAAACTAGTAACTTGTTCTATTTTGTTCCCTCCTACTTCTCATATTTGACGACTCTTTCGTTTTAATCACCACAGTTTTTGTCTTTCTAAAATTTATTTTCATCCCACATTCTTTACAGTCCTTCCCAAGTTTTCTAACATGTTACTGATTTTCTTTTAAGATTCCACAAGCGCCATATCTGCAAACTGTATAGTTCTAATTATCTTATGTCCTACCGAGATGAAGTCTTCATTATTCATGTTCCAATTTCAGCGTTTAATCAGATTTTGTGACAAAAATTCAGGGTGGGTGAAAAGTCATGTTACAGTCATCTCACATGAATCTCTGTTGTGTTGCGGCTCCACATTGCCCATAGATACATGCAGAAAAGTAGTGTATGTTTGGGCGACATACACAACAATTGTGTTAAAACTGTGTTGGAAAAAAGCACATTTGGTATGATAGGAAGTGTTGTTTCGCACGATAGCTGCTTCCAAAGCCAACTTGTCAAAAATGATATGAAAGGAGACCCAATTGAGATTAGTGTTGTGAACAATATTTTTGTAATTGGTAAAACACCTAATTTTCACTGAAATCGGATATTGCAAAAGAGTATCGCTACCAATTTTAGTACTGAATTTTCGACTTCACATATCATCATTTCGGACAGTATTCGATATTAGACCCGGTTTGGCCGTCCACGTCTAAGCATGGCCGAGATATCCCCATGATTTTTTTGCGCTTTGGGTTATCGTAATAAACCCATTTTTCGTTCCCGGTCACAATGCGATGCAGAAATCCCTTCTGTTTTTGCCTCTGAAGCAGCTGTTCATAAACACCCAAACGCAGTTCAACGTCTCTTGGTTTCAACTTATACGGGACCCAAGTTTCTTCTTTCTGAATCATCCCATGGCTTTGAGCCGTTTTGAAATGGCTTGCTGTGTCACTCCTAATGATCGTGCCAATTCTTCTTGGGTTTGACGCGAGTTCTTACACAGCAATGTCTCCAATTTTGCATCTGTAAAAACTTTCTGTCTTCCACCACTATACCTGTCTTCGAGTTTAAGGTCGCCGTTCTCTCACTAATAGCGTCCTCATCATAAGTACTTGAGAGCATTCGAGAGACTCAGCCGCAGTTTTCTTCATATTAAAACAAAAAGGTAGAATCTCCCGCAAATGGCGAGAATTTGGCTCGTAAACTGACATTTTCAACCGAGAACAACTTTACGATGCACACACAAATCGACTAATGCTTGAATGGGGTTATGTTGACAGAGGTCCAAGCTAACTGCCTGACGTCTGCGATCTGTTTATTTCGACGGCTACTTACCGTTGTAGCCACCTATCGGAAAACGGCGGAAGCAAAGTTGTACACCTTGTACTACCTGGTAGTGACAGTTCAGTTACACCGTGAACTTGTGTATGGACAGAGTGAACATGGGACGTCCACAGAGCGTTGTAAGGGCGTGTATGCTGTACGAGTTCTAACTGGAGTCAAACGCCGCTACTCCTCCATCAACTTGGCAAGCATTATAAGTTGAGTAGATGTGTCCCACATGGTTTGACTCGGGGCCAGAAAACAACGCGACAGACACCTGTGTTTCTTTGCTGTCTCGTCTTAGGAAGGAGCCATTCCTGGACAGGATGTTGATATGTGATGAGAAGCGGGTCCTGTACGAAGTTCCACGGCGCAGGCATTATTGTATAGCATCCCATGAACAAGTTCGAAACCAGCACTGCGCCAAAAGAAGGCCCTCCTGTGTGTTTGGTAGACTGCTCTCGGCTTCGTACATCGGAAACTGCTACCAGCTGGTCAGAGCATCAAGGCAACTGTGTACTGTCAGAAGTTGAGCCGTGTTCAAGGAAAAACTTGAACTCTGAAACTCTGAAACGCAAAGCAGTCCTCCTGTTACAGGACAACGCTAAGCCCCATGTGGACTGCATGGCCCGGGACACCATTCTACTCCTTGAATGGGAAACACTATTGCATTATTGCATTCGCCATACTCCCCAGACATTGCACCGTCCGATTATCACCTGTTACATTTCTTGGACAATCACCTTAGAGGACGCCAGTTCAAATTCCTGGTAGAGGTGCAAAATGCACTTGATACCTTCTTCGTTTCACAATCCACCATGTTCAGCCGCGATGGAATCCATGGTCTTCCAGAACGTTGGCAGAAGCTTGTCGATGCTGATGAGGACTATTTTTATTTTTATTTTCCAGCTACGTCGTAAGTGACATATTGATGTTCGAAGGTGGTGGGTGGAAAAGCGAGATATCTCTTGGTTACCTTTATATGTATATATACTGTTCCGTATTTTGTGTAGTTTTCTACAACACTGGAAGAAGAAGTTTTCACGCTATTCGTGTGATATTTGGCATTCTTATTGAAAAATGCCTGAATTTGTCAAATTTTGAAAATAAATAAAAAAAAATCTCTGGTTAGCTCCGGTTTTGGGGACGTAAACACAAACGTTCATTTTTCTTATGGGAGATTCAGTTTTAAATTTTAAAGCAGTCTTTTCCAATACTTATTGCTATGGATTTTGGGGCAAGCGAGTATTATTTGTTTGAAAACGCAATAACGTTCATCCGCAATGCTAGTGCTGTCATTTCAAACATTATTTTGGATAAGGCCTTTGGTTCCCAAGGGGCGTAAAAAGGTGGTGAGTGTAGTGATACCAAAATTCCAGTCTTATTTTAGGAACGCCAGTAAGCATCAGATTAATCACAAATGTCACATAATTAATATTCCGATGCTCCTTGAATGTGTCAGTGACTGAAATGGGGCTACAGTTTCTTTCTAAAAATCACATAAAAACCACCATAAATATCCTTAGAAGGGATACAGGAAGAAGTGATTTTTTAAAAAAATCATTTAATGTGAAATTTGGCCTTTCCCGTAGTAAAAAGTATAAGTTTCTTTTTTTAAAAAAATTCTGAATATTATTTTGATAATGCACCATCTAAGGAAAACAAAGGAGGTGAAGGAGAAGGTGGTGGATCTTCATATGCAAGGGACCCCTTCAGGGCCACTTGGTAGTTCTTATATATTTCTCTTATTATTCGTATAAATTTTAAGGTAACTATATATATATATATCTGTACATATACATGAATATATTCTTATAAATTTTTAATTATAATATAGGTATAAGATAAACCGACCCTGGTTTCAAAGGTAAAAGGTTATGTGATATATATTATTATTATTATTACTATTTCATGTAAGATATCTTGTATTTAGTATGTGTAATCCATATATTAATCTAGCATATTCCTTTTGTAGCATTAAAAAAATCTTCCTCTTTTATAGATAACGAATATTAGTTGAAAACATTGTCCGTTGCCAGCAACGTTTATGATACAAACAGAGGGGAGCGGGGACTATATTTTACTTTCTTTTTTTTTTTATTCCGCCTGTGCCATCTATATGGGTCAATTCTACAGTTTTGCTAGAAAACAGTTGGATATCTTTCCGAAACTCTCATATATATAGAAGGCGGGGGACCACTTAGTGCTTCGAATAGCGGGAGAGGCAACTTTGTCCTTCTCTGGTTGCATTGCATGGGATGGGAGTTCCTTGGTTAGAACAGTCTAAATGATGACTGTCGTTAGCGTATTTTCGAAATAAGCCGAAAAGTTCATGTATTGTATAGCGAGTGGGCAAGTGAGTCCACAGGGTAGCTTAGACCTTTACTTGTATTACTTCTCAATCTAAGAAAATAAATAATTATATATTTATTTTGGATAATGTTTAGCTCGCGATTTCTCTTTAAGCATTTTATTTAGGATATTTAGTGTTTGTACTTTACTTTAGAGTTTGCCTGGGCTCCTAGATTGGGTCCAGTGGATAGGCTTATTGATTTTGAATTGGAGGGCTCCGGGGCATTTTCTAACTAAAATTTCTAATTTACACCAAAATTCTTATAAATAATTAGAGAAAACTGCTTCTCACAATTTTACATTGAAACTCCAATTAGACCAATGAAATTTTGAGTTCACGACATTAAAAGACATCACCACATGAGTATTATCCTATTATTGCTTTAGCTTTTCTTCTAAACAAACAGTTTTCGACAATAATGCCAAATTTCGCTTTTATTATGAAAAATATTTAGCTTGTGCCAGTAGGTCCTTGCGTAAGGACATCCATCATGAATTTCTATTGTTTTATGAAAGGTGGCTGTAGTATAATATCAGTCACTGGTACATGGAAATAGCATCGGATTATTAATTCTGTGAGTCTAGTGATTAATTTCACGCTCATTGTCACTGCCAAAATAAAATTGGGAAATTATCGCTCGGCTCCTAGCGCCTTCCCAAGCCACAAAATTACCATACGCGCTCTTTGCCCACTGTTACCAAAATAACATTACAGATTTGAAAAAAACATATTTTTAGTACAATAACGCTTCATACCAAGTTAACAATACAAAAAATCTTATTCTCGTATGTTCCTGCTAAGGATATTTATCGTGATTATTTTTATATTATTTTTGGAAGGGAGCTGTAGCCCGATGTCAATTACTGGCACAAGCCAGGAGCATCAGAATATTAATTGTGACTTGACATTTGTGATTAATCTGAAACTCACTGGCATTTCAGGAATAAAATTTGGAACTTTTATAAAGAGCCACCGTCTTATGCTATACCCCTATGTCCAATAAGGCGGTAAATTACCAAAATAACATTCCATATTAATAATACATACCTTTACTACAGTAACGCCAAATTTCATATTAATCGAGAAAAATATTTTATTCCCATCTGACCCTGCTAAGGATATTTATGGTGAATTTTACATGTTATTGCATTTTGTAACAAAAATACTCATTTGCCCCATAATTATTGGAGAAAACTGCTTCCAAAATTGAACATTGAATCTCCCATAAGAAAAATGAACTTTTGTGTTTACGACTCCAAAACAGAGTATTAACAGTGATTTTCTCTTATTAACTGTTACAATTTTTTAAAAATGCACACATTTTTCTGTAAGAATGCCAAATTTCATATGAATAATGTTAAAACTTCATTTTCTTCCAGTGCTGTACAAAACTATACAAATTATGGATCACTCTGTACATATATATATATTAGGGTATCCCTCATTTAGGATAATTTCGTCTTCGGATACGTACACCCACTAAATGTGACTGTAAACAAGTATTAGTGAAATAGCAGCTCCCTACGAGAACGTGAAACTGTGCCGACTTGACGACAGTCATGAAAAGACATTTTCACATTATAATTTAGAATGTCGAAACGTAATAACGGATAAACTAAAAGAGACAGAGAAACGAAACTTTGCACAAAGCAACTAGAGAAAGGAGGACACCTGCCCGTGTATTGCCAAATATTACCGTATGAACAGTGTTGCCAACTCAGGAGAAAGTTTGTTTTTTGTAAATCGAATGACCTAAATTGGATAGCATCATTGGAAGCAACAATGAAAATAAAGACGAAGTAGATGGTAAACGCAAATCAGTGTTGGAAACTTTTCGAGAAATAATGTGAAGCATGTGTTAAATTGCAAACGCCGTGGCACACACAGGGAGTGAGGTACTAATGTTTTGTACACCTTAAGTTAAATAATTACAAGAAGTGTTTACGCTGACTCCAAGTCTAAAAGGGTCCATTGAACAGTCTTACCATCAACAAGAGAAAACATGAGTTTGAAAAATGTACAATAACTCGGAAAATTTCACTAAAACCTATAATGCAAGGCGGCAGAGCAAGAGGAGCAGTACTGTGCTTATGCGAGATAGATAAGTCACGTAATGACCGAATTATTCGGTATCTTGTTAAAGCTGAGAAGCAACGCTGATTAAAAGATGTAATGCTGCATACCCCAACGGCGTTTGCGTCTAACACGTGTTTCACTTTATTTCTCGAAACGTTTGCAACACTGATTTGCGTTTAATATCTCTTTTGTCTTTATGTTCATTGTTGCTTTCAATGAAGATATCCAGTTTAGGTCATTCGATTTACAACAACATACTTTTATCTTGAGTTGGCAACACGGTTCATCCGGTAATATTTGTCAATACACGGGCAAATGTCCTCCTTTCACTAGTTGCTTCGTGCAAAGTTTCGTTTCTCTGTATCTTTTAGTTTATCCGTTATTACGTTTCGAGATCCTAAATTTTATTATAATGTGAAACCGTCTTTTCATGACTTTGTCGTCAAGTCGGGACAGTTTCACGTTCTCGTAGGGAGCTGCTATTTCACTAATGCTTGTTTACGGTCACACAGAATGCATTTAGCGGTCGTGCGTATATTACCCTAAATATGGAGTATCCTAATATATATATACATATATATATATATATATATATATATATATATATATATATATATATATATATATATATATATATATATATATATATATATATATATATATAATGTATGTTATAAAATCGGATGCTTAATATGTGTCTGTCTTTTCTTTCTTTTAGAATTCGCCTCCTTGCAAGAAACGTAGAGGCAAGAAACCCCGAGACAATCCAGAATTAGTTAAGAGCATTATCTTAGCCAATAAGGAAAGAATCTTACGTAATAGGAAGCTTTTACAACCAACTCATCCTGTATGGTTAAGTTTAAAGGAAGAAAATCGTCTTGAAATGAGTGTGAAAGCTCTCTACACCTATGTAAGGTGTAATCGATATGATATAGGATGTGATATTAACTTCTTTGTACCTACTAAACATCAATCCGTCATAACTTTGTCACCAGGAGATAGCGAAAGTGAGGAAGGAGCAGAGAACAATAGTGATGAATCATACTGCGACGAAACAATAGAAAATGATTCTGGAGAATCATTTGTGATCAGTATTTCCCCTAATGAATGGCAATTAATAAAACCCGAGGAAAAAGTGTAGAGGAGAACAGACACTGTATATCGTGGTAGTAGTTTACGGCTATACACTTCATTAAAATCTGGAATTTGGACTAATATTGTGTCTTCAAAAATTTGGATAGAAAAAAAGTACCCATATTCCTGGAGTTTTAAAGGGAATTACATCGCCCGTAGTTCAAATAGCAAGTATTGGTTATTAATACGAGGAAAATGTGCTTGTGGTGCACGCCGTTTTGGATTCTGTTTGAATCCACCTCCAGAAAATCCAGAAGAAATGGGTATAAAATTAAACTTAACAGGATTTTTTAATATTAAAATTAAACTTAAAAATTAAGAGGATTATTTCCGAATAAACCACACACTGGAATTCGTAAAAGATGGCTACGTGGAGAAGAGTGACGTGAAATCGCTGCTACCATGATCGATCGAAATTTATCTGCAAGCTTTGTTCGTAAACAGAAAGCGAAACACTTAATGGACATATTTGACCAAGAACCTAGTACACTGCCATCATTGGAAGTTATAAGAAAGGCAAAAAGTCAAGAGCAAAGTAGAAGTTTAAAAGATCCCGACGCTGTTCTGGCATTAAGTATACTTAAAAATACTATTAACGGTCAAGGTATACATGACATAGGTTACGATCCTTTCTTTGTACACTATTGTACTGCTGATCAAATCAGAGTTTATAATACGTAGAGTCAGAAGTTTTATTCTACTCTTTGTGTTGACGCTACAAGACGAGTTGTATCAAGCCTTAATCGAGAAGGAAATACGTCTGGTCATATCTTCCTGTACATGGGAGTCACAAGAAGTCCAGGAGAACCAGAAGGACAAATCCCGGTGCTACAAATGTTATCTGAACGTCATAATGGAAATGCAATATATTATTGGCTTTGCGAATAGATACGATTGGGTGCTTTGATGCCAAGGGAAGTGGTTACTGATTTTTCATCTGCATTGCTTAATGCAGTATGCCGTGCATTTGCAAAGGTCAGTACTGTAGCAGTTTATATCGATAAATGTTTGTCATTTCTCGAAGGCATGTCAGAAGAACGATCAGTATGCTTAATTCGAGTAGATTTTGCTCATCTTCTGAACATGGTTAGACGATGGGAAAGCGTCAAGTAGATAGGGAAAAAACGCGAGAATTCTTTATGCGTTGTATAGCTTTGATTGCTATGAAAAACCATATAAATGAAGCTAGGAAAATCATTTTGGCAACTTTGTTACAGCCTTAAATGATTCAGAAGGAAAATCTGACTCTTCTGGAGAAGATAGACCATGCGAGATTAAAAAGAAATATCTATTGAATTTTATAAGCGGAATACAATTAAGTGATTTTGAATCTCAGCCAGAAGAAAATAGTGTAACTTGCGATGAATTGGAAGAAATATCAAGCATGAAGCAGTGGACTGATAACATTTTTGACAAGAGTCAAAGATGCATTGTGAATGATGGGGACAGAGATAACATTATGTATAATATTGACTTTACGTCTGACTTCAAAAAGTTATGCTATAAACTAACTCTGTGGTCTGCTATTACAGCAAAATCAATGAAATGTCCAAATGAGAAAGCAAGTAGTGGTGCAGTAGAATCGTCGTTCAACGATCTAAAAACAAGGCTAATAAGCAAACGACACCGTGTAGATGTATTTGTTCAAAAGCATCTCGATATTATAGACTGTACTGTGAATATTGCTTCTGGACTCCCTTGTTTCCACGAAGTAAATGTAAATTCTAACATACTAGATAATATTACAGATACCTTCAATTCAGAAACGTCTGATTGCACTCGCTCTATGAAATAAATATGATCGACACCAGAAAATACAACAAAGGAATGCATTTCCTACAAGGACATTGTAGACGACAGGTCTCCCTCTTCGTCTGTCAAAAAATGTGTTGCGTGCCGAAATGGCGACAATCCAACAGGAGCACATAAATGCGTTATTTGTGGTACTCCGGTACACACCTTAGACGGATGTTCTCTTCTTGCCGCTGGCGAAGAAGAAGGCTACGGAGAAGGAAGGATATGCATGTCTTGCACGGTGACAAACACGCGCACTAATGAGATAAACCACGGAACTACAGCAACAGATGAAAATTCTACATCAAGGAAGGAAATGAAAGCAGAAGTAAATTAGAAGGGTTTGGGACGAATTAAAAAAAAGCGTCGCAGTGGATACTATTGTAATCCAAATGCAGATTTCAGCTCTCTTCTAAACGCTCCAGACAAAGTAAAAATCTACGTATTGAAAAATGGCAGCTCTCCACATTTAAAGACTATCGTTGTTGACAAGACACCATTGTCAATAACAAACACATGTGGTGTCGATGCACTGTCAATTACTTGCTACAGCTTATGCCGATAGCACGCATTACCGCAAAGTGGTAGACCAGAAAGATATACAAGGATAACTAATGGAACTTGCTGTACATGTGTCTACCAAGGGTGTAAATAGGGCAGCTTACGTTCTTCGAGCAAAACTTTTAAAATATCGTTTAGCACAGGAAGTTGAGGAACTTCATTCTAAAGTTCGTCCCATTGATTGTCAGATGACTGCGGTTATGCTTGCAAAATTACTTAGACTTTTACCGTCTCTTGTAGAACACAAGCTCTGTTCCTCATCTAAATGTCCAAATGATTATGTTTCTCAGAATATAATCGTTATATCTGCATATGCACAAACTATAATGAAAGGAGGAATACAACAATTGGAAGTAGCAGTTAAAGAAAACTACTCAGAGCGTTGCGAAACTTCTTGTCTTGCACGCTTACCGCAACAAGTGCTTGAAAACATTTCAAGAGAAGGTATAATCATAGATCCGAATCTTTCCAAATATCCATTATGTTCAGGAACAATAAGAAGACAATTCATCCCAGGAGAACACTTAATAATTGATGCAAGTGCATTCCTTGAAAGGGAACATGGACAACTTCCTATTGGAGTCGAGATTCCATTCGAATGTTTATTAAGAGATTTGCCATCATCGATTAATGTTTTGAAAAGGGATTATCAATTACGAGGAGCTGTGGCTTTTGATTATCCACCTCCAAATTCTTTCTTGGGTCATTACTACACTTATTATGGACGATGAGATCGGCAATGGGAGTTATATGACGACCTCCAAGACAAGGTGAGAAGTGTTGATGATAAAACAAAAGTACGTTTACACCTTTTACTTTATACGATATAGGAAACAAACATTTTGTGGATAGCCTTTCATTGAATCATGATACGGCAATGGAAATGTTACGTGTGGCGTTCAATATGTTCGTAAAGAAATTCGTTCTTAGCAAACTATATATTATTAAGAGTAAGTTAAAGATTAAGGTTATGGCAGGAAACCTATGTAATGTATGAAAAGAGTGAATTAGTAACGTGTGTTAAATAACGATTACAATGTGTATAATTACCAATAACAATTAGAGATGTGTAAACCAATAACTATTTAGCCCCGCAAACGGAAGAAAAATGTTATTGTCTTCATTAGTATGAAGTCATACATTTATTTCCTCTCACGAAAATATTTTATTGTAACAGTCGAACAATGGTATAATGAGGTGAGCCTCATCTGATGCAGCACTTAAAAACAATTATTACATTGTATGTAGAAGAAAGTTATGTTAAAATGAATAATTAAATTTGCATAAGCTTTCAGTGAAAATTTACACATAATCCAGAAATTATGTAGATGATAATAGGAACTTGATAGTTATCATTGGTCTAAGGGATTATCTATAACACTTTGAATACTGTATGCTAACAAAAGTTTCGTAAAGAAACATTACAGTAAAAAAATCAATTTGTTAATTTAACTCAATAACTCAGTGCTTTCCTAGTTGTATTAAATTTTGACACATGGTAGCTCTACTTTAACTCCATCAGTTTTTGGAATAAAGTGTTAAAATGGTAGTCGTTACATTAACCACCCGATATCATGAGAAGACATTTCAGTAACACAACAGAGTGTGCTTTTTACTAATATAGAAAGTTAGTAAACAACTAATTTTAAACAAACCTTTTCGTTATTATTAAAGAGACATGAATCTTTGAGAAATAATGTGTTGTATATCGTTATTATTTCTGTATAACCATATAATATCTGTATAAAAATCTGCCACTTGAGAGTGAAGCCAGTCTAGAACTAATGTCTCGAGTATTTCATTATCATTGAAAGCCAAGCTACTTTTCCAGGTGAAGGAAACGAAAGAAATAGCTGCGGATAAGGTCGGGGGCAAAGGGGATGATTGAATAGTTTCTATCGAAATACATGAGTTGCATGCATAGTACGAGCAGCTGTGTCTGGGTGGACGTTGTCATGGATCAGAAGAATTTCAGACCATAGCATTCCTCTCCATCGATTTTTGTATAACACGTCTTCCATTATTCAGTATTTGGCAATACACATCTGCTTTAATTGTTAGTCTTGGTCCCAAGAATTTCAGAGGAATCACAATCTTTTGGTCCGGAAACAGTTACCATAATTTTGTGAAATAATGGTGTTTTTTCGAACTTCTTCACTTTAGTAGAACCATAGTGATGTATTCCATTGTCTGCTCCTTCGACTCCACAGTCGCGTATAATTCTCAGGTATCATTCTCCATCACTACGTGAGAAAAAAGACCATCACCATCGTCCCCCAGCGGGCCAAAAACTCAGATACAGCTGTCATTCTTTACTCTTTGTAAGTGTCTGTTATCATTGTTGGCACCCACCTCGCACACAATTTGTGATACCCCCAGCTTGTTAGCCACAATTGGATACTCAGTTTTTGCAGACACTTCTGGAAACTATTTGATGGGATCAGTTATTGTAAACGGTAATTAGATTGCACTTTCTTGTTAACGCATTCCACTGGATCGTTTATCTGAACACTAGACCTTAAGCTAGTTCATCGTCATGGACATTTTTACAACCTTTTCGAAACTCTCTGCACCGTTACCTGAACTTCAATTCACTCATTAGTGTCCGTCCGCAAACCACACCCAATTCCCGATAGATGCTAGTAGAACTCTGTCACTTTGAGTTCAGAAATCGGATGACAAATCTCACTTCACATTTCGCAACATTTAGTATTACAGCAGCCATTTAACCAAACATGGTCGATTCCATATTCGTTGCAAGCACAGAATGCTAGTACATGTCCCTGCTCGTGCTTAACTTCATCAGTGTAGGTAACCCCGCGTAAAAATTTATCCACTCTTCTTTTACATGAGCATAGTAACAGATGAAAATAGTATTCATGCACGGACCATTGATTTGTGTTAAAATTTAGTTATTTTAACAGCATTATTTTTGAGATGTACGGTAACAAAAATAGTAAAATAAGACCTGTTTGCTCATTTTGTTATTATGTAAATGTAATGTTTATATATTTTATATCTATATTTATCTATCTATCTATCTATCTATCTATCTATCTATCTATCTATCTATCTATCTATCTATCTATCTATCTATCTATCTATCTATCTATCTATCTATCTATCTATCTATCTACGTATTATTGTTTTAAATGTACATGCCCGAACTGAAGATAAGGATGACAATATAAAACACAGTTTTTACGAAGAAGTGAAACGGATATTTGACCAATTCCCGCGATACCATATGAAAAATTCTATTAGGGGATTTCAATGCGAAGGTAGGACGAGAGGATATTTTCAAACCGATTATAGGGAACGAAAGTCTGCATAAGGAAAGTAATGAAAACAGTGTTAGACTTGTGAACTTTCGAACATCCAAAAACCTAATCGTGAAGAGTACAAAATTCCCACATCGCGACGTTCATAAATACACTTGGACATCACCAGACGGAAAAACACATAATCAAATTGATCACGTTTTAGTAGATAGAAGAAGGTAATCTAGCATAATTGATATCCGGTCGTTTAGAGGGGCTGATTGTGACACTAATCATTACCTGGTAGCAGCGATAATACGGGAGGGATTATCGTTGAATAACGGTAATATTCATTGTCCGAAAACGGAGAGATACAATTTAAAGAAATTAGAAGAAAGCCAGGTAAGAGAGGAATATCAGATTGAAGTTTCGAATAGATTTATCGCTTTTAGAAGATTCGAAGTGCACTAGTGTTGAGGATACCTGGATTGAAATTAGAGATAGAATTAAAATTTCAGCAAAAGAAAAATTGGGAAACGCAGAAATACGTAGGAACAAACCATGGTTTGACCAGGAATGACTTAATCTAGCAGAGAAGAGAAAACAGGCAAAATTACGCTATCTACAAATTCCGAATGAAATAACTACACAAAGTTCCGCAGATATAAGGCAGGAAACTTCCGAAACTTTTAGGACAAATAAACCACGATTTTTTGAAAGCTAAAATTAAGGAACTTGAAAATAATAGTAAAAATAAAAACATCCGGAACATGTATAAGGGGATCAGCGAATTTAAGAAAGGCTATCAACCTCGTGCTTATATATTTAAGAACTCTGACTGTACAGTTCTCACTGATACAGATAACATCCTAAATAAATGGAAAGACTTCTTTGACAATTTGCGTAACACGCAACCAAAAACTAGTGTGAGTGGAGAGGAGATACACACCGCAGAACCATATATTCCAGAACCCAACCGAAAAGAAGTAGAAACCACTATAAAGAAATTAAAGAAACACAAATCTCCGGGTGAAATTCCGGCTTAGTTAATTTTAGCTGAAGGCGAAAAATAGTGGTACAAGATACAAAAATTCATTCTCAACTGGAACAAGGAAGAATTGCCACGAGAGTGGAAAGAATCAATCATTGTTCCAATTCACAACAAAGGCGACAAAACTGACAGCAATAATTATCGAGGCTTTTCTCTTCTGTCAACATCCTATAAAATCCTTTCAAATATTCTATTAGCAAGATTGACCCCATACGCAGATGAAATTATTGGAGATTATCAGTGCGGATTTAGACGAAATCGATAAACTATCGACCAAATATTTACCGTTCGCCAAATACTCGAAAAAAATGGGAATACAATACCCTGGTACATCAACTATTTATTGATTTTAGAAAGGCGTACGACTCGGTTAGGAGAGAAACGTTATACAATGTTATTACAGAACTTGGAATACCGAGAAAGCTAATTAGATTACTTAAGATATGTTTAAATGAATCCCAAAGTAAAGTTCGGGTAGGAAACTTTTTGTCCACGAGCTTTCACGTCGAAAATGGCATGAAACAAGGAGATGCGTTGTCGCCATTATTTTATAACATTGTGCTAGAATACGCCGTAAGAAAAATCAAAGATAGCAACCAGGGCCTACAGTTGAACGGTATTCACCAGGTTATAGCATATGCTGATGATGTAAATTTAATAGGAGATGATAGGAGAACAATAGAAAGAAATGCATGGATCTTATTAAACTCTTGCAGACATGGGTTTAGAAGGGAATGCAGAGAAAACTAAATACATGGAAGTGCGTCGGGTAATACGGCAAATTATGGATGCGTTAAAATATTAAATAATACTTTTGATAAAGTTGATACTTTCAAATATTTAGGATCGCTATTAACAGACAAAAATCATATTCACGAAGAAATTAAATGTCGACTAAAAGCAGGGAATTCGTGTTATTATTCGGTTCAAAATCTCTTGTCGTCGCGAATTCTGTCGGGGAATTTGAAGCTCAAAATATACAAAACTATAATCATGCCTGTTTTTCTGTATGGTTGCGAAAGATGGTCGCTTACTCTGAGGGAAGAACAGACTGAAATTATTTGAGAACAAGATCCTGAGACGAATATTCAGACTCAAGAGGAAATAGGGAATGGCGGAAACTTCATAACGAGGAACTACATAATGTATACGATTTACCCAACATTGTTAGGGTCGTCAAGTCTAGGAGGCTTAGGTGGGCAGGTCATGTAGCTAGAATGGAAAGGCTTTCAAAGTCTTGACTGGAAGACCAATCGGAAAACGACCATTAGGAAGACATAGGCACAGATGGGATGACAATATTAAGATGGATCTCAAAGAAATTGGAATACAAAGTAGAAACTGGACGCAGTTACCTAAGGATAGAAGCTTAGGTATGCGTGTGTGTTTTCTGAACATGTTTTGCTGAAATGGTGACATAATTATGAGTAGTCACTGCAATCAGATCCTTGTTATAGTATCTCTTAAAAATATTTGAAAAATATTAAAAGAGTACGCTCTGAGAAAAGTAGGTTTATTCCATGGTTAAGAATTGAAAAAGAACTACTGACCGAAATTGACTACAGATTAGACGTATAAATACGAGGAAACGGAGCACATATTGAAATTGACTAAGGTATGTACAAAACTTTCACACATTTTAGACATTTTAAAAGTAAAACTATTGAAGATTCTTTAACGGTTTGTTCATAGTAACTAGTCAAAATCCTGGCATTCTTTTTCGATGACTCTGTATATATATTTATGAAACATGAAATCATATTCAATAATAATATGATAATTCACATACTTGGAGTCGTTTACGCATAGTTTGACGGACATTGGAATGAAGGTGTAAAACTGCAAAACCGAAACAAAATTGATTCTATGGTCTCGTTTGGAAACAAAAATCCAGTGTGAATTTCCGCATCGATTGTCTTTCACTGACTTGACGGGCGCACTGCATTCCGCGTGCCGCTATTCATTTTTATATCTATTATTATATTCGACAGCACTTCAGAGCTATTTTGAGGGGGTAAACTGATCCAACACTATGATGGTAAGATAGATTCTATTTTCAAAGTCTTTCAAATAAATTGATATGTATGTGTATACTATGGATGACAAAAAAGGTCAGAATTTCGGACTGTGCCATATTGGCAGAACTAATTTTAGTATGACTTTCACCTAAAATAGTTCAGTGAGTAAGACTGAAAGAAACCTAGCAACAACCAGAAATTCTTGCGTTTATATTTGATCCTCTGTATCAGTACATTTTTAAAATAGTTCAGATCATTAGCAGTAAGTGGGCAATAACATTACACCTGTATTTTGAAAATAATACCAGAGTAAAATGGAACAGGTTCACGATAAAATAATCCTACCATTTCATTCCATTTAATCCTAGGAGCACTAATTTGATTTAGATGAAATCGTCAGCACTAATTTAACACTAACATTGTGAATAGGTTTCACCTAAATCCGTTGAGTAGGCGGGGCTAGATTCACACTACCACACCCAGACCTTTTTGCCTTTTTACGTTTGTGTAACAGCACTAATTTTGAAAAACAATCCAAAAATTAGTGCTATAATAGTGCTGACGATAAAACATCGAAAGAAAATTAGTGCTACGTATAGTATGATAAAAATGAGGATCGATTGTTTTCTTTGATAATGCCGCCATATTAGATTTTCGAATATATTTGGCATACTGATAATGGCACTAATTTTTTTTATTCGGTATCGACAGCACTAATTTAACACTAACATTGTGTATAGGTTTCATCTCAATCGGTTAAGTGGGTGGGACTAGGTTCACGCTAGCCCTACCCATTTCTTTTTAGTTTTTTGACGTTTGCGTAACAGCACTAATTTGAAAACCATGCCAAAAATGTGTGCTATATTAGTGCTGACGACAAAGCATAGAAAGAAAATTAGTGCTACGTATAGTATGGTAAAATGAGGATCTATTGTTTTCTTTGATGATGCCGCCATATTAGATTTTAGAAATATTTGGCCTACTGGTAATGGCACTAATTTTCTTTTTATGCGGTATCGACAGCACTAATTTAACACTAACATTGTGTATAGGTTTCGTCTCAATCGGTTGAGTGGGTGGGGCTAGGTTCACGCTAGTCCCACGCTCTTCTTTTTAGTTTTTTGATGTTTGTGTAACAGCACTAATTATGAAAACCATGCAAAAATTAGTGCTATATTAGTGCTGACGATAAGTCATAGAAAGTAACTTAGTGCTAGGTATAGTATGATAATAATGAGGGATCTTTGGTTTTCTTTGATGATGCCGCCATTGAACATTTTCGAATATGTTTTGGCCTTCTGATAATAGCACTAATTTTCTTTTTATGCGGTATTGACAGCACTAATTAAACACTAACCTTGGGTATAGGTTTCATCTCGATCGGTTGAGTGGGTGGGGCTACCGTGAACCTAGCCCCACCCGAAATCGTTTTTTGTTTTTTGACGTTTGTGTAACAGCACTATTTTTTTTTAAACATTACAGGTCGTCAGCACTAATTGGGCACTAATTTTTGGCATATGTTTTAAAATTAGTGCCGATGTGGGTGGGGCAGGTTCACGGACATAAGGTAAAACCCTCCGGAAGATCAAGGTCTTCTGTCAGCCTTCTAAGTAGAGTATCTGTACTTTTCTCACAAGTACGTTTGCAATACTTGATCACAGCTTAGTACAGTAACTAACTACAAGAGAAGTTAGGTTCGAAGTATGAATTAAAAACGCCTGAACTCCAACCTATAACTTTAGACTTCAAATCTTTCATTTACGGTTGTGTGTGATTTCACGTTTAACAGAGACAAACATTTTATGTATTTGTACCTTAAACAGTCTAAATTAGTTAACTATATCCTTTTCATAACGTTTATGATAAAAAATTATTGTTCAAAGCCTTTGTATTTTAATAAGCCTTCTCTAAAATCAATGCATGTGAGTTGTTCTTCCATCTTCCGAGTTCTTTTAAACTATGTTTATATGTGTCTGGTCAATTCTTACGACAATGAAATCTCGGAAACTACAGGCTCTAGAAAGATGACGTTTTCACTGATCGATTGGAAATTATGCGCAGATTGTCCAGTTCTAATTGCATATTTTAAAAATCCATGGCCATTATTTCTTTATTACATTTTTTAGCGTACGCTGGAAGTGTTGAAATTAAAAAAAAACTAATGCATCAGATCCTATGCGTTATACATTCAAACACCACAATGTTGTATATTGGGGTTGTATATGTCCCAGGCGTTTGTTCCATGGCCAAATAATAGTGAAAATGGAAGGATAACCATTTCTCGAGTCTTAAGATAATCTTTATTTTTTGAGTTTTTTGCCCAATGAACACCATATATAACTGATATTATATTTAATTGTATATGTCATGTATTTGCTTATTACATACTGCATGCAAGAAAAAAGAAAACACTGGCCATACATGAATTAGAAACTCCAACCGGAAGTAGGCTCAAATCTAGCAAACGGTGCGAGATATTGAGAAAAAATAATCGAAAAAATCTCCCCTTTATGATACCCCTTGCCGATTTTTTTAATCAAGACGTCTTCCACTTGTGTCTGTAAAGGGACATGTACATATGTTGTGATTAATGAGAAGGAGATTTATGCTCATATGCGAATGATGCACTGTGTAGAGAGCGCAGGTTCAGCTAGTTTAATTTTAATTTCGAAGAGTTTTTATTATATTTACATATTAAAAGAGTAAGTCAGGTAAGTTCAAACTGGATTATCGTTGCATATAGTTTTGTTCGTAATATGTGTATTTCCGAAAACAATTACAATTATTTCTTAAAATTAATAATTTATTTCTTAAAATTAATAATTTCTGTGATATTAAATCAACTAAAATCAAGGTATTATATTTTCAATGGTGTTATCCGTTCTTTTACAATAAGTATTTTGAGTTTCAGTATGAAACAATAATCATATTAAATTTCTGTATTTCCTATCAGTTCGTCTATTTTTGATAGCAGTCAAAACTTTGTGCTGCTGCAAAGCAACTTTGTTAATAACACCACAAACAGAAGTATCCTTTCTGATATTTGTTTGCTCGTGGCGAGGAATCAGGAGATTTAGTCCAGTATGTCATTCAATACCCGTACAAATAGTCAGGAATTCTTTCCGGATATCGCACAAAACTTTTTGCGGGTAAAAATTCAATATAAAGATTGCTTTAAACGTCATAAAATCATCCATAAAATTATTTTAACATTACAGAGAAACGGGATTTAGGGGAGATTTTGCACGGCTAAGACAGCTCTCGTGCATGTCTCCTCTCATACTTAACCGGAAATACGATTTGAAAGAACGGGCTGTGATGAAGATCTTTTCTAGGTGCAAGTTGTAGGGCAAAGTGCTTGCCCGAGATCGTAGAATTCGCTGTAACATACAACTTACAAGAATCGTTAAATGAATCAGCGTAATTTATACCTTCATAATTTGAAATGTTCTTGGTTATAATCTGTTCATAGCATGTATGACCTGCAATTGTACTGTTTCATATTTTATGATAAAGCGTCACGACAGAGAATGATTTTTATTTCATAAATGGAAGCTTCCTTACAATATGCAATTAAACAATCTAAATTGTGATTGAAAAGAAAACATTATAAAAGCTCCTCTAAATTTCTTCGAACGTTTGATGCATGTAGTTTTCTTATCATCTTTCACTGAAGTCGCTTAGATTTTTACGAGTAACAAGTAACTTTAAAAGAAAAGAGCTATTACTAAATTGTTGAGGATATATGACATGTTAGCAGCTGCCTTGAATTCGGAGAAATATTTTGCTTTAATTTCTAACGATTCAATAAACCGCAATCTTGTAGGTAAGCAATCAAGAATGTATGCGAGCGCACAAGTTGCATTCTTGATATAACGTGAAAACAACGCTGGAGCTTTAAAAATAAGTTGTGTGTAAGTAATCAAACTTATATACTTTGCACTTCACCTTTCTTCACAGTACAACAATTTACGTAATATCACATCCCTACTCAGGTCCACTACATTTTTATGTCCTTTCTCTTAAGCCTTAAGACGCGTTACATATATTTGTTCTAACTTTTTTCGAGTAGTAAAGCAGGAAATCAGGTTTGGTTTTCGACGTCAATACAAACAATTGCAAATTAAAGTGATTTTAAAGTAGATAACATTTCGGTAGAAGTATGTTGATTAACAAGACTATTAGAACAAAAAATATTGCTTATTTAACATTGTAATTTTAACAGTTTTCACAGAAAAAATCGAGACATTATTTTTTAGACTTATTTTCAGACATATATTTTATTACCTTAGTATTAATTATAATATACGTTTGTTTTTAGTCTCTCTCAGGTTTATTTACTATGAGTGTTTGCCATAAGAAAAAATAACTTCCACTATTTTAACCCTGACTACTTTTAGTCCAACTTCATATTGTATCAGATTTCTTCTCCGGTTAAACCAAGACGAGATTTCAACATGTCAAAAGGCTGTGATATGTTTAGAACTCACTAGTATATGTGAATTGTGTTTTCGAACATTATGTTATCACTCTTTCGTTTTGGTGCCTTTTTATATAGAAATCATTCATGTCAAATGATTCGTTTAGCTTGTGATTTATTATTACCATACGTGTAGGAAATACTTACTTAGTAAATCCATATTGGAAAGATAAAGTACTTGCTAAATTTCGTTGTATTCTGCTTACGCTCGTTCACACAACTCCTCTATTGACACAACTCCTCTATTTAAATAGCACTGTTTCAATATTTCAATCAGGGGAAGCGGTGGCTCAGTTGTAGAGCGCTCACCTCTAATGCATGGGGTCCCGGGTTCAAACCATGCTCCTGCCAAGTGAACTTTGTGTTGGACAAACACTGTGTACGTGGGTTTCTTTGGGGTTCTCCTGTTTCGTCCCACTTCTTCATTCCAACATTTCTCATTTCTCATCTTCACCGTCTCCTTTAGCCTAGCCGGCATAAATGTGGGACGTAAAACTCAAAAATTTCATTTCATTTCAATATTTCAATCATCCATCCTACGAGCATTTAGGCGGTAATATTTTGATAGACATATTCATCGATTCTAGTGGAAAGAATTAAATTAATTTTTCATAAGCCCCTTATTGTTCTCGCAATTATATTACATAGAAGTTTGTAGGGATCATAATACGACAAGTAATGGATGACTAAAATGGATACTTTAAAATATCTAGGATCAATATTAACAGACGAAAACTATATTCACAAAGAAATTAAATGTCTACTAAAAGAAGGGAATTCGTGTTATTATTCAGTTCAAAATCTCTTGTCGTCGCGAATTCTATCATAGGAATTTAAATTTTAAAATATATAAAACGATAATGATGCCTCTTGTTTTGTATGGTTGCGAAGCATGGTAGTTGATTCCGAGAGAAGAACATAGCCTGAAAGTATTTGAGATTAAGATCCAAAGTATTAGAGATAAAGATCCTAGAATTGATGACCAAACATTGTTAGGGTCATCAAGGCTAGGAGGCTCAGATGGGAAGGTCGTGTAGCCATGATGGAAAAAAGTAGAAACGCTTTCAAAGTGTTAACTGGAAGACCAATCGTACCATTAGGAAGACATAGGTGCAGATGGCAGGACAATATTAAGATGAATCTCTCAGAAATAAGAATACAAAGTAGAGACTGGATCCAATTGGCTTGGATACAAATCAGTGGAGAGTTTTTGTGAAAGCGGCATTGAACCCCCAGGCTCCAAAGACCATACAATTAGTTAGTTAAATAATTATATTGCCTTTGTAATTTTTTCAACCTTATTCAGTATGTATTTTGGATAGCATTCAGAAAATAGGTTCATTTCCTTCAAAGGTTTGGCCATTTTAATTAGTTGCTTTATTATGTAATGCAGTGTGACCTAGATCTAACCAATAATCAATCCTGTTGTCGTGTTTCCAAGAACACTTAAAATTCGTGAATATAAACTGTCTTTCTGCGCTTTAGTTTCAATGAAAATAATTATTCGTTTGATTTCTGTGTTT
The DNA here is from genome assembly GCF_964235325.1 of Thermobia domestica. Lineage (NCBI taxonomy): Eukaryota > Metazoa > Arthropoda > Insecta > Zygentoma > Lepismatidae > Thermobia > Thermobia domestica. Next base: position 114,658,352 of record NC_137471.1, on the reverse strand, counting down.
GCGGAATATGAAAAATAGGAATAGAGAACATGCAACGTGATTATCATTTAAGGAAAATGAATATTGTGCTATTATGGTAACAAAATCGATTGTTCTATATTTTGTAGCACACATTATTTTCCTCCTGAATAATATTATTAATTATTTATGAACGAGGAAACCTAGCTATTATTCGAACATTGCGATATTCTATTACGAAACAAATCGTTGCTCAATAATCACCTAACAGCCGCTGCACGATTGCCAGAATTATTGAAAGTCTGCAGTAATACGCTTCGTGCACCACTAATCTAAAGCACCACTTATGTAAAGTAACACACACTTAATTCAGTGAAATGTAATGTGTTTTCAACGAGTTCAACTAGCTTTACGACCTTAGGTAAGTAGTAGATTTCATTAAAACTTTGGGTATATTAGAAAAAGTTTATTTGATTTCGGGCAGCCGAATGTTTTTCAACTACCATGTGCATGTAGTAATCTTCATTCACATAATTTACCGTTTACAGGGGAAGGAACACCAAGCACAGCTGCACCTTCAATTAAAGTCCATCAGTTTTCAAACTTGTAGAGTATAGATAAAAATTTAAAGCCAATTCGGAAATAGAGATAACCGGAAAGCAAATATTACACAAAACAGAAAAAAGTATATTTCACTTGGGGGATCGTTTACCTTACTATTAGCACCGTTATGCTCTTCTCATATTATACATTTTTAAGTTAAAAACATTTTGAAGAAATAAATATCTTTTACTTCAATTTTGTAAGTACAAACTGGGTGGACCAAGTAAGTTATATGTTAACTCTTCTTCTATAACTGTAAAGAAATACAGCAAATTTACATACATAAATACATTTTTTCGAGGGCGTAATTAATACAAATCGTATGCTTGTATTTTGTCTGAGCCTTCCCCAATAATACAGCGGTGCTTTCACTGATAATTCAAGGATCACTTTCCGACTTCGATTCCGAAGGAAAGTCTTTAAATGTGGAGTTCTTAGACTAAAATGCGTCACATTGTCTTATAAGTAACGCTAAACTTAATACTTCAAACAATTAATGTATTTATAAAACGTAATACTCCACCAAAGTTAACACTCCTTCGTTAAAAACTATACAATTCCTCATTGCAGGTCATTAATTTTTTCTAGCTCTTAAAAGTTCCAAAAATAAATGATCAAATTGGTAGTTCGTTAATAGTAAATCAAATTAAAGGATTAATATATTTTTGTAACGATTAGTTGATTTTTTGTGTATGATGATACGTTATGTTAATAGTAATTTTATTATTGTTTTAATATATAAGAAGGTGTAAATTGATTCTATTACTTTCGAATATTGTAAATACTAATTATTAAACGTATGTAAGCAAGTAATAGTTTTTAGAATGAACATTAATCTTAGAATAATATTTATTAGTACGAATTTCCGAATCAAGATTTGCTTTGCGAAATAATTTTACAAAACACCAAAAATAGTTCAGGTAAAACTGCACATAGATTTATAGAGTTGATCCATGGAGAACAGAGAATTAGAAGGGATCATACTAGTTTATTGAATAAATTATCATGGCAGTACAAGAAAGTTGATATTTCTCACCAAGACTTTGCATGAATGCGTTTGAGCTAACGCTATATCCTTTAGTACAAGCGATCGCTTCTTTGATTCCTTGTGAAGTTGAAAATATGTAACAGGTTTATCGTGTAAGTCAACCAGAGTTAGGTTTTTGTTGGCTTTTCCTCATTTATACCAGATAAAGTCCTCGATGATTCCTAACAGACAGATCCCGTGCTGCTTCCTACCTTCACAATTTCACCCTTCCTTTTCTCTCTACACAGACAGTGAGCTCACCGTCGGAAGCCTTCACTTTTACGTGACGGACTTAATGATATATCTGCCAGTAATTCCCTGAAATATGAATAACGAATTAAAACATATAAATATACGAGTGTGTTTGCAGAACGGACGTCAAACATATAAGCCTGATCGCGATATTACTATGTTCCAACCAGCACAAATTAGTTTTCTAGTGTCGGGTCAGCCATAATGGTTTTAATATAACAATAAGAAATAAAACTCATTTTTAGAAAGTCGATATTATATACCATATCTAAATTTACTGAAAATTATTGTTAATTTCGAACGTGTAAGTTTGTGCATCTGGAGAAAATAGTTACAGTCATCGCCCCTAAAAACAGTATACTTATACTTCATTGAAGTGTTAGCCCGATATATATCATCATAGAGAACAATATTAAACTAAGAGTCAAAATTTAGTGTTCATTTATATGGAATATCTATTGACTTTATCAAGATGCACATTCTACTTAGAAAATTACCATGCCCAAAAGCCACAACAGGCCGCAGTACCGACGATTACTGATGATCAAGGTGTTTCTCCCGCGGTTTTATGCTTCATCGTTTGAATCGTTATTTCATTTGATGACTTCTAACTGACATTAATTAGGAAGCTAGTAACATACTCTTGCTGTACTGTACTGTGGGCTTACAACCACAGTTATTTGTCTCAATTATCATTTTTCTTTACTAAAAGAATATGGGGATAGCAATTCGCATGGCAAGGGAGAAAGTACGTGGGGATCTGAGCAGTACAGCGCTGAAGTGATTAATTGAAGATGAATGAAATGAAATGCATGTTTTCTAATAGAAGAGGTCACAGAGACGCTAAGGGTAGGAAAGGTAAGGGTCTTACTGTATTTCAGTCATTTCGATGTGATGAGCCTCTTCAAATATCGGCTGAAGCCTTGTCCTCCGATCCGTTGAGTGCTTCCGTCTGGTTTCGATCCCGGACCTCATGTTCGAGAGTAAAGAACCTCTCGACCTCAGGGCAACAGCTCCCATATGTCCTGGCCTCATCGGAATGGCACCTCTGTCATGCACTGGATGGTGAGGGCGCAGTCGTGCCAACCGTCTCCCAATTGCTATTAAGACGACTCTCTGAATAGCGGTCCAAAGTGTGTTTCTGGCGGCTTCTGTCACACTTCTCACCTCGAGGGTCCCGTGTCCCCTGGTTTTGTTCTACTTAACTGTTTTTGCTTCTTCCTGGTGCCCCGCACGTGGGTGACTAGCTCATCAAAATTATCTTGGTCAATAGGGAAGTTTGATAATTGCTTAAATGGCGTGGCTGAGTTTGTTTTGATGAAGTTACAGAAACTAGGAAGAGAATGGTAAGCATGAATTTGTATTGGGATGCGGTGGAAACCTAGGGAGGTCTCTTCTTTATTATTTAATAATTACAATTTCTTGTTTGAAGAATAATAACAACATACAGGGATAATTCAAAATAGGTGCTAAGCCTGATATTCTCTACCACGTCGATTTTGAAAAACAATTCGGGGTGTCCTCCTGGAGACGAGTGTTGATGACCAAAAGATGCTGTAGTCATTCACCAATGTCCTTAAGATGGCGGTCAGGTATTAGTCAATTATAATATGTTGTCCAAGGTTGTCCTCTGGTGGACGCTCCCATTACTACGTATAAACTAAAGATGTAGAAGTGTAGAATTCAAGGGTGCGCTGATTCAGATTTCTTACAAGAAAGAAAAATAAAACGAATTAGTTCATAGTGCCTCAGGAAGCGCGGTGTTATGCAATTTTGATGGGAGGTAAGTGTAATAATTTTAATATGGGATTATTAATATATATTATGGCTGAGATACAAGTAAGGTATTAAGTGGGAAGGAAAAACTGACATTTGAAAGAAAAATGTATTGTGACTTCTTTATATACAATAATTATATGATTCCTTAACCTAATTGTGATATATAAAATAAATATATGAATGTATGTAATATAATAAGATAAATTATAAATAATGAATAACATATAAGATAAATAATATGTGTTTTATACATGTGCAAAGTAAAATCTCTTTAAGTTTAGATATTCGTAAAAGTTTGTAGTAGTTGATATTCGTGGGAGTGTTAGGATATGGTAGGATACAATTAGATTAACTAATTTGGTTAGTATCATTTCCTCTACCAAGTCCCTGAAAACTCCGATATACCGCGGACTACTCGGTAACGGTATGTGAAGAGCAGCACTATTCCAGATTAGTTAAATGACTGGGATACCAGGAGATGAAATACGTTACACATAAGGAATGTAATGGTTTAAATACGTTTCTGAGTTATTTTGCCTGCAATAAAGTGAGAAAAGTGAAACATTAGATACGCCAAGTGAATACGATTCCTATTTCTACAATTAAATAGAGATTTGAAGCGATATTAAAATTATCTACTATATACAGCACTAGAAACATTGGAGTGCTTCTTTTTATTATTTTCGTTTAATATGTACATATATATTTTTATTTATTTATTTATTTGCATGTTACCTTGAAGGTTCACTGACAGTGAAAATAACGACCAACAAAAAGGTCAAGAAAGAATAGGAAACATATTCAAAGAACACTTGTCATGCAACTCACTACTCATACACAATAATAATATTCAAAATGAAAGGACTATGAAAGTTACCCACAGAAACTAAAAAGTAGTTTCAAAATTATCAAAAATAGAGTATCAACTCTTTACTGTACATTACTAATGTATCGTAATAATACTATTAGCTTATTCACTCATATGCTCAAGCTCGCGTTTTTTACACAACAGGAAATATTCATGCATCAAATGTTCGTAGATTCGCTTATTCTGTACATCGTAAACAGAAAAAATTATTTTATCTATGGAATCCAAAATTTCCTCCAAGACATTTCTCAAAGTTCTTAAGGCTATGTGACATGCTGGTGTTTTAGGATATAAAAATGCACTTGTTGAAATGGTGGGCAATGGAACTACGAAAATCATTGTTTAAAACAGTAAATAAGATTATCGCGTAACAAGACTGTAATGATTTGCTATTTTCACCTTTAGGTCCACAAGTATATATTACGTGTTTAGCTGGAAGATTGAAGCCTTCTGTAATTATGCACGAACCTTCTTTTAATTTCCCAATGCGTGCTAGTTCTTGAGTTAATTGTGGCTCTGCTGCTAAGTGTATTGCCTTCTCTGTGCCCTTGTGGGTAAACAAAAACGAGTTGCTTTGGTTTACAATGGCATTACCCTGGATTTCTACAATGCTTCCATGGTACAGAGCTACTTTTGAATTGATCCCAGTGTTTACACCAAATTTTGAAGGAAGTTTAAGTGCATTATGTAGCGTACGTCTAGCTGTGACATCTCATGCCGGTAAATGGAGCATAGAAATGGCATTTACGATATTTAGGCACGTGTAATTGTCAGTTTGGTCACCTTTTTCTCCTCATCTCATCTCCCTCTTTCCTTCCAGTGAATTCAATAATAAACCTAGATGTTGGTGAGCCTATTTCGTCTTCGTCATTCCGTAGAAACAGCTGATTCCGTTCCTCCTCATCTTCTGTACAGTTCTCCTCAGGGGGTACGTTCTTCCCGTGAATGACTGAGTCTCTGGCTTCAATATCGTCACTGGTGGGAGCCTTGTTGCTTTGATGGTCGTGATCTCCTAACTCGTCCAGAGGCGACGGAAGGTAATATTTCTTTAGACGGTCAACCGTAATAGAGTCTATTTTCTGTCTTCCTGTAAGAGTAGTGAATTTAACGAAGTAACTATTTTCATTATTCTTGCCCTGTATCTCACCTGGTTCAATGTATTTCTCAGTGAAAGCACGTATCTGGCCCCGTTTCATGTTATCTACATATATCCAATCAAGATCTCCTTTCTGAAATTGCACTTGTTTATGACGATTGTCATATGATTTTGCACAAGTTTGGAATCTTTTGAATAATTTTTCAGCAGCCTCCTCTCGAATATCATTAAGATGATATGTCTTGAAATTGACACTGTGTGCCAAACATAGCTTGAGGTATTAACCTTGCTTTGAAATCATGGAGTAATTCAATATTTGAGTATCCCGTACTTGTGTTCACAAAAATATTATGACTAAATGTAACCTTGGGAAGTAACTCCACCCAGTTTCCTGAAGTATCTGGGTCAATGTTGATCTTCAATTTTTGTTCCAAGTTACGTATTGATACATCAGCAAGCCCAATAGAAAAATGGGCTTTCATGTCTGCAAATTTCAACGTAACACTTGCACAATTCCCTAAATATGGTGTTTGTAAAAGCAGCTGCCCTGTCTAGGCAAAGTTCATAAAATAAAACATATTTTAAAATGACGTCTTTAAAAAGGAATGATTCCAAAGTATTAGCAGTGGTGTCTGGGATACTAGCTGTTATACAAAATCTTGTGATTTCATCCACACAGACTACAACATATTTGTGTTCCAAAATATTGTTAGTGCAATAAGACCCAGCTACATCCAAATAAAGTCAGTAAAAGGACATAACAATAGGGTGAGTTCGCAGCTTACCATAACTCAAATCAACTCTTTTCTTTAACATTTGGCAGTGAAGGCATTTTCTACAGCGTCTATAAACAAAACGTTTCATGTCAGGGAAATATACACTGTTAACTAATAATGTATATGTTTTACTAAAAACAGAGTGATTGGCTCCCAAAATCTCCTCATGACACTTCTTAAAAGCTATTTCCTGCAATCACAAAGGAATAGCATACAACTAGTTCATACTCATAGGCGTTTTATTTTTTCTATAAAGAATGTTATTGCGCAGTCGTAACAGGAAGCTTAACTACAGCGCACAAATGATACAGTATAGGCAGGGCAGATTTGCAAATAGGCGTGCGGTCTTTGAGCAGAATTTGACATTCATAATCCTTTGCAAAAGAAACATATTGATCGTGGCATATGAAAATATCACTAGAACGATAAGCCAGATCATAAAATTTATCTTTATAACTTTCAGAAAGGGCGGGGTTAACCTGAATTGGTGACCTGTTAAACAGTTTTCTTTTTTCTAAAATTTCGGGTGACAATTCCTTCTGATTTTGACTTAATAGATAAGCAGAGTCTTCCTCTGATATTTCTTCAAATTCTTCGGCTAATCCTGCTTCTTGACCCTCGTTTAACGTTATGTCTTTAATAGTAGGATTCGTAATCCATACACAAGGCTGATATGGTGACAACAAAAAAAGGAATAACAATTTCTAATTTATTCTGTAAAGAAATATTTGGCACTTATTCCCTCCTATGCCGTAACGTTTAGTTAGAGAAACTCGAGTATCCGTTTTCGCTGGAAGCACTACTCGTTCAGAAAGTGTGTAAACAGCTTTACAAAGAGACGCTAACTTCTCTATTAAAGTTTCAGAAAATACAACCTCATTGTTATTACGTGGAAGCTGGTTTAGATCCCAAATCTATTAACTGAATAAATATTGTTTTGAAAATCCAGCAAAACATTATCGGATGTTAAGATGTCCTAACCAAGCAGGGGCTTTAAAAACCGAGGAATTATTCTGAACGGATGTGTAAAGCTCTTTTTTCCTATGAAGAAACGCAAGAAAACAATATGAGATATTTCAATTATGTTGCCCGTCACTCCCTTCAATTTTGTAGTAATTGCTATTTTCTTTGCTCCTTTAGGAACTAAATTTTCAGGGAGACAAGAAACTTGTGATCCTGAGTCGATTAACAATGGAGTGTGCAATCTGCCTGCTCTAATACTAATGTATGGGAGTTCTGGTTCCTTGAATATAGGGACTAATAGTTGTGTCCGACCAACTATTTCGTTCCTTTGTTTAAAACTGCGCGACAATCTCGGGCTATATGATTTAATCCTTGGCAGCGCTAACAGACAATAGGCGAACATGGTGGTTTAGAAGTCCCCGCAGCAGGGCTTGAACCTTCGTCACTCGAGTTATTGTCAATCGCGTTACCTCTGTCACCATTACTCCCTTGATTTTGAGCATAGATGTTGTAGTAGCCAGCTTGGTTTCCTCCTCTATCTCGGCCTCTTCTTCCTCTGTTATTACCACGAAAAGATGAACTTGCATTTCCTGTGTTGGTCGATTGATCTTGGCTTGTAGCGAGAGACGTAATATTCAAATAAAGTTTCTCTAACTGTTGCTTTATTTGCTGCAATGCATTGGAGTCATGGACCTGAGAGTTTACATGCGCGTCAACATTTTTCTGACCAGAAATTTTCTAAACAGATGTGGACTGTGTGGTAGGCTGAGAGCAAGAATGCGTATTCTTCGGGTCAACATTCGTATTACTAGAAACTAATGAACAATGCAATATTGACTAATTACGCTTAATGTATTTCTCGATTTTTTCCGTTCTAATAATATCTTTGTTTTTCCTCAGTTATTAAGTCTGATATCAGTTTTTTTAATTGAATCATATTCCTTACGAATAACGGCCTTAAAATACTCAGGTTGCAACACTTCTATGATTAATTGTGTTTGTTTCGCTGGGGGGGGGGTTTGAGGGTCTACCCTCAAAATGAGGTTGAGTTTAGAATAAATATAATCAGATATGCTCTCAGTTTCTCCTTGCTCGCGAGCGCGCATTTGACTATCTCTTAACTCAGGCATGGTGTTGCTCCCAAAAGCTTCTATTAATTTTGCTTTGAATTCATACTAATTCCAAATGGCAAATTCGGGTTTTTTGGAAGTGTCATTCATCCAAAATTCAGGCGCACATTTCATCAATATATACACGACTCCAAAAGTGTATTACCACTTGCAATTCTCATTTTCCTGCAATAGCAGGCAACCCATAAAGCTCGGCGGTTCGGTTGGTTGCGAATTCGAAAGGCGTTGGACCAAACCTCAACTTTGTAACAAAAATATCAGTGTGGCAAACTGCAAATAAGAGAATAAAACAAATTGTTAAGAATGATAATTTTATTATTGTGACGGAGTTGGATTACATCAAAAGTTACAAAATGGTCTTACTTAAGCAGTTCAAACAAGATGAATGGCAAGAAACAGATATCAGAGGAAACCATTTCTCTCCTTCCATCCCGAGAAAATAATCTCATAAAAAGAAAAATGTTATATAATCTAAAGGTTTAATATAAAAGACATCCCCAAAATTTTCAAAGTTTATACCCGAAAGACAAGAAAAACTGAACCAAAGTGAATAAAATTGTGCAAATAAGTTGCAGACGTAAAATAAGGGAATAGGGGTTTCGTATTTTAATGGAGAAAACGGTTGGGTGGGGCAGGGATTTGATCCCGTGATCCAAAGATTTGATAAAACGTGCTAGTAACAGTATGTCAAATGTGTGTAAAGCACATGAAGAATTGCAACGAAACTTTACGTATGGACAATACGCAAAAAAGTAATACTTTTTTATTTTCTGCGGAAAAAACGGTTTAGGAGGCAAAAGGCCCAACAAAAAAAAATTGAAAGTTGACGCCCAAAAGGTGAATACAAGTGAATCGAAGTCAATGAATTTGTGGACAGATATTATCGACGTAAAATGAGAGAATGCGCGTTTCGTATATTCCTAAAAAAACGGTTGTTTGGGTCAAGGTCCAAAACTTGGTCCAAAACTTAAATCACGAAATATCAACAGTATGCCAGATGTGTATAAAAGACATGAAGGATAGCAACATAACTTTGTGTATGGACAATACGCCAAAAAATAAACGAATACTGTTTTTTTATGTTCTACAGTAAAACTGTTTTAGGAGGCAAAATCCCACTCCGAAAATTTTGAAAATTGATGACCGAAACCGAAATGAATGAAATTGTGCGCAGATACTGTAGATATAAAATGAGGAAATACGGGTTTCGTATTTTAATGAAAAAAGTTTTGGGTGGTGCACGGATCCCTCAAAACCTTTAATCACGAAAAATCAAAAGTGCTAGTAACAGTAGGTCATATGTGTGTATAGGACATGAAGAACTGCAACGAAACTTTGTGTATGGACAATACGCAAAAAAAAAAAACTAATACTTTTTTATTTTCTGCGGAAAAAACGGTTTAGGAGGCAAGAGCTCCTACCCGAAATTTTGAAAATTGAAAGGCAAAATGAAATGAACAGAAGTGAATGAAAATCAGTGCAGATATTGTAGAGATAAAATGAGAAATACGGGTTTCGTATTTTCCTGGAAAAAGGGGTTGGGTGGGCCTCGGACCCCTCCAAACTTTGATCACGAAATATTAATGTGCTAGTTACAGTATGTGAGATGTGTGTGAAGGACATGAAAAATTGCAACATAACTTTGTGTATAGACAATACGCAAAAAAATAAAAGAATACGGGATTTTTGTTCTATGGAGAAACGGTTTTAGGGAAAAAGGCCCGTACCCGAAATTTTGAAAGTTGACATCCGAAAGGCAAGAAGTGAACCGGAGTGAATGAAATTGTGCACAGATATTGCAGACGTAAAATGAGGATACTGGTTTGGTGTTTTCTTGGAGAAAAGGGTTGAGTGAGGCACCAACCCCTCCAAACCTTTGATCAAAAGTACTAGTAACAGTATGTCATATGTGTGTAATGGACATGTAGAATTGCAACATAAACTTTTGTATGAACAATAGGCAAAAATTAAACCGAGTTTTTTATTTTCGTTCTGAAAACGCCTTTTAGGGCAAAAGCCCCCGTCTAAAATTTTGGAACTTGACCCTGAAAGGCAAAAAGAAGTGGACAAAAGTGGATGAAATATGCACAAATATTATAGAGTTAAGATGAGGGAATAGGTGTTTCGTATTTTCCTTAAAGAAAAAAAAACTGTTGAGTTGACTCGCGTGAGGAGTAAACCGAACGGAATTAAATTCTATTTAGAAATTGGATATGAAACATATTGCCTTTCGTGCTTTACAAGTGTCGTGTCTGCTTCCTACACGCACACGCAGTATAACGTATTTTACAGTATTTGAAGAGGCACCTTTAATCCTTAGAATTTTTGCGCATAAACAAAAACACGTGTCGATTTATTTCCAGTTTGCTCTTGTCTGCCGAATTTGAAGCAAAACGGATAGTGTCATTTGAAAAACACGAAAGGGCTTATTTTACATAGGGTGTATATAATATCTACACACAATTTCATTTCCTTCGGTCCACTCCTTCCTTCGCTATTACGGTATTATTAACTGTTTTTTCGGATGGGAGCTAGTCCCCAACACTGTTCCCTGTTTCCACAAAAATTAAAACACGTTTCATTTATTGTTTTGCAAATAGTCCCAATACGAAGTTTCGTTCTCCATATTCTTTAGGGGTTTCTGACGTATGCGTATTTGCATCCTCGTCGCCAAAATACCTCTACTTCGCTGTGACGGGTATGTGACCGCGCGGTACTCCAAGGAAGGGCTACTTGTAAAAGAATTAATTTTGAAGAGTTTTTATATTGACTAGGGAATTAACATATGCATAGGGAGTAAAGACACATATTTAAAGCATTAGTACACTGTCATCTCTGACAAGATTCGTCTTCTCAGCTTTTCCATTTTTATGTTTTATATGTTAAGTTAAACACCACAACATGTATCAAAGTGATATAGTAGATCCTATTATTGTTTTTTAAATTGTGTCTGTAACGTGTTGTCAAAACATTTATCTCCAGACATGATGTAGAGAGCAGAGAAAGAGATACATGTGTAATATATGTATATGTGATTTATGAAATAAGTGTAGGAATTACGTAGTTAAAGGACACGTAAGAGAGTGAAAATTAGATATAGAAGTCTTAACTTTCAGAAACGTCCTAGATAGGTCAAAATAGTTAAAAATTGAAAAAGGTACAATGTAATTTACCTTTCTTTTCTTATATTCTAGTATACTTTTTCTTACACATCCAAAACCTCTCTATCCAGAATTACGAGATAAAAGTGAATAGAGAAATATTTCCATCTGAAGGATTAAATCACAAAAAAATCTTTTGACTCGGACTAGTTTCGAACTCACAACCCTTCAATCCATGATTCGGCGTTCTACTGATTGAGCTAACAACTCCTCTTGTAAAAACTCATTTCTACAACTACCGGTTGATGAATGGTGTGTATTAACCAAGTTGGCTGAGATAATTGCTTGATATGGCTATTGCTAAATTAATAATAATAATAATAATAATAATAATAATAATAATAATAATAATAATAAGAAGAAGAAGAACTGAATTTTAAAAGCTGCATTTGTTAAAATTTTATCTTGTGCAGTAAGTCCTAATATGAGATTTTAATAAATATAAATGTAAGCGTGGTTTATTCGTGCGTTTTGCTCAAACTGCGCAGCTCACTACCATAGTCACATAGGGGTTGTACGCGTATGGTACAGTAGCCTTGGATCCTCCAACCATAAAGTAAGTTTCGGTTTGAACCTATACGTGTCCTAAGGGAGAGGTGAGGATTCAACGAGAGAAAAGTGGTTTAGAAATTATAGAAAAGTAGAATATCTCACGAGGTGAGGTGATATAGGGTTTAACGTCCCTTTCATCTGCGAGTCTATATAAGACATGGTAAGCCCACGAACTTTAGAACCTGGAGGATGGATATGTAAGAAATGCTAGCTTTTTTCAGTAACAAAATAGTTTCACTGTATGTCTGATAGTTTGACAACCAACATGGCAGCAAATACATGCCAAAAACATAACATGCCAGGATATTCCTATCTCTTAGAAACATGCATCACATAGAGAAACAACCGCGAGATAAATCTGCAGAAATTCCATTCACGTTAAGTTCTAAGAGATAGGAATTAATGCAAAGAAAACAAAAATAATAATACGCATCATGCAGAGACCGAAAAGGTATGGAAAACTAAACAAAATGAGAAAAAAAGGAAAGAGAAAAAAGAAAAAGCAAAAGACATGGGAATAAAAGAAATGTTAACACTTAAGGAAAAACAGTCTGCGTCTTTCTCCTCTGTCCCCTGTATCTGTCCTCGTTTTTCTCCCTTCATAGGATAAATCTCTTTCAGTATCGAACGAGAACATCAGTTATGGTGTTTAATTCCTTGAAAGAAAATGTAATTCAGTCTAGGGTGAGACTCGAACACAGAATCCTTAGAACAGTAGTCATACACGCTACCCACTTATCTATACGTGCTATTATCAAACGTGTTAAATCAGACATTGTCGGTGAGTTACCCCAGTTACACTCGAAATCTGAATTTTATTTACGGCCTTTAGCAACAGGCCCTTTGTTTTCATTAAAAGCAATTGTTTTGTAGATTAAAATCAAGAGACTTTGAGACCTTGTTCGAAATTTAAAAATAACCTCTCTGCCCACCAAGGCGATGAGCTGTATTTAGAAAAAAATGAAATGAAATGAAATCTTTGAGTTTTACGTCCCACGATTATGCCGGTTCGGCTAAAGAAGACGATGATGATGAGAGATGAATGAAATTGTGGAATGAAGAAAGTGGGAGAACCCCGAGGAAACCCACGCACACGCTTTTTGTCCACCGCAAAGTTCACTTGGCGGGGACTGGGTTCGAACCTGGCACCCAGAGCACCAGAGGTGAACACACTACCACTGAGTCAACTATTCTGTGCATTAAAGTAGGAAAAGTTCCAGAGCCCTGCAAACCCAGGCACAAACACCGGCCTGGCCCGGCCTGTATGGATCTGTATTCAGTGCCCGAATCGACCCGATCCTGCCAGGCACGAATATCGAGCCGGCCACACACGGGCCAGACAGTAAACTGGCCGGGCACAAACGATCCGGGCTCTAATCGGGCCGGGGGTAACCGACCTGGGAGCAACTAACTTGTTAACTCAAGTCAATCCTTCAATATGCAATGGGAAATAAGAAATGTTTCGTCATAATATTGCAATGTCTATTTGTCCTTTTCGAATGGGAAAATCATGTGAAAGGTTACCCAAGCTTAGCTTTCTATGTCCCTATTCTGTCTGTCGTTTCGTTATCTCTGCTTGCTCTGTCCAGCCATGTCTATTATACAATAATACATCTCATGGACGTAAAAGTCTTATACTACGCTCACTAGTGCTTTACGAATAACAGAGAAGATATGTGAAACTGCTACACAGTATGTGATACTAATGCTACAACTACTACAGATGATACTTCTATTACTATCACAGTTACGAATGCGAATGTTAATTCCACTGTTGCTGCCACTGCTACTACTATTACTACTACCACTACTGATACTACTCATTACTATACTAAAACGATAGCGAATACCACTACTGCTATTACTAGCAATACGAAAACAAAACAATGAAAATGAAATCTTTGAGTTTTACGTCCCACAGTTATGCCGGCTAGGCTAAAAGAGGCGGTGATGATGAGAAATAAAAGAAATGGTGGAATAAATAAAGTGGGAGGAAACGGGAGAACGCCGAGAAACCCACACACACACGATGTCTGTCCACCACAAAGTTTATTTTGCGAGAGCTGCCATCGAACCATTGACCCCATCCACTAGAGATAAACGCTCAAACACTGAGCTTCATCCCATGAATACCTAATCGACCCTGGCATCTTGGTGATTTATTTGATTATGATATTTTGTTATATTTGTAGTATCATACTATAAACAATACAGGAACATGTAATACTATTTGGTATTTGCCTTCCTAATTGAACATTACTACAAATTGTACTGATCTTATGAGCACGCCAGTTCACCCTTTTGGCCTCCGTGGTCTTATGGTAGCGTACCACCACTTTATCATACGTTCTTTAGGTAACTACGGCTCAGACCGTATGGATGATGATGGGATGAATTGGTGGAATGAAAACAATGGGAAGAATCGGGACCACCCCGGAAACTCCCACGCACACGATGTTTGCCCACCACAAATCTCACATAGCACGAGCAGTGATTGATCCGACGACCTCTAGCACAAGATGTGAGTGTTTTTCCTACTGAGCCACCGTTGTTTCTCGTAGATCAAGCACCGGTTCACATTCTATGTAGACCGGCCATAATAAAAAGCATCTTTCCGTTTTTTTCTGTACTTAGAAGATAAATTCGGTACTACCAGACATGTCGACCCTAACGCGAAGTCGTAGAAGTTGTAGTAGCATTAGCAGTTATCCTAGTATTAATAGTAGAAGTAGTAGTAGTAGAAGCAGTAATAGTAATAGTAGTATAATACTTTGCAGTCTTGAATAAAGAGTCAGTTTCGCAAACACATTATGATTAACAGGCTGACAGTAAGACCGTACGAACACGTAGCGTTTGTGCTCGTCCCGGAATGTGCCTGGCCCGGTTAGTCCCGGTTAGGGCCCGGTCCAGTTTGATATTACTTGAAACTGGGCGCTCCCTGCTCGTGCAGGGCTCTTCTGTCGACAGATACCAGAACAAAAACAGTAAGTGATATAGGGAAATGGTTTTCTGCTATTGATTCTGCATCCAACGAATAGGTTCCATCTCATCCGTTAACTCTATATTCAAGCCAGAAGTGCTTCAAATTAGCAATTTCCGATTCTAACATTTAACCCATAGATGAAACGGCAACATACAGGGAGAAGACAATTTTTGTAAACGATTACGCGTGTATAGGCAACATATAATTTTCATCCATAATACTCTACTAAAATTGAAAAGGTTTTAAATGTATTAATACTTCTGGTTTCAACAACAGTTTCAACTTTTATCGTCATAGCATGTAACGATAACATAGCGAGAACTGATTTTTGAAAACGAGTTACCATCTAGAGCCAACATCAAGAGTATCCAAAATATCCTACCGAAACCATAAAAGCTTGAAATTTACTATTACTTCCGGTTTCAATTTCCAATTTCCGCCTAATAGAAATAGTAAATGGTTCAAGATGTGGTCCTTTGCAATCAATTCAGTGTCCAAAGAATGGATTTTACTTCCTTCGTTAAACCTTCTACTCTTCCGGAATTGGTTCAATTTAGCCATTTCCGGTTTCAACGTTTGTCGATATATAAAGAAAATGATAAATGATATTGAGAAGTGATTTCTGCAATCGATTTAGAGTCTAAAGACAACATATCATGATGATCTACAATACTCCAACAAATTCGGCTGTAGTTAGAATTTACTAGTACTACCGGTTCCAATTCTCATTTCCGTAAAGCAAAAATGGTAAAAGATATGAAAAAGTGGTTTTTTGCAATCGATTCATTGTCTCAAGAATCTCCTCGTTCTTCTCCGTGGCAGCTTTGATCAAAGCAGAATTTGTTAAAATTAGCCATATTCTGTTTGAACGTTCCTCGCCATAGAACGAAAACAGTAACAGAAAGCGAGAACATCTTTGTCCAAACGATTTAGTGTCTCAAGGCAACATAACATAATTATTTAAAACACCCTACCGGAAAAAAAGTGGTTCAAATTAACTTTTATTTCCTATTTCAATTCTTGTTTCCAGGAATCTAAACAATAGGAGATATCAGATACGGATTTTTATAATCAATTCGTAGGAAAGTGTTCCTCCAAGAATTCAGCATTCCAAGATAATTTTCCACCAATTCCTATTCAAACAAGAAGTAGCTGAAGTTAGCCAAGCTCGGTTTCAACGTGTATTGCTACAAGTTTCTAATCTATGACTAATAGTCTGAACTTGTTGCATACATTAGACGAGTTACCAGTACCAATGCCAAACTAAAAGAAGTGAGTATCGTTTCACAGTGTGAAACGAAGATCTCAAAACTATATGAATTCAATATTCAAACTTGAAGTAGTATTATCATCTGTCACAAAAGAAAATGCATGTTTTTCGAGGGATAGTCTCTTTCTATCACCTCTCGAAACACTTAAATGTTTTGATGGACGAATCACTAACCATAAATCGATAAATGAATTATATTTCGTTTTGCAGCTCAGACAAGATACGATAGAAATATAGTAAACCTTAATAGAAAGACAAAACATCTACGTTCTTTTACAAGCTTGAAACTTACGAATACTAGCAATATATATTTACAGAGTAGGGAGTTTCTGCTACGTTATTCTGTAGTTCATTGGATCCGTGCAGAACTACCACCCAGATGACCCGTGTTCGAAAGTTCGTGCTTTGCTTGTGTTAAAGGAAAAATATGATTACAATTGTAATTGATACGACATTCTGCAAATTTTGTTGTTCTTCTTGTAGTTATTAAGCGAAAAAGATGAAGTAGAATTTGACAAACGTAAAGACCGTTCTAAATTTTAATATATCAATCTATTAAAATGGTACAGTACCAATGAAGAGGAACCGAGCTCTAACCTATAACCTCAGCTTTCAAACCTTTGATTTACGGTTATTTGTGATTTCACGTTTATAGCAAAGACAACTATTTTTAAGAGTGTACTTTAAATAAATTACCTAAAGAAATATTGTTCAGAAAATTTTTATCCATTTAAATTATTGTTCAAAGGCCTTTGCCTGTAATAAGCCTTCTCCGAAATAAACGCAAATGAATTGTGTTGCCATCTTTGGAGCTCTTTTAAACTATGTTTATATGTTTGTGGCCAATCCTTTCGACAATGAGATCTCGGAAATTACAGGCTCTAGAAAGATGACGTTTTCACTGATCGATTGCAAATTTTGCGTAGATTGTTCAGTTTTAACTCAATATTTAAAAAAAAAACACGGCCATTATTTATTTATCACATTTTTACAGGTACACTTTAAGTGTTGAAATTAAAAAAATAACAAACTAAAGCAACGTATCCTACCTATTATACATTCCAACACCGTATAATTGTATATGGACGCTGCATAACTCTCAGGTGTTTGTTTCATCGCCAAATTATAATGAAAAACGAAGGATAACCATTTCTCTATCTAAGTTGAATCTTTATTGTTTGGAGTGTTTTGCCCAATGAACACCATATATCACTGACATTATAATTGATTGTATGTGTAATGTATTAGCTTATTTTAAAATGTATAAAACGATAAGCATGCCTATGTTGTGTATGGTTGCGAAATATGGTCTCTTACTCGGAACGAAGAATATAGATTGAAAGTACTTTAGAACAAGATCCTGTGACGAATATTCGGACCCAAGAGAAACGGGAATAGGGAATGGCGGAATCTTCATAACGATGAACTACATAATCTATACGGCTTATCCAACATTGTTAGGGTCATCAAATCTAGGAGGCTCACGTGGGCAGGTCATGCAGCCATGATGGAAGAAAAACGAACTCTTTCAAAATCTTAACTAGATGACCAGACGGAAAACGACCATTAGGAAGACTTAGGTGCAGATGGGAGGACAATATTAAGATAAATTGCGCAGAAATAGAAATACAAAGTAGAAACTAGATCAAAGTGGCTAAGGGTAGAAGTAATTGGAGAGCTTTTGTGAACGCGGCATTGAACCTCCGTGTTCCATAGGGAAAAATAAAAAAATAAATGAAATCTTTAAGTTTTACGTCCCACGGTTATGCCGATTAGGCTAAAGGAGACGGTGATGATGAGTGATGAATGAAAGTGGTGGAATGAAGAAAGCGGGAGGAAACGGAAGATCCCCGAGAAAACCCACGCACACGCTGTTCGTCCACCACAAAGTTCACTTGGCGGGGGCTGGGTTCGAACCTGGCACCCAAAGCACCAGAGGTGAACACTCTACCACTGAGCCAACGCGGCCACTGTGTTCCATAGGGCATAGAGTTTATTAGTTTATGTATTTGCTTATTACATACTACATGGAAGAAGAAAAATAACACAGATCATACATGAATTAAAAACCGGAAGTAGGCTCAAATCCTGCACACAGTACGAGATATTGAAAAAGTAATCGTAACAAATCTCCCCTAGAAAAAAAGATCTTGCCGATTTTTAGCAAGACTTCTTTCACTTGTGTGTGCAAAGGGACATGTACAGATGTGAGGAATAACTGGACATAAATGCTCATATATGAATGATGTGCTGTGCAAAAAGAGCGCAGGTTCAGCTAATATCAATAAAAACTAAGACGAGGTTTACAACTGAAAACTATATTGAATTATTATCAATTTTAATCCATAAACGCCTATGATCAACGAGATAGGTTTCAGTTATTTTGAGTGTGGTCAGCACATTGCCCTTTATATTTTTTATTTCTGGAACTATATATAACTAAAATCATTTTTTCTTTAGATATAAAATACTCATATTTAGTTCTAAACAAAACAGCGCAGTTCAAAATGTCAGTACGCCACATTTCTTTACATAAATAATTGAAACAAATGAATATATTTATACGTGTAAATGTAGAAGATAATGTGACAAACTCTGTAATAAATTAAATAATAGTTTTAATAAAGTAAACTGCAATGAAGTGCAAGGTATTGAAAGTTAGGGAAAATATTTGTCATGAAATGCTAAAACACAAGTTTATTCAATAGGTAGGGACACTTCACCTTCCAATATATAACTTGAAGTTGATTATCGATAGAATCTGAAATATATATATATTAAGAATGTTGGAGAACTCAGCATAAATTTCAAGTTCCATGGTTTTAAAATTATCCTTAAAATGACCAAACTAATGATAAATCCAGGGAGTGTTTTATTGAACTAGCTCCTGCTTCCTGTTTTGCCTATGAATCACTATCTAATTACATTATTACTACATGCTGCATTTTAGGTCAAGAAATATTTTTCCTTTGTATATAGCTCAGGAAGAAAAGTAACGTCAACATTTAGCAAATGTTGTTACTCATCTTTAATGTAAGCTCCCGCCGAAAATTGAACTCCGGTTTTAGAAAAGAGTATATATCTTACTGCAGTCAATTCTCACCTGTTGGGATTGGAACAAACGTTGCATTGGTAAGTAGGGATGAAACTGGTTAAGAATTTTGTGAACTGGAATCAGTCAGACATGTGACTCGGTAAGACTCGAACAAATCTGAAGAAAACAAAACATCATACACACGTAGCGGTCGTTAGTTCGATTCCCGGTGGAGCACTAACTAACTTGGGATCTAACTTGTAGGTCTCAGGCCGCTTTCTTCCTTCCCCTATCCTTTATTCCTTCCCTTTCTCCGGATAGTGTGCTCGCCGAGATACGTCATCTCTCAAACATGAGGGCTAAATAGCCATAGATGCCGAAAGCCCAGAAATCTAAATCCTAAAGGACTTAAACGTAGGACATTAAACTATTTTTTTAGTGTTCATTTAATTTTGAGACATGATTCTAGAAACACGATTCTGGGGTCTCTTCTCACTATATCTATGTTTGGCTATCTCTCTTGATGTGTATTGTTTGCCACATAAGTTTGTGCATGTTTTCCGCGCGATAGTATCTTTTGTCCCTTGAAGCTATGGAAGATATAAGAAAATAATTTGACTTAATGTAACTGACCTTAAAACATTTAAAGCTGTAGATCCTAGTAAAGCAACAAAATATATTGCAAATGCAATTTACACAACAAATAACACAAATAGTGTAACAAGCAGGGAAAGCAGAGAAAATGTTATACGGTAAGACGACAGAAACAAAAATCATATCCTGAATGTTTAAAGTGTATAGCAAGGAAACAAGCACGTGAGTGTGTGGTGTAGTGGGTAACGCTCTATCCTACCAATCAGCTGATTCATGTTGGAATCTTCAAGTGGGTTTTTTTTTCGTTGAAAGAACAACCATTACTTGTAATATTAGAATTTTGTATATGGTGTCATTCTGTTAGATTTTTTAAAAAATTCTTGTTTGAGGTAATATTATAAGGCTGCAAGTATGATTATACCGACGTAGATCAAAAGTAACGATGTTCTGGATTTCTTTCATTAATAAAATATAAAAATAAACTTAGCTTCGAAACTAAATATACAAGTAATTGAAATGAAAGTAGCAGGTTGGTCCAACATAACCTGAGGGCAGAAGAGCAAATCACCAAGCATAAGAGCATAAAGAGAAATGAAACCATATTAGTATATTTTGCTTTTATTATAAGATGTTTCAGTATGTTGAAAAAAGAAATCATGTAAACTATTTAATGAGAATATGATTAATAAACTAGTATTCATACCGAGTGGAAAGACGGTATGTATTCTCGAAGGTCATATTCTATTTGGAAACATTCACTTGAGAATGAAAAGAATGTAACATTTACGGAATCAACCCTATCAAGAGTTTGATTTCTGATGGGAGTTCATTTACTTTAAGATTCCAAGTTAAGTTGTAGAACCATGTCTCATATAGTTCATATGTTACACTAGCAATGAACCAACTGATCAGTCTTAGAACTATCAGTTTCAGGAAAACTGATTGGTTTGTGAACTGTGAAATGTTACTATTAATCTACAAGCCAAGCTTGGATCAATTTCTATGTAACCTTTAATAAAGTCATAAATTTGTGTATAAAAGTTGATCGCTAGCTAAACTATTATGACCCATAATTAAACTTGATTCTTAGCTTCCTAAAACTATGTTTCTAGGTTCACAGGAGCAAATCCTGGTGGGATGAGAGGGACATGTCCCCTCCAATTTTGGAACTGAGGGGGACTGTCCCTCTAATAATGCGAGTTGAAATGTGTTTTGGGGGAAGAAAAGTGATGATTTGTGTCCGATTGCCACAAAGGAAAGTAAGATGACATTGAGGTCCCCCAGAATAAGCCTCAAATCTGCCTGCCTCTCAATGTTGAAGACAATTCCGCACCCTTAATCCTCCACATCATTGTTTTTCAACTTTATGAATACTTTGAACATCGCTCAAAAAGTATTGTGATCAATCTTACCGTTCCTCCCTTCAAATTTTGAAGACAGGCTTGTGCTGATGTCTAGGTTCCTAATATGGGTTCAAAAGACCTGTAAATATATTCTTAAAAAAATTGAATATACAATTCGTTTAAAAATATGGGTTGTGGCAATCTTTAAAGTTGAGACAAACTAGCTGAAATACTCATTCTTCGAGCAGAAGAATAAGTTTATGGAAATGGTATTTGCGAAATATTCAAACCTCTTCCCCAATAGAATAGCATATGAATGAAAGTGAAATGAAAAATCCAAGTGAATCCAACTGCTAAACATATTGTAGATTTATTTTAAACAGCTAAAATGCTTAATCACATTGGCCAGCTTATGAACACAAAATGGGAAATTGAGATATTGTAACAATTCCCTTGCTTTCTTTGCTAGAGCTGGAATTCCCGAAAACGATGCACCAGGTGGTCACAGATTTGTAAGAACGAGTTTAAATGTCGATTTTCGTCTTCTTGTAATAAGAGAGTCGTCAAAAACTCTCTTTCTTTATATTTTTAATACTCCTTTCGTCGTTTACAACATGTATTGAATGAAAGTAACGTGAGGAAAGCCCGGAGAGAGTTAACTAACAGGGAGAAAGCAGACTTTGATAAAAAAGAACTTCGCGGTCCTACTTCCCGAGGTAGTAGTGCACACTTAAAGTGTTAATATTACAAACTGGTGAAGCTCAATAGCCAGAAATAGTGGGGAAAAAGAGTCTTAAAGACCCCAACTTGACGCATGTATAAGACGATCCTTAAAGTTATCAAGTAACGGCGAGGCAGAGTTAGAATAAGCCAGCTCTCACGTGCAAAGGTTCAATTCATGCTCGAGTCTTTATTTGTTTTTTCCTTTAACCAAGAAAGTAGCCATTTTCAACTACGAGTAAAATATTAATTCATCATATATTTGTGAAGTTTTGTCAAGTTTCTAGTAGACGTCAGCTAAGCATTTTCTTCCAAGTACTAAATGAATTCAAATATTCATTTCAAATTTCATTCGATTTCTCGTGATGATCGGACAGACAATCAAGATGTAACTTTTACATATTGACCGCGTATTTAGAGCATGTCCCTTTTCCCCTCAAAAGCGGATTTTTAAAGACAACGGAAGATGGGCTCACATATTTGAAAATCAGGTGTTTATGTTCATCTCTTCCTCTTATGATATATGCGTTAATGCATTATAGAAACCCGACTGGACCAAATGCTAAATACAGTATATTAAAAAGATTATTTCAAGTGCTTCATCCGTTTTGCTATGATGACAAGACACAACCTCGATGTCATCGTTCTTAACTATTGAGCAAAAATAATACAAATTACACCTATTTCCACTTAATACCGAAAGTTCTAAACACGGTCCGAAGTGTTATGTATAGTTTTTAATACCTATCATTTTTCATGTTGTCAACAGTCAAGTAGCAAATTTTGTCTGTAAAATGTATATTACATTGAATTTAATGTTACGCTAGTAGCAAATAAAGCATACAAGCTAAAACATTGTTCAGTTCCAGTTCTGAAGTGATTTCCTTTCCTGGCTTTTTTTTTTTTTACTTTTTCGTTTCTATTCACAGTCTTCAAGATTTTTGCCATATACTTTTCTCAACGTTTAAGTTCTTTAGGCTAAAAGAGGCGGATGATTAATGAGAACGAATTCTAGTTAAAGTAAAATTTTAATTGACTCTTAAAGGGAATCCAACCCGAGAGTATTTTCTGTCTAACAACTTTATGCATGTCTTCCGCGAAATAGTATCTTGCCCCTTGTTGCTATGAAAATAAAATACTACACATTACCCCATATCATTTCTTTAGTAGTTTCCTATTTGCTGATTAGATAAAAAAAGGTATTCCTAGGCATTGTGGCGAAAAAGTTATTTGCTTTTTCGTCCATTGCACGAAAATCAAAAACTGAACGTAATAAAACGAAACAAAAAATACAATGCGATGTAAAGTACTTGGACTCTTTCGAGAAATCACTCAATGTCGCGCTTTGCTTGCAAGCGCTAATCGTGATGGTGTAATCGGTAACACCGTGGGCTCAAATTCACGTGGTCCTAAGATCGATTTCCCCTGAAGCCATACTTTTTTATTTTCTTTACAACAATAGTTTCTTTCTTAAAATTATCCAGTCAT
Organism: Thermobia domestica; assembly: GCF_964235325.1. NCBI lineage: Eukaryota > Metazoa > Arthropoda > Insecta > Zygentoma > Lepismatidae > Thermobia > Thermobia domestica. The sequence goes on along the minus strand of NC_137471.1, from coordinate 114,634,755 downwards.
CTGCAAAAAGGAAGTTGTGTAGAATCACAACATTTTACTCTTGTATTCACATTATCGCGAAGAAACCTGATTATTTCTTGCAGTTCAAACCGTAGACAATAAGTTAGTGAATAATGATTTTCGGCTTTCTATAAATAATGTCCAGTGTGTTGTCGTCGGGAGAACTCTACACTATAGACCTTAAAATCGCAAGTTTCTGAAGAAAACAGTGTCTATTTATTATTATTATTATTATTATTATTATTATTATTATTATTATTATTATTATTATTATTATTATTATTATTATTATTAGTATTAGTATTAGTATTAGTATTAGTAGTAGTAGTAGTAGTCGTAGTAGTAGTAGTAGTAGTAGTAGTATCACCAGGATGACTAAAGAAGAAGAAAAAGACACATAGTTGAAGCTATTGACAGAAGAGAAGAGATATACTTATGTCAGATTCTTTTTAGGTTTACATATGAAGGTAATAATACTATATTTATGGATTGACAGGTAGAATTATTATTTTATGAGAACAAGAAATGAAGTACAAATATTCCTTAGGTGGTAGTAGTAATGAATTTTGTTTCGCCCTTCTTCTAGATAGGTTGCGTTGATTTTGAGTTTAACGTCCCTTTCAGCAGAAAGGCTATATGAGACGGGACTTACTGATTAACTTGAAACCCGAAACACATAAGCTCCTGCCGGGAATCGAACTGGGGTCCTTTTCTAGATAGGAAGGTGAGGTGAAACCTTGAATAGAATCGTTCTTGTGACTACAGTTGTAAATGTGATCACTATTTGTAATTTGTGTTATTCCTTTAATACTTTATCTTTGCATGTAGCGTTAAAGATAATTATTTTTTCGAGCAATCACATGGAAAATTTGAAGACATGTAGTTGGTAGAAATTACGTGTAGTTTTGTAAATTCGCACACAGATCGAGGTAACGAAGCGAGAGTAATTTGCGTATGTCTCTTGAACAAACAAGTCAGTTTCTCTGCCCTGGCCATCCTCCCTCGTAGAGTATGCGATAGCAAGGTGGTCTGAAGATCTTGTAATCTACGGATCCATTCCCGCGCACACAGAACAAATTTTATTTCCTGAGCACAAAAAAAGAAAAAAAAACGAATCAAGACGCATGAAGTTTATTGCCGACAAGTAAGACCAAACCGAAGGTATGGGTCATTACGTGATTTGTTTAAAGAAACAATAAAATGGAGGAAAGTTGTTTTGTCTGTGTCTATGAATGGAGTATAAATAAAAGAAGAAACTACACTTCTGTCCAGAATTTCTGTCACATGTATTTCAATATTACATAGATATTAATAACTCTCCTTCTTATGATATAAAATATTAAATGTCTTCTTAGAAATATGCTACAAAGGAAACCAAATATTTACAAATATAATACTTTAAAATTAAGAAATAAAAAGTTGTGGTTAACAAAAGAAATCTCCGAAACGCAACGCCAAATTCCAAGTTCCATTTTCGTAAGCGAGGCAAACGCGCGCCAAAATTTACAGAGAGAGAGAGAGAGAATTTTATGCTTTATTAGAAATACAACGTAAATATTTCATAATGTTAGTTACTATACACATTGCACAGCTCTAATAATAATAGATATTAAACATTTTATACGTGAACAAAGAAAAAGAAAATAACCCACAAAATATGGGAAGCGATCAGGCAGTTTTTGATAGTGATTTTCTATATGCGTTTATTAACAGTCTGAACCTGAGCATACCTTCGTAGTGTAGACGGTTATTGCACGCTCCAAAAGTATTTTGTTTTTATCCTCGATCATCAGTTCGAACCCCATAACCTACGCTTTTTTCGAAAAGCTTTATTCTGTCAATTTCTTAAAAGCAATGATTTGTTCTTATAATTTTACCCCGACTAGATTTGCTCATATTTCTCCTATTAGTAATTTTCATATTAGATTTGAACACGGCTGTGTGCAATATAGCAGCGCGCTCCGCGCACCATTCATCACACAGTCCATTGTTCCTTCTATATTCGTGGGACCTAGATTTTCTTCTGTTGTCTTACATTTTGCAAGAACATCTTACTTACTGTGAACATATTATAAGTTCATGCAATATTTAAATACAAAATTTATTTTTTTTTCCTTTACAAATTCCTCTAAATGCAGAGTTGCATGAAATACTGACCATCAGCCAAGCAATTACATTCCACAATAGTTGCCAACTCTCATTTCGAATTTCTTCATGTTTAGGGTCAGGAGTTGTGGACGTATAAGCTTAATATTGCCCATATTCCCCATGTGGGCATATTCCTCCAACTTACCTTAGTGTTTAACGCGGCTCGGGAATAAAGGGCAGAATAGCTCGAATGGGCGCTAATTATCTTCTCAATATCTTTAAACTTATCTAGTTAAACTATTATTTTTTATACAAAATTTATCTTAATGATAAGCCAGGATAAGCCTTGAGACAAGGCATAGCGTTTAAAGTGAATATGATGATAACAGACAACGATGGATGTGAACGCTGCTGAATCGCATTTAAAACTATTATGATAACACTTAATTTACCTTACTCATAACCTTAAAAGAACATAAGTTGAGAAATTTAAGCATAGAATCTTAAAGACCATTTAGAGAAAAGGAAAACTCACTGCAATATTTATTAATTAGTATGAGAATTTTAGAAAATAAAAGGATTACTATGCAATGTTAATTCTGGACTTTTCTTTGCCGTTCGTTTAATTTATTATTCCTTAGACTGACTAATTTCTACAAATTTAACTTGAAAATGGAATGACTGCATTTAGTAGGTATATTAATATTTTCATTATCTTTATATAGCGTTCCCACCTCAAACACTCAAACATTCCCTCAAACACTAAATATCTCTCGTTTAGTGTGCGTACGCAAAACGGAAATATTCATTTTGCTTACAGATAAGATGACAGTGAGATAATGATATAAATTGCTGGAAGGTCTGTAGGGGAAACGGGAGTAGGCCAAACGGGAAGGCACTGTTTTTGGAAGATGAGAACAGCCTCGGGGAAATCACGTGTACTGATTGCAAGTACCTGGAAGATTTTGTCATAGATTTTGACAGCTCCAAATCAATATTCATTAAGTGAACTACGAGTGCAGTGGTATCGGTAGTCTCGTTTACTTTCATTGGTGTTGTTCTTATAAAGATGGACAACAAAAATATTTTACTGTTCGAACATTTCAAAGAATACTTTTTCTTAAAGGCTGAGAATAATGGTGGACAGAATTTAAAAGTTAATTGTCTAAAGTGTCCCAGCGGGAAATATTTATCAAAAATTAGCGGTGTGCGAATTAGACAATTTATATTTGGGGGGGATAAAATTAATCCAACTTGACGTAGAGTCTGAAGGTGCAATAATTCAAAATGAGACAATAATACCTTACCCTCCCCCACATACACACATAAATGTGATGTGACATCTGTAATAAATAAGGGATTTATTAATTCAATAAATCTACTGACAATAACTATGATTATATTGTTCACATGCACACAGCACACCGAAGCTTTCTAAACGTGTTTAAATCTTGTACTCGTAGCACTCTAGGGTTTATTTACTTAATAATTTGGCTCGAGTGGTAACAATGATCAAAAACACATGTTTTTTTGCTTATATTGAAATCTTCCACTTTTTGTACAGCTTTCCGAAAGAAAACCTACTTCAGTGTTATAAAAACTCAAACATTATCAGTGAAACCGAACTTACTTTAAAAAAAATCTACATATTAGCCTCTCATACGGAAAATGGATTATTGCTGGGCCCGATTTCTGGCATCAAGGTTAAATCGAAAGCTAAATATTTAAAAACTCGCAATTCAAATTTGGAGCTTGCGCTTCTACTTGTCGCTAATGCTGCGCTCTCCATTTCTTTCAAATATCGATTCAATGATGGAGCTTTGGCGTGGGAGGCCCGGGTTAGATTCCCAGAGGGAGCTCATGTAGTTCGGATTCCACGTTAATCAGTAGGTCAACGTGTCATATAGCCTCGCTGCTGAACGGGACGTTAAACTCAAAATTAAAAATGAAAATGAAATGAAATTTTTCAGTTTTACGTCCCATGGTTATGCGGGTTAGGCTAAAGGAGACGGTGATGATGAGTAATGAGTGAAATGGTGGAATAAAGAAAGTGGGAGGAAACGGGAGAAAACCTACGCTCACGGTGTTTGTCCACCACGAAGTTCACTTGGCGGGGGCTGGGATCGAACCCGGGTCCCCAAGCACCAGAGGTGAATGCTCTACCACTGAGCCCCCGCAACTCAAAATCAAGTCAAATCTATGATGGTGCTCAGGAAATAGGCACTTATAATTACTTTACTGTTAGGATACAGCTGAGTTGATTCACTATGTTCTATGTTATCAAATGAATATAAACATTACATTAAAGTTTTCCAGACAAGATTTTTGGCGTGGACAGCAAACTGTATAGCGAAAAGAAAGATAGAAAGTGATGGGTTAACTTTAAACGGCCCGCTCCAGTTGAAGTGCTTATACAGACACAGACAGACAATGAATGACACAGAGAATCAGTAGTATTAGCAAATGCTAAAACAAATCTTCGGCTCTTACTCACTTTCACTAACGTTTCTGCTCACTACGGACGCATCGTAAGCATATAAATTAACATATATCTACGAGAGAATATATAGGCCGAACTCAGATTTTGAGTACAGTGTCAAAAGTTCATTTCCGTAAACTGTAAAAGGCAGTGATGCTCAAGCAATAATTGTCCACTTATATTCTATTAAATCCACTTGTTCTATTTATGAGATATTACAAATCTTATGCAAACTTGCAAAACTAAAATGAAATATAACAAAAATTAAGACAAGATGATAATCGATACAAATGTAGAGGATGGATATGACATGCCCGAGTATGATGGAAAAAGCTATTTGTTTACTTCTTGGCCAACCACTAAGAGCATTTATAAATCCATATCTTACTTTGTTATGCTCAATTAGTACATTCAATATTCACGAACGACGACAAACTGAAGGGTATGAGGGACGTTGCATGTAACAACTGTAGTCACAATATTATAGTTAAACTAAGCCACGGAACAAATACTGAACAGTTTACGTCGCTCATTTTGAAATACCGTTAGCAGATTAAACTTACAAGAAATGGCAAAAATCAGTGAAATTTGGCGTTATACTAAGGTTGGTTTTGGGGGTAAAGCGAGGATCCCCGGTGGGAATACTTCAGTTGATATCGTCGGCAAAAGTATCTTTACATTGCCGTGACGGGCATGTGACCAAGCAGTACTCCAAGGAAGGGATACTTGTAAAAGAATTAATTTTGAAGAGTTTTTTATTTGACTAGGGATTAACATATGTATAGGGAGTAAAGACACATATGTGAAGCATCAGTACACTGTCATCTCTGACAAGATTCGTCTTCTCAGCTTTTCTATTTATTGTTTTATATGTTAAGTTAAACAGCACAACATGTATCAAAGTGATATCGTAGATCTTATTATTTTTTTTAAATTCTGTCTGTAACGTGTTGTCAAAACATTTATCTCCAGACATGATGTAGAGAGAAGAGAAAGAGATACATCTGTAATATATGTATATGTGATTTATGAAATAAGTGTAGGAATTACGTAGTTAAAGGACACGTGAGAGAGTGAAAATTAGATATAGAAGTCTGAACTTTCAGAAACGTCCTAGATAGGTGAAAATAGTTAAAAATTGAAAACGGTACAATGTAATTTATCTTTCTTTTCTTATATTCTAGTATACTTTTTCTTTCACATCCAAACGTCTCTATTCAGGATACGAGATAAAAGTGAAGAGAGAAACATTTAAATTTCATACATGTCCAAAAACATAACATGGCGGGATAGTCCTCCATTTGGAGGGAAAAGTATTACTATCTAAGAGCATCACTTAGAGAAACAACCACGAGATAAATCTGCAGAAATTCCATTCACGTTCAGTTCTAAGAGATAGGAATTAATGCAAAGAAAACAAAAATAATAATACGCATCATGCAGAGACCGAAAAAGTATGGAAAACTAAACAAAGTGAGAAAAAAAGGAAACAGGGAAAAGAAAAAGCAAAACACATGAGAATAAAAGAAATTTTAACACTTAACACTGCAGTGGTCGCGCGTTCTACTGTTGTAGAACATGTGTTTTATTTTTAGAATCCTGAGCAATTGGCAACACGCTCGACCATAAGCGGTTACGTACCTTTCTTCGAAAACGTTCTGTACATTCGAGCTAATTTTCAGCGCTTGTTCTTGCACCCCCGGTTTATTTGAATCCCCCAGAAAGATTAAAATGCTTAGCGATTTAAAATTGATATTCTCTGCTTTTCTTGTGATTGCTACAAAATTGAATAGGTCCCTCAAAGTTATTACTTCATGTACTTTAGTAGTACAAAATGGTATAAAGTGGTGAACTATTTAAAATGGACCTTCTTTGCTGTTCTTCTGATTGGCACAAAAGTATAATAGACCACTCAAATTTATTGTCTCTATTACTTCAATGGCACGAAAAGGTATAAAATGCTGAGTTAGTTAAAATAAGCTTTCTTCGAATTTTCTGGTAAGTGAAAATTTATTCCTTCGTTTATTTGAGTAATACAAAAGCTATAATAGCTATAATGGCCCTTCACTTTTTCCAGTTGGTACATAAGGAAATAATCTATTAAACTTTTATTCATTCTTTACTTTTTTTCTGGTTCGTACAAAACTATATACCACATCTAAATTTACTTGTTACAAAATGATACAAAATTCTGAGTTAGTTAAACAATGGTCCTTCTTCGCTTTTTACTTCTTGCTGCAAAATTGAAAAGCTCACTCAAAAGTTGTCCCTTCGTTTGTTCAAATAGTAAAAATGGTATTGAACTTCTGAACCAGTTAAATGGTAATTTATTTCCTTTTTCTGGTTTGTTTATCTAAATAGTACAAAATGGTATAAAATGCTCAATTAGTTAAAATGAACATTAATTTGTTTCTCGTTCGTATAAAAGCAGGACACCCAAATTTATTCGTTCATTTATTTGAGTAATACAAAAGTTATACATAATTTCCTTTTTCCTTTTTCTGGTTAGTACAAATTTATCCGTTTGTTTATTTAAATAATATAAAATGGTTTAACATACTCAGGTAATTAAAATGGCATTTTTCGTACGTACAAAATTGAATAGGTAACTCAAATTTATCCCTTCGTTTGTTTAAATAGCACAACATGGTCTATAAATTCTGACCTTGTTAAAAATGGCATTTCTCGTTGGTACAAATTTGAATAGACTACTCAAATAGATTCCTTCGTTCATTTAAACAGCACAAGAAGATAAGAATTCTCAGCTAGATAAAATGGATCATCTTCTCCTTTTTTAGGTTAAAACAAAGGGTACATAAATTCTGAGCTAGTTAAAATTGCATTTCTCGTTGGTACAAAATTGAGTAGGTCACTCCAAATTATCCCTTCGATGTTTAAATACTACAAGGTGATATAAAATTCTCAGCTAGTTAAAATGGCATATCTTTACTTTCTTTATCCTTAGTACAAAAATAAATACTCCATCCAAATCCATTCTTTCGTTTATTTGAATAACCCAAAAAGTAAAGATTACATAAATTGTGAGCTAGATAAGTCGCGTTTCTTTGATTTTTTCTCGTTAATACAAGTAAATAAGCCACTCAAGTTATTCCTTCTTCACTTTTCTTCTGCTAAGTACAAAACTGAATAGGCCACACAAATTTATCCGTTGCTCTGTTTAGATTTATTCGGGTTTAAATATTTGTCCTTTTGAAAGCGAAAGACAATACCCTTGGTGCATGTAGTAGTTGATGACCAGTTACAAAATGAGGAAACAACATCCCAATATCTGGCTTTGTTTACGAGTTATTCCAGTATAAATAGTTAACCTTTAATCTCGATGGTTTCTACTTTTGGGACATCTGGTAGTTTATGAATTATTACGAAATATGGAAACTGCACCTCAGTATGTGACTGCGTTTACGAGCTATTCGGGTTTAAATTTTTAACCTTTGGCCTCGGTGGTCTGTACTTTTGGGATTTGTAGTAGTTGGTGACCTATTACTAAATGTTGAAACTGCACCTCAATATGTGACTCCATTTACGATTTTTCGGGCTTAACATTTTAACCTTTGACCTTGACGGTCAGTACTTTTGAAATATGTTGTAGTTGGTGAGCTATTACTAAATGTTTAAACGACACCTCAATATGTGACTCCGTTTACGAATTATTCAGCTTTAAGTATTTGACCTTTGCGCTTTATGGTCATTGTTTTTGGAACATACAGTAATTGATTAATTATTGTTAAATGTGGAAACACCACCTCAATATGTGATTCCATTTACGAGTTATTGGAATTTAAGTATATGACCTTTGACCTCGAATGTCAGTACTTTTGGGACATGCAGTAGTAGACGACTTATTGTTAAATGTGCAAACACCACCTCAATATGTGACTCCGTTTACGAGTTATTAGGGTATAAGTATGTGACCTTTGACCTCGATGGTCAGTACTTTGGAACATGTAGTAGTTGATGACCTGTTACTAAATGTGGATACAACATCTCAATATGTGGCTCCGTTTGGGTTTAATCATTTGACCTTTCACCTCTATGGTCAATACTTTTCGTACATGTACACCTTGTCTCAAAAAGGTTGAGCGCATTCTTTATTGGTGTTTTGAGGCAAATATTTTTTAAGTCCAGCTTCGGGTATCTTCGGAAAAAAGTAAACCAGGTTCGAACCTCCAAGCCAGCCTTTTCAATCGGGAAAAAGGTTTGCAGATGTGTTTTTCTTCTTTTAAATATAATAAGACCTGTTACCAAGTGTAGAAAAAAGGCAACATTGATTGAAATACTTAATGATACAATATTTCGTAACCTTGTTTTAATGTCAGCACTGCTTGTTTGTCATTTAGCTCTCCATACATAATTGAACATTTAGATACGTTAAAGAATCTTTCCATATGTAAAAGAATGCTCAAAGTTAAGACATAGAACATACTTATCGGCTGAGTACTAAAATAAAAGTCAAAGTACAACCAAAACAGCGTTTGTAGTGGATATGAATGGCATAATTATCTTAAGAACCGTTATAGATGTTTTGCTAAAAGCATGTTTACGAAAGTCCTTGTGTTGGCTCACTGGTAAGCTGTCGGATTTTAAATCATAAGGTTGCGAGTTCGATTCCTATCTCAGTCAATGCATTTTAAAAAATTATATTTTCCGCAATGAATGAAAAATTATATAAAATAATTACATTAAAAAACACCAGTTGTATATATATAACATAATCATTGCAGAACATAGTAATTATTATGTTTAAAATATAACATCTGAGATAGGTAGGTATTCACAGTAGGTCGGTATTATATATGAGAATGTTAAATACAAGTTAGGAAAATCGTTCAATAGCAATAAATAAAATATGTAGTGTACTTATTTGCAGCTATTTGCCATATAGTGGATACTTCTCAATATTCATATTATGTTCAATGAATATCATTTATGCTCAATGAATATCATTTATGTTGTTGAAAAAATTATTCGATGCATAAAGAGAGGGTATAAACAGAGAATCCAAAGACGCAACCCTCGCAAGAAATTCATGAACCCCAAAGGTCACGTGAGCAGACTGGAATTGTCCTTATGAAGCATGCCACAGCAGAAAGTCTTTACATAGATTTTCAATTCAATTCCCATTGGCGTAACTAGGATATTTTCCTAGGGGGGGCATGGTCCATTTGTTCTGAAAAATTTGAAGAATCTTTTAGAAGACCTTGTTATGATGTTATATATGGTCTTTCTTACCCCGCACTCATTATCAACACCAAGTTATTTAGTTCTAACACAACACTGTCGTGTAACATTTCAGTGAAAATTTATTTTTTAGAAATTTGCTAAAAAATATTCCCTATATTCTGATGCTACTATATAACTACCTAAAATCTAATTATGGAAACTCATAATGTTCTATTACTGTTTTACTAAAGCAATTCTGAGCAAAAGTACATTATTCGTAAACGATAACTGTCATGCTCTCAGTTTACTCTTACACATTGGTAAAAGTGGGTCTGAAAAGATAGGGGGGCGAATGACGTCACGCCGTCTCCCGTGCCTATTTTTGCCCATTGCATTTTTTAGGAATTGGAGGGGCACCGTATATAGTTTTGGAAGTGGGAGAACGGTGTCCTCCCGCGTTCCCCTTTACTTTTACCCCTGCTCTTACATCTTATAGAAACACAAATAAATATACAAGCAGTGACATAATTTAAAGTTATAACTTTTTAAAAATCAGTCATGGGCTAATGTTTATTCATTTATGTATTTAAAGTAAAGTGTAAAATTTTTTCATTGTCGTTTACTAATGTTGCAGTTTAATTACATAAATCTTTGCGAACAAAGAAATACAATCAACTTTTATACACAAAACATTTCTAACTAATAAAACAGAAACAATGGTATACAAAATAGTGGTAGAAATATAGTTGACAAACTTCCCGAACGACTTAAATATTTTTTTTTTAAAAATACAATTAGAGTGAAGCAGATCAACAATACGAGAGGAGAGGACATGTAGACGGACTTGAGGGACCCGTTTTCCTATAAAAGATGTTTCCCATTATCTTTTCAATTAAATATTAAATTACACACCTTACAATTTTCGAGAGGACGTATGATAAGTGGCCCTGATGGACAAGCAGATGTGATTGTAAAAATTAAAACAACAAACATTTAATGAAACAAAGATTCAACCAGCAGAATTGATTGATAATAATATTGATCACAATATTTTGAGAGAGAGAGAAAATATAACAACACTTGTAATATTCCTGAATTACATTATGAGCTTTTAAGCATATTGTTGTAGTTACATCGTTAGCGTCAACCGTTGGGAAATATCATTACAGCCAGGGGACACCCACGAAGAGGTCCACCGGACCCGAACCCTCAATATATATATATATACAGAGCCGTAGTTAAGGGGGGCCAGCGGGGCGCCCGCCCCGGGCGCTGTTAGCAAGGGGCGCCGAACGAGCAAGGAGAAAGAAAAAGTGATGTTGGACATGAGTAAAAGACAAGTCGCCCCCAGAAAGTATTGACACTCTGTTCGATCAATATTTCTGTTGGTTATCAATGAAATACGTAGATTTCTTAAAAATTTTATTGCTCGCTTCGCTCGCAATCCAAGAGTTTAACACTGCAGTGGTCGCGCGTTCTACTATTGTAGAACAGGTGTTGTATTTTTGAAATTCTGAGCAGTTGGCAACACGCTAGACCTTGAGCGGTTATGTACCTTTCTCCGACAACCTTTTGTACATTCCAGTCTATTTTCAGCCCTTATTCTTGCACCTGCTCCGATTTGTTACATGATTTCATTCGTGTTCTACTATTGTAGATCGCGCGACTAGTGGCGTACTGGTTTGTTTCGTATTAGTGATTTATTTCGTTTTACATTTTCACGTAATTTTTGTGGAATACTTGCTTGTATATATTTTAAATGTCAGAACATAACAGAGAACAGATGCTTCTTTGGTTAGAGGAGGCAGAAAGTGACTGTGAAAGTGTATTTGGGATCAAAGACATGAAGGAGGTCGAGGAAAATTTTGTTGAATAAACAGTTGAGTGCAGCCATACGAAAATGTACCAGACATTATATCGGAATAAGAAAACATTCCAGTACAAGCCAGTGTTGAAGTCACGGGTCCTGCTACACCACCTTTTGTCGACATACGTGCGTTTTATATCGGTAGAGGGAAAAGTTAGAACCTTCTCGCTGGTATGTAGATCTCATAACGCCAAGAAACTCACGAACTCCCAATTTGAATATAATACCAGGTTTGGCCCACAAGGCATTATTTTCATGCGTAATTGGTTATGAACGTACTTGGTGTTAATGCTCTTATATATTTGGAGCAAATAAAACTATGAAAATGTCAGATGCAAGAATTTTCTGCAGGATCTAACTTTTGAGTTGATAAAACCAGCGAATAGCCAACGTTTAGCCATGGAATCCTTTGCGAAAGAGCTTCGACACAGAGGAAGACTTCTGCTTGGCTTCAGCGAAGGTGTTCCATTACAACAAGACAGAGCTTCAGGAGTAGGAAAGTGTTTCCTTTGTGGCCACTCTCGCAACAAGTCAACAAGAAAAAAACTAGGGATGGCCTTTTTCGAAAAATCTGTTTTTCGATTTTCGGAAATTTCATTTTTCGTTTTTTCGTTTTTCGCTTTTTCGAAAAATTTTTTGTTTTTCGTTTTTTCGAAAAATTTTTCGTTTTTCGTTTTTCGAAAAATTTTTCGTTTTTCGTTTTCCGAAAAATTTTTCGTTTTTCGTTTTTCGAAAAATTTTTCGTTTTTCGTTTTTCGAAAAAATTTTCGTTTTTCGAAAAAATTTTCGTTTTTCGAAAAAATTTTCGTTTTTCGAATAAAATTTCGTTTTTCGTTTTTAGTTTTCGAAAAAGTATTTTTCGAAAAAATGTGGCCATCCCTAATCTCAAGATTAAAGAGATTCGCAGTCACGTCCGGATGTGTCCAACACTGGCACTAGTACCCGTAGAGTATATTTCTGATGGTTTGTTGATCAACATGGAGGCTGTCCGATTAGACGAAGAGTCGAAGTCTTCAATGATTAGGAGCAATGGCTGGAAAATCGAAATTTTTCTCCGGAAAGTTGGAATTGTAGCAGTCACAGGAATCGAACAAATAAAGCAGTAGAAGACTGACACAAATGCTTAAACAAAATATTATCCAGAACCCCTGCACATTTCCAATCTTGTGAAGACTATTGAGGGAAGATTCTATATGTAATCATGTTTTCAGAAGAATGGAAATGCTGAGCATTACTCAAAAGAACGGAAAAGCCATGTATATGAAAGTTGACGATAGGATACAGTCAATACTTCATAATTTGAGAGAACATGTTGGCCTGAGAAAATGTCTCAGTCGCTTGAGCTTTGTATGTACATAACCTTGAACAATTTCCTATGGGGGCGCGGTGGCTCAGTGGTAGAGCGTTCACCTCCGGTGCTTGGGGTCCCTGGTTCGATCCCAGCTCGCACCGTGTGGACCTTGTGGTGGACAAACACCGTGCTCGTGGGTTTTCTCGGGGTTCTCCCGTTTCCTCATTTCATAGCGTTGCACCATTTCATCCATTATTTTGCTCATCAGCATCTCCCTTAGTTACGCAGCCCCATTCGAGGTCCCTCGTGACTGTATGTTTAGCGTATGCGTTTTCGGTTCGGGAGACCGGGTTCGATTCCAGCCTGGAGCTTAAGTGGTTTGTATCTCATGTTATGCTGAGTTCACGTCTCTATAGCTGAGTAGGACGCTACACTAAAACCAATATCCTCATCATCATCGGAACACATTTGCAAGGTGTTGAGCTTAAAATAAAAACTAGATTGCGAATCTTCTATTTATATGTTTTCTTTTCACTTGAAAAATATTTTGAGTCTCTTTAAAAGAAGAAAACACAACAATCATTTGAGATTTTACATTTAAAGAAAGAAAAAAATGATTAATTAGGCTTATATTATATGGAACTTCTCCACTTTATAGTATAAAAATTTGAGATGGGCCATTTATCTTGATACGCCCATGTAATTTTGAAACTAATTGACAAAAATGGCTGGAATTTTGTAAGATGCAAATAACGACAAGGGAACTCTGTCTAATAAACTCTGCAGTACCAACAAATTAATAGTGTTGCCAACATAATATAAAGTTATATTTTTAACGCCACTATGCCATGTTATTACATATCTCAAATCTAAATATTAAACGAAACCTTACAACACAAATTTGTTATTCAGTGTTGCAAATTAAGGACGCTGCAATATGACAAGCATCTAAACTTTAGAAACCTGATAATAGTATTAATAAAAGCAGAGGCGGATTCAGGACGAATTCAACGGTGAGGAAAGAAGGTAGTGAAAGATTCTGTTTTCTCTCTCACCGACTTTTGCAGCACTGGTGATTGTGAAACTCAGGGAGGTGAATAACCTTTCCCCCCCTGGATCTGTCTATGAATAGAAGTGAGACGGACAGTGAAATGCAAACCCGAAATACCTTAGTGTCGAATACTATGACCATGGCTTATTTCGAATGAATACAAGAAATTAAAAATTAGACTTTTTTCGAAAAATTTCTTACATAAACAGAACGTCTAATCACGTAGGTGATTCTCAAAAGACGTAAACTTCTCGGAGTCGTTACAGCAATTTGATATCTCAAATCGTTCAGGAGATATGAAAAACGTGAATACTGATAGTGATACTCCTAAAAATGACGTATTTGGGGATTGTTCGTAATGTATCTTGATTCTCTTTGCTTTTATAACATTACAGAAACAGATTTTGGTACTTGTAATTACAATAAATTCTTGCAATTACATAATTTTAACCAGTGTTGCAAACTTTACCAATGTGTATCACATCTCCAGATCAGTTTGAGATATCAAATTGCTGTAAACTGCATTATGATCTTTACGTCCGTTGAAAACCTTCTATGTTGTTGGATATGATACTCATCCAAGCAGTTATCGAAATAAAATCTTTCTGGAAAAAAAGTCAAATTTTCAATCCCTTACGTGAAGACTAAGGAGCATGGAAGCTTCTCAGTTGCGGCAAGTGACTTGCCAATAATGGCAGAATACCTATGATGACAACTTTGTACCTATTTATTTGAAATAAATCATATCATGATCATAGTATGTAATGTGCTAATGTGCTGTGGATGTGCATGCCCCCTCCAAGTTATTATTTATTACTATTATAGACAGGGATGGACTGGCTATGTAAAAAGGGCGCTGTCACATACTCTGGGAGGGCGCCGTCAATCTAAGGCTTTCGTTTGTATGGAATACCCCCTCCTAATAAAAGAAAGTGCCGGGGGTTTCCCTCGGAAAATTAGTACACAAAACACAACAAAAGATTAAGTAGCTATTGCAGTTAATCAAGATAGAATTATACAAATTCAATATTTTCATAAACAAACAAAGAGACTTTGAGTACTAAATACGAGGCGTGTTTTTTAAGTAAGGTCCGTTTTGTTGTAGACACTAGTAGTTCGCGCGCATACCGCAACTAGCGTGTGCGTCGTGTACCGGCATGCCTCGGGAACAACTGTGCTCAGTTTCAACTCTGTAGCTGACCTTACGGTTGTGTTCTGTGCTTTCACAATGTTTAAGACTATCAAGTCGCCCGCCATGTGTGAGGTTCGCTCAGTGATACGGTTTTTGTCAGCAAGTAACCTGTCTGCTGCAGAAATTCATCGACAGATTTGCGAAGTGCGCGGTGATACTGTTATGAGTGCAAGCAAAGTGCGTAAGTGGGTACGAGAATTCAAAAATGACCGTGACAACGTCCATGATGAGGACCGCTCCGGTCGCCCTTCTTCGATTACAGACGATTTGGTGGCTTCAGTTGAAACGAGGGTTCGTGAGAACAGGCGCTTCACAATAACAGGTCTTTCAAACGAATCTCCTGACGTGTCGAGATCAGTGCTTTACAAAATTGTTTCTGAACACCTAAAGTTTAGGAAACTGTGCTCCCGTTGGATCCCGAAACTCCTAAAGAGGACCACAAAAACCAAAGTTTGAGTGTGCCATGAAGTTCTTGACTCGTTATCACGAAGGAGGTGACGGCTTCTTGAGTCAGATCGTAACTGGAGACGAAACATGGGTTTCGCATATCACGCCCGAATCGAAACAACAGAGCATGGAATGGAGACACACACACTCGCCTGTAAAGGTGAAGGCCAAACAGACTTTGTCCCAGCGCAAAATTATGGCTTCGGTGTTTTGCAATAGGCATGGTGTTTTGTTGGTAGATTTCATGCAACGAGGAACCACTATCAATGCAGAAGCATACTGCCAAACCCTGTGAAAGCTACGCAGAGCAATTCAAAACAAACGACGCGGCATGCTGACAAAGGGCGTTGTTCTTCTCCATGACAATGCAAAACCTCACACTGCAGGTCAGACCCGCGATTTGTTGGACAGTTTTGGCTGGGAAGTTTTAGACCACCCACCCTACAGTCTTGATCTTGTGTCGAGCGATTACCATCTGTTCCTCCACCTCAAACAACACCTCAGTAGTAACCGTTACAATGATGACGACGATGTGAAAACGGCAGTGAACTCTTGGTTATCGGAGCAGGCAGCAAGTTTTTATGAAGAGGGTATTTTGAAATTGGTTGAGAGGTATGATAAGTGTTTGAACAAACTTGGCAATTATGTCGAAAAAATAGAGTAAAGTATGTACTTTCTGCAAATACATTTACTTATTTGAAATAATCTTTCGTTGTGTACTTATGTTCAAACGCCCTTTCTTAAAAAACACGCCTCGTATATTAGGCCTATATAAATCTGCACACTTTAACTGAGACTACAAAAATCACACCAATTGTTTAAATTCTTCGGCTACATTTGTTAACAGTCTAATTATAACTGAAGATTTGAGTTAAGTTTGGAGCTTATGATATTTTTCATACTTATGTCCTTTTAAAGCTATGTTCATCATAACATTAACTTATTTTTCATCTATTTTTAAAACCGTTAATAAAAAGTATACATGAAACATTTACTAGAATTAACAAAAGTAAATTTAGAATTATATACCTACCTAGCGAAAAAAGAAATTTAAAAACAAAACTAGAAAATGAAAGTAAAGTTACTGCTTTATGCTTGAAGGAGCCTTCGCATCTCCTTGCTTTTTTCACACATTTTGTCAATAATAATATTGTTGTCTATTTTGGTCAGAATGTCTCTTTCTGAGTTCATCAAGAACAATGATTCCAGATGTTCACCTGTAAGTCTTGAACGGAGTCTTGTTTTTATGTAACGCCACTAGCGCCTCTAACGGTGGGAGTGGGAGGGAGAGACATGTAAAACTAATCCAAAATGACCGACATTAGAGTCAAATCAATATATTTCGAAATCGCTGAGATCATTAATGGTACCACCAAAACCTAAAACAGAAAGGGCAAGGCCGTAGGCCGAGTAAAGAGAGATCTGGGGGCGGAGCAGTAGGGGTGGGAGGGTTGATATATAAAAATCATCCAAAATGACCGATATTAGAGTCAAATCTATAAATTTCAGGGTCCCTAAGATCATTATAATGACATTCCCAAAGCCAAAAACAGAAAGAGCGAGGCCGCAGGCCGAGCAAATACTGGGATTTGGGGCGGAGCGTGGGGTTGGTAAGGGTGATATGTAAAAATCGTTCAAAATGACCGATATTAGAGTCAAATCTATATATTCAGGGGCAAATCTAATATCATTAATAGCATTCCCACGCCGAAGACAGAAAGAGCGAGGCCGCAGGCCGAGCAAATACCGGGGTCTGGGGTGGGGCCCTAGCTGGCCAAAGGCTAGCGAATTTATAAAATAATTATGTAGCTTTGTTTTTTTTTATGTGTTCAGAGAGGAAACTGTGCGCCTTCCCGAGGCTAAGACGGGCCTTAGCCCCTCCCGAGGAGGGCGCAAAGGCACTGATGTGAGGAGGGCGCAGCGGCCATCGGGCCGATACTTGATTATGGCCAGTCCACCCCTGATTATAGAAGCCTAAAACATTTGGATCTTTGAAGGCCCGTGCTGGCCCACCGGGACACCGGGACATGTCCCGGTGCGCCCTCCCAAACATCTCATTATAAATAAAGGTACAACTTTTTTGTATATATAGATCTAATAAATTCTTACATTTATTATTGCTAAAGAACTGGTGGTGAATACAGCGCGTTCTTTACATAAGACGCCCTCGCGAACTACATCAAAAATAAACAGTTTTATTTATTCTTCTGTGTGGCACAATTTTGTACAATGAATACATACTGTTACTGTTGGTAAAAAAACCCATGAAGGTTACAGTGCGCCCTCTATATAAGGCGCCCTTGCGGAACCTCACCAAAGATAAACGGTTTTATTTATTCTTCTGTATGGCATAGTTCTGTACAATGAATGCATACTATTACTGTTGGTAAAGAACCCGTGAAAGGTACAATGCGCCCTTTATGTAAGGCGCCCTTGTGAAACCAAATCAAAGATAAACGGTTTAATTTATTCTGCGGTATGACACAGTTCTATACAATAAATACTTACTGTTACTGTGGGTAAAGAAACCGTGAAGAGTACCGTGCGCCTTTTACGTAAGGCACCCTTGCAAAACAACATCAAAGATAAAAGTTTAATTTATTCTTCTGTATATTGGTGGATCCACGACCACGTGGGGGCAGAGGGGGCGACCGCTCCCCCAAAGGTATTTTACTTCCAGTTTACTTTCGGAAATAAAAATATTGTCTTTTCAATCTGGCCAATCCAATCTGTGTGACAAGCCTAGCAGAGTCTAATCAAAATGTATGGTACTTAATACAGACATATTTGAATTGTGAATACTTCTGTCCCTAGTTCCTTGAGACTGTCACCATAAGCCGCAAACGAGCGAGAATGATTTATTCGTTGAACGAACGGCTGTAGGAAGAAGGAAAGATGGATCACTCTTTGAACTAAAAATGTATATTTTAAAACTATATCCTAGAAAAAAATGATGTGTGATTCAAAACCCGAATCTTCAATTACGTTTACTTTGAATAAAGAGAAATATAGAATATTCAGCGCTCCTTACCGAAAAGCTCTCTGAATCTAAAAGGAGGCTTTTCGGTTGGTTGATTGATTGATATGTATTTATGTCGTTTGTCAAAAGCGATGCTTTACAGAACGAGAACTAGAGTTTAAAGTTGGATCTGAACCACTGCAGTGCGTTCTATGTTCACTTACCTTGTATCAAACCACAGAACCTCATGCATCAATTATCAAAGGTATGTCCGCTAGCTACTACATCAACAAAGAACTGTGACTTTTGGGGTTCAACACGGAAACATTCATTGTGACTTTTAATGGCATTTCATCTTTTCTTAGGAAATAATACAAGCTACAAGCTGTTATTGTAATCATATATAAAGAAGTCGTCCTGATCTTCGCACAGGCCAAACCGCTTAAGCTAGAAACTTGAAATTCGGACAGATAAGATTTTCGATCTAAGGTATCACTAAGGAAGGATTTTTGGGAAATTCAAAGAAAGGAAGGGGGAATGGGGTGGGAATTATTTTAATAAGATGATCATCTCTCCGAATCCCTTAAGGTTAGAAAACTGAAATTTTGATTTTGATTTCTCATTTAAAATAATGCGTTTCAACATTTTTTGATACTTCAGTAAAATGGGGAAAAGAGGTGTAAAGAAAAGGGGGCGGGGATTGCAATTATCATAATAAGATATCAATATCTAAGAATCTTTGAAGGTTAGAAACATGGAATTAGATATATGGACTTCTCACTTAAAACAATTCAATATATATTTCAGCGTTTTGTATTATTATTATTATTATTATTATTATTATTATTATTATTATTATTATAAGATGCCTATATTTCGGGATTCCTTACGGCTAGAGACATGAAAGTTGCTAATTTGATTATTCATTTAAAATAATGAAACATGTATTTGAGCATTTTTTGCCACTTAACGTACAGTAGAAAGGCAAAAAAAAATAGGTGAGGGTTGACTAAAATGCCTTGCGAGGTGTTTGAATTTCGTGACAGCGTTTTAGCTCGATTCAATTATATGTATATGAAAGACACAGAAGGGAGAACGCAAAATATTGTGCCACAATACACGTAGAAGCATTTTCTACATTGTACAGGTCCGTATTCCGAACAAATTGGGGGTCTGGGAGCGAAATCCCACCTAGGTAAAGGCTACTATAATATAATTTTATTGTTGTAGGCATACATGTTTCTAAATGCTGCTTTTAAGAAATTAATTAATAGAGCCAATTTCCAACACCCTCTTCCTCGTCTGGTCTTTTTTTTTTTTTTTTTTTTTTTACATACTCAATTATACCACTGCAAAAGCAGAGTATTCGGACAAAATACCCTATACGGTGTTTAAAGTCCCCAGTTTGATTCCCGTTGAGGGTACATTTCAACGAAAAATGTGGTTCGGATTCCATTACAATCAATAAGTGCACGTCTTCTTTAGCCGTCATGTCACTACCATGGAACGTTAAGCTCAAGCAACAAATCAAAATACCCTATGTATAGAGGTCTACACTTTTGTAATAGTATCCTATATTTGTCTTCTTGCTCTCTCCTGCTTAAGTTAAAAATTCCTGAATATACCAGAAATTGAATTCCTTACACATTCATCTTTAAATGCATCAATTGAGTATAGTTGTGAGCTTTTCTTGAGAGATGAACTATTCCATGCACACATAACGTCAAGGCTTATCAATGACTCCCCAACTCCTCGTGAATCCTGGGTTCTATACCAATCATAGAAATGTTTTCTTCATCTTTGATACATCAGAAGATTTTGGTACGACTTATGTAGCTGCAATCTTAACGCGCACTTAAGAAAATGTCAATAATGTTGATAAACTGAAATCATGGTGAAATATTGAGTTTAGCAAAACGAAACGTAACGGAAATCCAACATCTTGCCCTCAGGAAATGTTCTTTCCATAGCGCCATAGATCAAAGATCAGATCAGAGAGACAGTGAAAAAAAAATGTCATGGATAGGGGTCGACGAACGTCAAGGCATTCTATTGGATAATGAAATTGATAGTTATATCAAACTTCATGTTTTCTTGCGATCACTTTAGTGAAACAAAGGGAAGCTATATTTATATACACAGAGGAGATATGGGAGAGGCTCGTGGCAGATAACAGGTGACATATAAATGCAATCGTCAATATAGTACTTTGTGTAAGTACTGTGCAAGACAGTGCATCTGATATATTGTGGTGACTAAGTGTGAAGTGAATTATGATACCGCCACGCCTCCGAAACGGAAGTTCGTATTTAATTTAACTCTAGAGAAAGAATATACTTTCATAATAATAATAATAATAATAATAATAATAATAATAATAATAATAATAATAATAAAAATCGGGTCACAAAATATAATCTGAGAATCAGGTTTACGCCCCCCTCCTCTCCAGCCCCGGATTCATATGTGTCCCATTTTTGCAAATTAAAATTCTGGTCACTTTTAGGCTATCTCATCTTCCAGAAAGCGAACCGCACCTCCAAACGATACCTCTGGATCCGCTAGTGCTTCTGTATGGCACAGTTCTATACAATATACATACTGTTATCGTTGGAAAAGAACCCATCAAGGCACCCTTGCAAAACAACATCAAAGATAAACGGTTTTATTTATTGTTCTGTATGGCTTAGTTCTATAAAATGAATACATGCTGTTACTGTGGGTGAAGAACCCGTGAAGGGTGCAGTGCGTCCCGCGCATACAGCACCCTGCGAAACACCACGTTAGAGGGAAGTGGTTTTAATTGTCCTTCTGTATATCAGTTCTACATAGTAAATTCATATAGTCATTGGCGCAAATCCCGAGAGGATGAGGGGGACATGTCCCCAACCTTGGAACTACGGGAGACTGTCCCCTCAATAATTCGATTTGAAATGTGTTTTTGGGGGAGAAATGTGATGATTTGTGTCCGACTGCCACAAAGGAAAGTGAGATGAAATTGATGTCTCTTGGCTTGTTTCATTTTAAAAAAAGAATCGTATTCTTTCATATTTCAAACTGAACTTCGTATCCTGGCGTATTTACGTCACACCAATCTGTATTAATTCAGCTCCCGTTACTTGGACACAAATTGCAATAAGTGTCAGAAAAGGATATGTGCCTCTCCTCATGCTGGAAAATTGTATCAGCTGTAGATAGGGCATAAATCCCGAGGAAATGGGGAGCCTGCCCCCCAATTTCAATACATTAAATTCGTCTTTAATTATTGTTAGTCTATTTATTTAATTCCTGTAACGATTCCTATAATGCTATTGAGATCATCATCATTTTTCTCAAATAATAGTATTCTTGCGTCATACATAATTTATTTTCTTTCTTCATAGTTTTGGGAAAGTCATTATTTAAGTTATTATAAAATAAGTGTCCTAAAATTTAATGCGGTCTAAGTAGAAGCATACCAATTACAAATATGCATGTATTCAGATTTCAGAATAAGTTCATGGCACTGATTTGTAATACTGATATTTACCACTATTTCATCTACATCGCCTGATATATAATATACATGTTCACCTCAGAAAGCAGATTCATCTGAGTCTCATCTGCCCCTTCGCCACCAAAAAAAGCCTTAAATCTGCCCGTCTCCCAATATTGAAGACAACTGTGCTCCCCCAGTTTCTTTGGGAGCCACCCTTGCACCGCCACTGCACTTTATCCGATTGTACACTAATGGAATCTATGACTAAAAATAATGGACATTCACTTTTGCTCAATTTCAATCCAACATTTTGTTCTGGAGTATGTCTGTTTTTGCATTTTTCCGAAAATTTTCGGATGGTCATCGCTCCGAGGCATTTCTACACCCAGGTTGGTCTATACTTTTCTTTTTATCTTGGAAACAGGAATTAAATCTTCCAAAAGACGCAGACACACACACACACACACACACACACACACACATATATATATATATATATATATATATATATATATATATAACATAATCACGTTTGTATGAGCGCCCTCTTGGTAGACTTGTCCACCGCCCTCATTAGTAAGCCAGCACGGGCCTGGATCTTTGTGGATGTTTGTGATACTGTAGCATCCTTAGTTTGTAACAAAATTTCAGCCTTTTTTTATATTATTCTAAAAGTTACAAGAGTGTAAAGATAAATAGTCCACTAAGTGTGTTCGTGTCACGTTATTTTTTTATTTTTACTCTAAGAGTGTCAAACACGAGTATCCTCTAAATAAATCTTATCT
Source organism: Thermobia domestica (assembly GCF_964235325.1). NCBI lineage: Eukaryota > Metazoa > Arthropoda > Insecta > Zygentoma > Lepismatidae > Thermobia > Thermobia domestica. The sequence continues at coordinate 114,611,937 of NC_137471.1, read as the reverse complement.
ACCCCACTCGGGGAGGGGGCTAGAAGATTCAAATGACACCAATGTACAATCACTTACCTCTGTTTCTTTTGTGGCTCCATCTCTGGATCACCCTCGGCCTCAATAATCTCTTCCAGTGACTGCTATCTTGATGTTTCCTGTATAACACCAACGTGTCGTGATCTTAAATGGTACCACAAGCCAGTCGTTGAATTTCGATTGTGGATAATATTTCGACAGTAATTGCATTTTGAAGAAACACCATCATTTTCACGAGTGAAATGTTCCCATATATTCGACTTTCCCATTGTAAATACTTCCCGAAAATATCTCTTCTTGCAGTTATCTTATATAGTTCGAAACAAGCTCTGCGTTGGTAACTGATATAATGAACTCAGTTGGGTATTCCTCATAACGAACTAATGCTTCTCCCACTAGGCCAATAAACATATCAGAAGTGTTGATATCGTAGGACACGTGTCCTTTCTCTAAACAACAATCTTTTATTGTTACCAAAATATTCAGTCACAGCGAATACGAAACCACGTACCGTATCAACAAAGGCGAGTACGAGATAGCTAGCTAAAAGCAGTCTCAAATAGCTATTACGATTAGAACACGCCGCATCAGCGAAATAAGATACTATTCAATTTCAGTCAGGGAGTAAAGCTTATCTGTATGTAATGATGCGTTTCTTTTCTTTTGTTTATAACTTCAATCAAACCAGGCAGGGAAGGAAATGTTGCTCTTTCGCAACTTCAAATTTCTCATCAGTTTCGTTTCGTCCCTTCGTGTTCCATCTCCTTCTGTTTCGATTTTTTTCGTTTTTCGTTTTCCGAAAAATTTTTCGTTTTTCGTTTTTCGAAAAATTTTTCGTTTTTCGTTTTTCGAAAAATTTTTCGTTTTTCGTTTTTCGAAAAATTTTTCGTTTTTCGTTTTTCGTTTTCGAAAAATCCATTTTTCGAGAAAGTATTTTTCGAAAAAATGTGGCCATCCCTAAAAAAACTTGTGCAAAAAGCCAGAGATAGGTGTGCCCAGACCACCAGAAAAGCGTGCGTGACAATTGCTTGGAGTAGGCAATCATTCAGAAAGAGTACATCAAATCATTCTACCTGTATGATTTATCATAGAATAAGGTTTATACTGTTATTTCAATACTTATACCTAAACATTTATTAGATTTTTGTTCGAAATTGTTAATATGTTAAATAAGATATATATAATGTTTATTTTTGTCAATATTCTTGTATTAATCAAATAAAATAATTTAAAAGTATTTCAAAACCTATATAATAATATAATTAACATACCTAAGACCAAATATTACTAAAAGTCATAACACTATAGAAAAATAATGATGTTCTACAATAGTAGAACGCGCGACCACTCACGTAACGGTGGAGGGCGCGACCAACGCAGTGTTAAATAAGTCACAACAAGTTTTTACTTATTACTTAAACAGTTATTATATATGATTTCTTAATGACATGTGGTATACAAGGTGCCGAGTTATGACTTATAGTTTACGCAGGAGCAGTTTCAAAATCAGAAACGAACAAAGTCGTGTTCGGCGTTTTGACAGTGATGAGATTGCTTATTCAAAACGTTTTTCTACCCAATCGGATTAATCACGTCGCACAGTGGGGCGAAAGCACTGAATTCTTGGCAAAAGTAAGAATTCGCAATATGAAGCTGATAATTGAAAGAAAACCAATTAGTTCGATGTGTGCAGTGGCTACAATAATGTTATTTCGACATTATTTCATTAAAAACACGGAGTTTTACATCATAAAAGGAAATATTCCTTATATTCGCGCCTAAACTATATAACAGATTATATGATTGGCATAAAGAAATGCATGGGCAATATGCTTTGATTTGTCAATTTACGATTGGCTTACATTCTTACGCATGAAAGGAAAAAGTGTACTTATTCATTTTACAACTGAAGAGTAATAAAATTGAAGAAAAGTTCTTGCTCCTCAAAATTATTTCAAAGTTGTGGAGGATTCGTTATGACAATGAAGATGCAAGGACGCTTCAATACATAAAAAATATCTCATCACAAGTTCTCGATATGAATATATTATCAGATATATTAAACATGTGATTTACACGCATCAGTAACCTGTTCAGGTTGTTTCATATATTGCATCGTGCATTACGTGAGCTCATTTCAGGGCTTGATTGGTACACTCTGACCTGGAGCAAGCGGAGGTCATTACAGTTGATTCCAATGTCACTTCTGCGCACGAATCACAAAAAATAAAAAATAAAATAAATAAATAAATAAAATAAAAAATAAAAAATACTGAATTGATCAACACCATTTTAAGTATGGTTCTACCTTATGGTCCATAGATTGTTTAGCAAACATTGGCGTTTCAAAATGTCGCCACCATTAATCAAATATGTTTGACTAGAGTTTAGTTCTGTTGGTGAATGCCAGAGAAATATGACTAGATGTTGGAATCTAGATGGGTCCTGGGGACGAGGCCCCAACGAGGCCTGGGGGCAAAATTCCCAGAATTGATCTATATTCAACTTTGTCACTGCGTACATGTGGAACACACGTCTAATAACCTAACATTGTTCTCACATTCATCCCAGCTCAATTCAAAAGCAGCATTGAATCCAGAATGCGGTTTTCCTCAAACATTTTCATGCGCTATTTTTCCAAAAAGTGCAAATATGTGCAGGTTTTCTCTTTGCATACAGTAAGAACAATGCTTTCGCTAGGACATATTAAAAAATCACAGACATGTTATGCCATATTTTCTACTAAAATGACATTCTCTTGTTTGACCACAGTTTATATGATTTCAGTACCAAAGCATTTTCCAAATATGATATTAAACAGGGGATTATCATAGGGATACGATAATGATATTAGCATCATTGCTAATATGATTATTGACTATACATCACATCCTCTTCGACTTCGGCGGATAACCAAATTTACACGTCCCATGAGTTCATTGTAAACTGCTATCACTTCTTTTCCTGCGCACTATCTTATGTGTACATTATTAAGGTTTCATTATAACAAATTATATCGAGTCAATCTTTTACTTCATTCTTTGAGTTTTTGCTAAGAATTGCCTGGTTTGGTCCCACTGTGCGACGGTGAGAATGAAGGTATGAAAGTGAGAAGAGTGTAGAGACACATTCAAACTGCTGTTTGCGCTGGAATATTAAAAATAAAGGCAAACGAGGGGAACAATAAAATTTTCGAACTTCAGTAGAATAGGGGCTTAAGGGATCAGAACTTAGCCCAACGAAGTTTGACTTTTTCAGACACTAATCACTACCAATGATTTATTTTTAAATTCCATTGACATATCAAATGCTTCCAATTTGGAGGAATTTATTGGGGTCATTTTTTCATCAACTTTTTGTAATGCCAGCATATTATTTTGTGCATACGTTTTTAGTTGTGTGATGTTTTTATCTATCTACATACATACAAAACATAAGTACACACATTCTTTATATATGTACGTGTTAGTGTATTTTATAATGTTAATTAACAAGTACCTTAAATTCGGAACTTTCATTCATTAAGAAATTAAGTAATTACTAGAATTTCAGACATATGTAGTAGCCAAAGTATATTTTGGATTTTAAGTACAATCATTGAACATATTCTTCACCTCCATCGATCAATATTTAGAAATTCACAAAGAAGGCTCCTTCTGAATTTCCATTACATTTCACAAAATATTTCTTACCGTAAAAAGATCGAAATTAAAATGCTATTGATGTGGTCACATACAGAACAAAATTTAAAATTTTACAATTATTACTGGAAATTAATACTGTCACCCATTTCGAACAATTTAAAAGCACATAGTTCTTTTGTACACATAGCAATGTATTGAAATTTTATTTCTTATCGATAGTATGAAACGTTGTAAATTGTAGTAACTATTCATAACTGTTCTCCTAGTGAATCTGTATACAACCAAAGGTAGTTTTGTCAAGTTTAACAAAAAGTTCAAAATAAGACTCTTTCTGAAAAAGGGTACATAGTGATCGTTTTTGGTTCTTGCAATGGTCTTCCAAGAAGATTAATAAAAATTCAGTGTAGCATAACAACAAAAACTGCTTTTCTTAAATATATCATAATTATTGGTAAGGTGAGTGTAGGGGGCACCGAATTCTACTTCGCCCCGGGCGCCGAAATCTCTAGCTACGGCTCTCTCTCTATATATATATAATGATTGTGTTTTGTCTGTACCAGGGAGCACTCATGGAAAGTCCACCCAATTTGGACCGCATGAAATTTTAGTGACTTGACATACATATGTGCACTTCCTTAATTGACTTAACAGTGAAATTATTATTGGTTTATTTCCGAAGAACAAAGAAAAATTTAAATATTTATATTGGGTAATCAGTAAGCGCAAGAATTTCTCTAGATTAGGGAAATTTCCCTCAAACTACGAACACTGCTTGTTATTCCTGCGATACCCATGTAACTTTTACAGCATGAAACTAAAATATCAGGTTATCAGGAACATATTTTTTTTTCTTTAGGACTAGCAGCGTTCACCCCGCTTCGCTGCGGTCACCCCGGAACGCAATAAACTTTGTTACTTAGATAATTTTTACTTTTTCGCTTTCAAGTGATATGATAAAAACCATAGAAGATTGCAGTAAATCTTAACATTATATCGCCTGTCATTTATGTTAACCCGCCCCGCTTCGCTGCGGTCATCCCGGTGCTGGCATATTGTAAAAGTGTCTGTAAAAATAAGCAAATCAATTAAAAAATTTTAAACAGAAGATTCAAGCTATTTTCCGCTGTATATCGCCTGTCATTTATGTTAACCCGCCGATCCTCACGGTCATGCGGGTTGCATATAAATACGTTTATTTTTACCTATGATGAACTAATAACAAAGGATTTGTACGTTATGGACACCTGAATGGTCAATTATCTCAAGACACTGGTAATTAAAAATTAAAGTGATATGATAAAAACCATCTAGGGTCCAAATCCTAATAACCCCCCAAAAATGAAAGAAATTGGTTCAGCCGTATTAGCGTGATGAGCGGACAAAATTTTGTACGTTCTCTTTTATATATATAGATAGCACAAATACACTCCCTTTTCGAAAGCAAAATGTAAAAATTGTTCATGTGGTGCACAACTTACGCTACTTTGAAATTATTTATGGTTCACTCGGACGCAGAATAACGCCGTGTCTGTGTCTTGCAATATTGTACCCCTCCCAACTTTCGACACTCTGAACAAAAATTTCTGGGTACGCACCTGATTACAGTTTATACCTTAATAATGTAACTACAAACTTCAGTTCATAAATAATACTATTACTAATACTAAGAAGGAGGAGGAAAAGCAACAAACGATATTGAATAGTGACTTTTGAACGGGTATTATATGCATAATTGCTTCAGTTTAGCAGTTCAGGAATTCGGCTTCTTTTTTCTTTCCCTTCTGTTTTTTTAGTGTACCTTAATAATTTGCTCTGAGAATCGTAACTGTTCAAACATTACTACAGTATGCTATAAATAAAATAATAACAATAAGACTGATTTATCACACATATATAAACAAGAAAAAATACTACGTCAATAAGTGAATTACTTGAAAGAATACAAAAATAATTTAGATTAATGAAGCTATCAAATAAAAAAATCGCATACAGTGCAAGTCCAGAGGTCGCTATCACATTGGTCCAGGTATTTTATTACATTCAGGCACAAGACCATAGATCTATATTTGAAAAAAAAGTCGATAGGCGGACGAATATAGACACTATTAAACATGTCGAATGCAAGCATCATTAAAGTTGTTATGCGTAAATTGAGGTAAATTAATAACATTATTTGCATCCAGTATAAAAATTCTGGGGAGGGCCAGCTTTGCTTCTAGGGGGAGCCGGCACCCCCTGGGCCCTCTCTAGTTCCGCCTATGTCAATTCCTGATATATGCTTTTCCAATGTGGAAGTGCTGATGCCTTGAGTCGCTCTCTCTCTCTCTCGCTCGCTCGCTCACTCTCTATTTATACAGAATATAAAAGTGGCTGTATGTGTGTGTTTCAACATAATTCTGATATATCTAGAGCAATTTTAACTATATTTCTTACAGTCTGGAAAAGAATACTGTCGGGCTACATATCAAAAATGCTAGAAACGGGTCGATATTAGTATCGAATCCATAGTTTCGTGGTCGCTTAGGTGAATAGTTCTACTTTCAACTCAAGTCCAATTAAGCTCCCATTAGCACCCAGGGTGGTTACGTAGCTACATAAAAATATTGACATTAACCGATATTAGAATCGAATCATAAGTTTTCAGCGCCGCTAACAGTGCCGCATTTCCCATTAGTTCACATTAGTCCACATTTCACATTAGTCCCATTGCCTAGAGGGCAACATGCGTGCGAAGCGTGCGAAGTTTAAAACTTGAATAATGTCTTAATTTTTTCATTATGAAAAAGTTAGAAATCAAGAGCAAATATACTATTTCATGAACAATCCTCTTTTACTATTGTAATATGTTTAATAATAGCGTTAGAAATCCAAAAAAATAATTCAGAACATGTTTCACATTTGTTATTTTTTCTTACGTAGTTGTAGCTGTAGCATCTAGTGAGTGGTATTTATTTGTAATAATTTCACTTATTAAGCATATTCGAATTAAGTTTTATTTTTAAGTTAGGGATGAAGGGGCGGAGAAATATGTAGTTATTGGGAACGACGAGAGCAAAAGTGTGTATGTTTACCGAGCTTATGTGCAGAGATCGGAAGATGCAGAAGATGAGGGGCAAGATTAATGAACTTGAACAGAGGTTGAAAAAGAAAAGAAAGAAATCAAATGATGGAATGATGGACTGTAGCCGTGAATTAGAGATAATCTTTTGTTGTAGTTATGTAGACCTTGAATTCTTTTGCTGTTGTATTTCGGTAATCCCCGGGAGAATATTGGGATGAGACTGTGCTTTTGACAATTTGTTCTTGGCAATACCGGGAGAGTGTTAGGTTATATTAGTTAGCCGGACATGGTGTTGATTTTGAATAATCGGACAAAGTGTTGGCAAATAGAAACAACAAATGAAGGATGTTACTATGTAGAAATAAATAATGTGTAATCATGTTGATGTAGAAATGGAGCCATAAGTGACTGAAGTCTTTTGTATGTTAAGGAAAGTTAGATCCAGTGTGGCAATTGATATTTTAGGGTTTATGTGCCAAGCGTGGCTGTTGATAATAAGGTTGAAGATCCGAGAGTGGACACTGTTATGTTAGGTTGATGAGCCAAGAGTGGCTTCTCATATTTTAGTGGCTTATGGTAATGCCAAGTGGGATTATAGTTATTGTTATAGTTTTTGGGATTCAGAAAGGCTCCTGTTTAATTGAGTGTATTGGTTTAAGTCAATTAAAGGTTGACAGTGAAAAGAAAGTGGTATAATTCATTTGTAAACTCTAGTAGATTTGAGAAGTTAATTAAAGTAATACTTTGATTCACTGAAGGTAGCAAAAATAAACAAACCTAACAATTATAACACATATCCTTAGGGGGGAGTAGAAGTCCGAATTTTGCGAAAAATTGAGTATCTCACAAGCCGTTGAACTAAGAGCTGAAATTCAGCATATAACTCTTTATTAAAAATAAACAGAATATGTCCTGACATTTTTTAATTTTTTTATGAGCGGGTGCTGCATTTTCTATATATTGGAAATTGGTAGTGGATTGATTTGTAAAAATAATCGAAAACGATTGATATTAGTTAAGAAACAAATTGAGTAATGAAAACTACAGTTCTTCGAATTTTATACCTACTGTTTTCTATTTATAATTGCAGAAGCTAGTGTTTAATATATGGAGCGTTCAGAACATCAGGCAATCAAGCCATAAAGTTGAGAGAAAATGGCCATAAAATTTGTATTCTAAACTTAATTACATAGGAATTTGCAATTAGTACGGCATGCTTAATTATATAGAAAATTAGTTTTTCTTTCTGTTTTACGTTCGTCTACTTTTCCTTGATTTGAGACTTTTAAATTTCATCCTATTTTTTACTGAAATGTGTATGTAAGGCAACTTAATTCGGAAGATGAGAAACACTTTACCCTTGTATATCTTAAAGGTCAGGTCCACCAGTATTGTAACAGGGAGGTGCTTGAGCCATTGACGGTAGAAATTCAAACTCCGATAAGTGATAATTTCACAGTCTTGTTTTATTACAAGTGTAACCTCTTTAGTCAATGGAGAGGAGGACGTGGATCATGGGTCAGAGTTGATGACGGTGGGTTTTGGTGGGTCGGAGTTGGTCGCAATGGTTCAGAGTGGTTCATAGTTGGTGGTGGGTCAGAGTGGATCACGATGGATGATGGGTTAGAGTGGGCCAATGGGTCATTTGTGTGTTGGGTGATAGTGGGTCATGGTGGGTCGTGGATTAAATTTTCATTGACCCACACCATCTCTGGTTAAAATTGTACTAAAGAGAAGAGGCACCGAAGATACATGTCGGATATTATGCTCAAATTTTGCACATAGATAGTACCCCACCAGAAAGCAATAAATCTGAAATGGTTCACGGTACGACCTCCTAGAACTCGAGATGAGGGGTTTGTCTGATTGGCTAAATTAAGACCTCAATGATTTATCCTTCAACAAGCAAGCTTTTTATGATCATTTCCGTGGGAAAGTCAGAAAAACACGCCTGGCAATCGTAATATGGATAGTTCGCGTCCACCACGGGGTGTTTGTTTAGTGTTTTTTTGACTCACCTAAATATAAACAAATCACACATATAGGCAATTTAACATATTTTGGGAGAGTAATTTTGTGGTTCGTTGGCGCTTCATCGCGTCTCTACCAATGGTAGTAAAATTTTCAAAATGGTACTGGGGCCACCGCGGATCGTCGCTGCGGGACCACCAATTTTTGGCGAGAGGTCAATAGTTGACCATCTGTAGTCCACGGACGCTTACAGCTTAGAGTAATGAACGATGTCTTTGCCTTGTAGACTTCATGACTACCGACTTATTATTATTATTATTATTATTATTATTATTATTATTATTATTATTATTATTATTATTATTATTTGTAGTAATAGTAGTATAATTGATATTAGAATAATTATATTGTCTATGTATTGTCTCGGTAGGACTACGCACAGGATTTGGCTCGTTTTGGCTCGACTCGACTCTAATCCGAGTCGAGTTGGAGGAAATTTTTCGCGCCGAATCCTAGAGTAGACCTTAAAGATGTCTGTTTCTAGTCGAGTCGAGTTTCAAAGAAAAGTCGCTCGTGCCCATCCCTACTAATAAGAGCTTAATCGGAGTTAAGCGAAATCGAAAGTCACACTATTTCTCTAAGCGACCCCAAAAACTATGAATTCGACACTAATATCGGTCATTTTCTAGCAATCTTTTATATGTATCCCCCTCCCATTCGCCATAGGTAACCCAACAGCACTCTTTTTCAGACTATAAGAAATGTGGTTAAATTACTTTAGGCCAGTGATTCTCAATCTAATTCCTATCACGATCCCCTTTTATCACATTATCTTGCCAGCGACCCTTTTATAATTTGTTTTATAATAAGCTTGTGTGGGATTTTTAACATACCTATTTCTATAATAGTAGAATCCATTTCTTGCTTATAGTGAACAGTACCGTAGCATGGAAAATAGCGCCCGAGACGTGAGTATACGACGTTTCCGTACATATGAGTGAGGTCGACAGACTAACTGCGAATCGCCACCATGGTTGGCACGAAGCTCAATAAAATTTTCAAAAGTAAACCCTACCTTTCCTTGATTTTGAGCACATTTTATTACGTTTTTCCTTCTATTTTATACATGTGCACATGCACCTTCCTAACATGAGTAACACACTTCCTCCGAAATTTATGCCCCCTTTTTTCGGCGCCCGGCACTGACAGTGGATTCAGTAACTGTGATATCTATATTCCCAACGACGAAGGTGCTGGTTCAAGATGGATGTTAAACTCCTTCATTGAAGACGTCATTAACGTATCTGATCCCACAACTTCTTGACCAAATAATAGAATGATCATGCGATAAGTCTTTGCAACTGGTTTTCTGTAACGAAGACTTGGACAAGTTCTGCCTGATGAGGAGAGAAGAATATCGTTATCTGGTATCTGCTGCTGGTATCTGCATACAGCTCTGCGAAAGCTTCATCATGCTGGGTTACGTGGCCGTGTTGCTGCCGTGAAGGAAAACTCTCAGACGACCACAAAATTTACCGTCTCGCGTTTGCATAGGCGAATGTGGGTCGCAATGGGGAAAACGTAGTTTTCTCAGATGAATCCATATTCACAACATCAAATGAGGGACGCCGTTTTCTGTATTGTCCGAGAGGCACCCGATATGACCCTGGATATGTGGCTGCTTGCAATCGCAGTGGCCATGTATCTATTTCATGTTGGGAATGGATTTCCAGTCGCGGAGCAGGACAGCATCACAGAATTGAAGGACATCTGGACAGTGCTCAGTACTTAGCCCTGCAATACGCGCGCGGGCTACTGTTGTAGCCCAGCGTTTTTGTTTTCCTTGCCGCAAGGTAATTTGAGATGCTAACACAAAGGGTGTCTGTGTACCTTTCTATCAACTATCATTCTGCATGTTTAGTGTGTGATCGAACGTAAAATCGAAACGAGCTCATTGTTATTCTGCTTGAAAGTTTCATGGGCTACATCTGTAGCCCGCGCGACTATTGCTGTCACGAATGTTCCAAAACGTCAGTTTTTTCATTATAGTTTGAGTGTTGATCAGATGGTCAATGGGTTTGCAAAATGCCAATTCTGATGAGGAATGTTTTCTAGTTTGCGATAGTGAAGGTGAAGACGGGAGAACTGTATTTTTCGGACACAGTAATAGTAAAAATTCAGAAGATGTTACTGATAATTCCGGGTGGCAGGAATCACTGATACCTGTTGATGATAGTGATAATAAATACAGTTCTGAATAAATTATTATGTAGCAAAAGACAATTTTGAGATGAAGAAACTACTACTCGTAATATTTGAACTCGTGATCATAATATTTTGCTTCGTTTTCCTGGACCTGAAGGTGACACCAGGTCTGCGTTGTCGTAACTTGAATGTCTAGAATTGCTTTTAGATGCAAACATTTCCATACTTATAGTTGATTGTAGCAATATTTACATTGACAGAATTAGAAAGAGATTTGTACATGACCGTGATGCAAAACTTACAGACGAGACTGAAATACGAAATACGTGCCCTTCTTGGCATTTTGATACTTTTCACGGGTGGTCAATACTTGAAGGAAGGTGCGCATTGACCACGCAATCACTTGTGCGCAGGACATGCTTCGGAGATCTTGAAAACAGAAAAAGAAAAGTATATGAGAGTAAATAGCATATGAATCATTATGCAAACTCGTAATCAAACTTTTGATAGCAGGAAGTCATAAAAAGTATTTCGATGAAAAGGTATATGTTTTGTCGATAATACGTTTATCTGTAACCTTTGTTTGTAAACTTTTGGTAAAATAATGCGTAGTTTTAAAAAGAATTCCGACATATATGTATACGATGAAGAAAAGTTCGAAATGCACCAGATTGGTGCATTTATTGCTTAACACAAATAATTTTTACAGTCCTATTCGTGTATTACTTTTGAAAAATAAATGGCGTCGATCTTCTTTGTATATACATAACTTTCAAAATACATATATTTCTCAAATTGTGTATAAGAGCCTTAGAACGGTTTATAAATACATTTCTCTACAAGAAAGATAAAAATATTAACAAACTTGGCAATATAATAAAATAAAAACAAATGGGCTACAGTGTTAGCCCGCGCGACTATCCATGTCACAAAAATCCGCGCGCCTATTGCAGGGTTAGACATTCTGAGTAATATCATGGTGCCATCTGTACGAGTATTACAGACTGATGGTGTAATTCAGTTCCAGCACGACCAGTCGCCAATACATACTTCCCGTGTGGTTCAGGAATGGTTCGCAGGGCAGCCTGAGATTGATTTAATTGACTGGTCGCCTCGTGGAGCAGACCTCAATCCCATGGAAAATATGTGGGCAGAAGTGAAGCGCACTCTAAGGGACAGTTGGCCAGAGGCAGATCCACCAAGAACTCAGGATGACCTGTGGCATCTTGTTTCTGGAGCATGGCTGGAGGTAGGGGAAGGAGATAGATTTGTCACCCATTTAATAGATTACATGCCCAGAAGAATGAGGCGTGTAATAAATTCAGAAGGGTCTTGGACACAATATTAATGTCCCCGCCTTAACTCCCGAAAACAGCTCTTTTCAAAAACGCTTCTGAAAATATTTCTAGCAGTAAACCACTCCTTGTATCCGAATTCAGTGCAATTCTACTAACAAAAAAAAGATAAATTGCTGCAGGCTTTGAACTCAAGACCTCTTCATTGCCAAGCCCGTACTCTACCAGTGAGCTAACATGAACACGCATCCCAAACACGACTTTCAATTTCTGGTATTCGACGACAATGATGCTCATATACTTTGCAAATGTTGTATTCAACTTGGGATATTCCGCAACACACACACATATAAACAAAGCGCGCGCGCGCGAGAGAGAGAGAGAGCATATTCAACGTATTTTAATGAGACTCTAAGTAACGACATTCCGTTCTAAAGAGAATTTGTTTCTCCCCGTGACGTTAAGGGGATCGGGAAAAATTAGTGTATCATGAAGCAGGATCCGACTTTGAATACTCTGTTTATACACTTTCTATATCCGTAGGAATATACTGTATTTCACGAATGTAAATGAAATGCTGTAATGAGAATATTGGGAAGCTAGATCTGTGTGACAAATAGCTGCAAATAAATACACTACATAATTTATTTATTGCTATTGAACGATTTTCCTAACTTGTATTTAACATTCTCATATATAATACCGACATACTGTGAACACCTACCTATCTCAGATATTATATTTTAAACATAATAATTACTATGTTCTGCAATGATTATGTTATATATATGCAACTGGTGTTTTCTAATGTAATTATTTTATATAATTTTTCATGCATTGGGGAAAATACAATTTCATAAAAAACATATCTAACCCAGATGGGGTTTGAACTCGTAACCTTTAGATTTGAAATTCGGCAGCTTACCAGTGAGCTAACACAAGGACTTTCGGAAGCATGCTTCTAGCGAAACATATATAACGGTTCTAAAGATAATTATGCCATTCATATCCACTACAAACGCTGTTTTTGTTCTACTTTGACTTTTATTTTAGTACTCAGGCGATAATTATGTTCTATGTCTTAACTCTGAGCATTCTTTTACATATGGAAAGATTCGTTTACGTATCTAAATGTTCAATTACGTATGGAGAGCTAAATGACAAACAAGCAGTGCTGACATTAATACAAGGTTTCGAAATATTGTATCATTAAGTATTTCAATCAATGTTGCTTTTTTTCTACACTTGGTAACAAGTCTTATTATATTTAAAAGAAGAAAAACACATCTCCAAACCTTTTTCCCGATTGAAAAGGCTGGCTTGGAGGTTCGAACCTGGTTTACTTTTTTCCGAAGATACCCGAAGCTGGACTTAGAAAATTTTTGCCTCAAAACACCAATAAAGAATGCGCTCAACCTTTTTGAGACAAGGTGTACCAGATGATGACCTGTTACAAAATTAGGAAGCATGCTGCTCAGTGGCTCCGGTTACAAGTTATTCGGGATTAAATATTTGACCTCTGACCTTAATGGCGAATACTTTTGGTACATGTAGTAATTGATGACTTATTACTAAATGTGGAAACAGCACTTCAATATTTCACTCCGTTTACGAGTTATTCGGGTTTTAATACTTAACTTTTGACCTCGATGGTTTAATACTTTTGGAACATGCTGTACTAGATGCATGCTTATGTAATTTCTGCTATGTTCCATAGAGGTTGATAAAAGGTGCCCTCCTATTGGTTCATTGTCTTAAGTAATTTCTGTTATGTTAAAATAGGGGATTGAAAAAGTGCTCATAAAATGGAACGAGTACACCCCCGTTATTATCTGGTATGTTAGTAGTCTTTGCTATGTTACACAGGAGTGTGTTCGTAGTCTTATGCAATTCTTGCTATGATAAAATAGGGGTTGAAAAATAAGCCATACTCTTTTATTAGCTCTGCTACCTGTTCGTAGTCTGATGTAATTTCTGGTACGATACATAGGGGTTGGAAAATGTGCTCATAGTCGAATGCAATACGTGCTATGTTAAATAGTTATGTTCGTAGTCCCTGTGTAATTTCTGCAATGTTAAAATAGGGGTAGAAAAATGTGGTGTCGCCCTTTATTGTCTCTTATGTTAGTAGTCTTTGCTATGTTACATAGGGGTTTGGAAATGTGGTCGTAAAGGAGAGTGAGTTCACCTCTGTTATGCTACTATCCTTTTTCATATGTTACATAGAAGTGTGTTCGTAGTCTTATATAATTTCTGCTATTTTAAAATGAGGGTTCAAAAATAAGGCAAACTCTTTTATAACTCTGCTATGTGTTCGTTGTGCTATGTTGCATAGGAGTTGGAAAATATGCTCATTGTCTGCTACATGTTCGTAGTCTCTGTGCAATTTCAGCTACGTTAAAATTGGGGTTGAAAATGTACTCATAAAATGGACCGAGTACACCCCTAAGAAGTGGTCGTAAAAGGAAATGAGTAAACCCTTATAAAAGAGAACGAGTTTTTGGAGTGTTCGATTCTTCATGGGTGGACTGTACGTGGGTCGTGGCGTAACGTGCATCAGTGGAATATTGAGTCCTTGTTCTCAGGAGGCCCTGGAAAAACCGTGATTTTTAGGGTAGTGTCAGTCAAGTGACGCCCATCTACAAACGGCTATGTAAACAACATAAGGTAATGTTGTTAATCGAAGGATCTCCTACAATAAATGCCCTGCACTGTTCGCGAATCCAGTAGGGAGCTCTAATCTCAACTACGAAAGCGTTCCGGCCGTACAAAAATCCACCACACCAATTTTTTTTCATATGTGGAATATTTTATATATTGCTACATGGATAAAATGATAATGATATAGATGCAAGTATTATTTGCATTTAAAAGACGTATAGTTGTAAACACATCGTTCATTTTATTCTTATTCTCCCAAATACTGATTTTAATTGCTACAAGAATAATACTTATTGCTTTTTATTTCCAATTATTGAAAATTTGTGAGTAACGCGAAATCTCAAAACCAGAATACTTATTATAGATTAATATAATACTTATGTAATTATTATAGATTTGGGTTCAACTGTCTCAGTTTCTAGTAATAATTGGAAGGTCCAGAAAGCAAGGACAACGGTTAATTCAAAATTTAGAAATGGAGAAAGTAAAATCATCAAATAAAGTCGATGTAAACAATCATATAATAAATTCTAATCAGCAAAAACCTTTATTCAGAAAATAGTGAATTAATCGAATTCACAACTTCCTGGATTGCATGTCCAAACTTGTCAACTACCACACATTTCCTAAATTCCATGTTACCAACTATGAGATAACCTAAAACCTATTGTGTGTTTTTCTGAACAATCAAAACAACAAAATTTGCCAATGTACTTAAATAATATATTCTCTTTTATATAGTGTAAAATTTGATTTAAAATAAGTAAGTATTATATTTAAATTGGTATTGGTATATGTGGTATTGATTAAATATACTGAATCTCCAGAAATATGAGTTTTTTTAAGGTATGGTATTTAATTTAGTATTTACTATACGAGCATAAGTGAAATTTTAAAATACATGATTATGGCCAGTTTTTAACTGTAATATTTTTTAACCTTCTTAATTATCTTTGATTTTGAATTTAACGAGACCATAGACGATTCATTCCTAATTATACAATTTAGTAATCTCACAATTACATATTCTATGCAATATTTGCTAGACAATTTATCTTTAAAGCATATTAATATATTATTTATCAGTAATTTTTCTTCTATCAAAAAGACTTTTGAGTCTGCAATATTTTAACCGAAGGTTCTACTTCATTTGTTAGTGTGTTTCAGATTTGGTTCTGGATGATGAAACTCTAATTTAGATCTTACTTGTGTCTTGTGTTAATAAACATGTTTACTAATATATTTAAAGTGGAGTTTTCTTAATTTCGTTCTAGCTATAATTCTTGCTATAATTTTATAAAAAAACGGTTAGAGTTCGGTTAAATGTGAGGGTACTAAGGACATATAAAATGAGAAATATACTAAGGAGGATAGTATATTTCAAAGTACTGCAAAGTTATCTGGATTTCGATTATTGTGAAACTTGCACGTTCTAATAATGTCTGAAAATCGAATAAATATTTGAGTTACACGTTCCATGATTATGCCTGATAGGCTAAAGGAGAAGAGGAATAAAAAATTAAATGAGGAAGGAAAATTTGTGGAATAAGAAAGTGGAAGGAATAGGGAGTACCCGAAAAAACCCAGAAAGACGATGTTGTCCACCAATAACCTTTTTGGCCGGCGATTAAGCTAGGGACTTCACACACCATAGCTAAGTGCTTTACCATTAAGCCACCGTGCTCCAATTTAGAAACGTATTACATGATATGTATAAAATAAAGTTTATTTCTTAGTGTGGAAAATAAGGCTAAAAGAATAATAGCACACAGGTTTATTAACTGCCATTCAAACTAAATTCATATTCTAAAACGTTGCTTAAAGAATCGATTCTTCCGTGTATATAGCACTACTGATATGACCATATTTTCCTTTTGAAACTTAAGTATTAATTTTTCATTCATGAGGTAAGCTAATCGCTTTGTTTTGCTGCAGAGTAAACTTCTATTATGAAATATCTCGCTTTGCAATAACCACTTAATTTTTTGCCGTACAATTATCAATAATATGGAGATACTTCTGTTATATACCTTCTCCATTCATATAAAGAGATGATTAAATTGGTATGACTTTGTATTCTTTGAAGATACATACAATTTGTTTTGAACAGACACAGTTAGGGTTTCTAGAACAACAGGTAAGTTTAGGTTACATTGCCGTTTGAGTAAACGAGAAAAGAAGTAAACGATTGTCACGTTCTTCGTAGGTATCGCTTATAAAAAAATGGAAGTTCACCTTTGATTTTCAGGGAAAGAACATTGTAGCTTTAAAATATTGTGGAAGTTCGGATATCATCTAAACCTTCAGATCAACGCCTGATTTATGATTCGTGATGAAAGTAAAGCTAAACTCAATCCATAAAGCCAACCAAAGAACGTTTAATTTCAAGAAATTAAATCTTACTTTATTTAGATAATAATAATTTATAGGATTACGTGAAGTATATTTTTCAAGTATATTAGTGTAGAGATCGATTGAAATAAAACAACCGATAATTACTATTATTAATTATTAGTAGAAATCCGTTATATCCTATGACATTACGACGATAGTTTTATTTAAGTTTTTTGATAAAGAAAAAATACTCAAACGAGGAAAGAATAGACACTATTAGAAAGATATGGAAGGAGCATATTATACTTTGTATACAGCAGGCCGCAGAGAAAGTAGTGGGTAATCGCGAGCACAAAATGGGTAAAAAGAAACATAGGTTGCTGAGTACGTTCTGGAAAAAAAAAGAAAAGGAAAGGAAAACGAGGAAACATGTTGATACTGAAGAGGAAAGATAGGTATTACATGACGCTAAACAACCAGCTATGAAGCGTAACAGACAGGGATAGGGAAATGCATTACAGAACACAATGCAAGGACATAAAATAAGACAGAGTGGAAAAATGTTATGAAATGTACATGTAGGTAATATGTAACAAATTTCAGGGAATATAAAAGAGTATTACAATGGCAGTAAAAATAAAAAGAGGAACGTAATGAGCGAGAGAAGTGAAGACATATTACAATGGAAAAAATGTATTGAAACCTTATATGAGAGTACGGGTCCGCCTTGTGACCTAGATGTTGGAATAAGAAATAAATTACGCGGGGATGACATAGGAGTTTGTATTCTTCAGGATGGATTTTTAAAAGCTATAGTCAGGATTAGAAATGGAAAGGCAACCAGGGTAGACAAATAGAATTCATTAAGAATTTAAAATACAAGAGCCAGAAAAATTTCCCGAAGACTGCCATGATACCATAGGCTAAGAAACTGAACCGAGAGAAATGTGAGGATTAAAGAACTATTAGTCATATGCAAAATCAGCAAAATCGAGAGTGCTATTATCATATGAGATAAAAACGTTGCTTCGAGTACTGTATGTAAGAATTGCGGCAGAACAGTTCGGGTTCTGGAGAGGTATGGATATAAAAGGTGGAATTGAATATGGATAGGAGGTGTTTGTTTATTTCCTAAGTTAGAAAAGGCCTTCGGTTGCTTTGGTTTGGAATGGTAGTTGGGAGAAGTAAAAAAAATGGTGTGAATGGAAAGGTGAAAGACTAATACGATACATGTACAAACCAGCAAATTAGTGTTAGAATAAGTGTGATAATGACTGTAGAGAGTACAATGTGAAAACATGAAATAAAAGCTTTAAGTTTTACGTCCCACCTTTATGTCGGCTAGCCTAAAGGAGGCGGTGATGATGAGAAATGAATGAAATGGTGAAATGATGAAAGTGGGAGAAAACAGGAGAACCTCAAGAAAACCCACACACACGGTGTTTGTCCACCAGAAAGTTGACTTGAGGCGTGCTGAGATTGAACCCAGAACCCCATGCACCAGAGTTGAACGTTTTAAAACTGAGTCACAGCGACCCCTCTAGCACAATTAGAAGTAGAGCTCGAGAGGGATGGTGTCTCTCGCGAATATTATTTAATATATATCCAGAATGCATAATGAAACTTCCACATAAATGGACTAAACTCCCACACGCAGAAATTGTCACAACCGCCACACAAATTGACAAAATTCCCAAATAATCTGACAAATCTCCCACACTTTGAAATCATCCTGGTTGCACATCTTGTAAGTTTCACACGCTGAAAATAATAAAAGGAAGTCCAAAAAACGCTTATGATCCAAAGTGGACAAGGTGATAGATGAAGAAATCTCCCAGACATAAACGGTCATAACTCCCACAAAAATGGACATAAACCCCACAAATCAAAACGGTCACAACTCCCACACAAATAGAGAAATCCCCTACATATCGAAACGGTGGGTTTAGGTCAAAACTCCCACACCCGAAACGTTCACACTCAAGAAATGTCAAAACGCCCACACAATTGGTCATAGCTCCCACAGAAATGGACAAATCTCCCAAATGGACGAACGGTCAAAACTCCCACAGCCAAAACTCCCACACTCAAGAAATGTCAAACGTCCACACAATCGGTCATAACTCCCACACAAACGGAGAAATCTCCCAAATGCAGAAACGGCCAAATATCCCACAGCCAAAACCCCTACACTTAAGAAATGTCAAAACGCCCAATGAATCGGTCACAAATACCACACAAATGGATAAATCCCACACAAATAAGAGAGAACTATTGAGATATAACGTAATATTGAATCTTTGGCTTCTGTGTCAAATTAAATAAAGCATAAAGTGACTCTGGAACTACTAAATATCTGTTGCAAACTGGACTGGGTAGCTCTCTTTTATAGGAACTGACCGGCAAATTTATAAAAGGAAAAACATAACGGAGTAAGTTTTGGACAGTATACATGTAACTTATTTATTCATTTTGCCAAAGTCAACCAGAAAACTCTTTAACAATGTAATTCTGAACAGCTGTTTCGAGAGAATGTTGAACAGCACCATTCCTTGAAGTGTAAAGCAAAATTTTAGAATCTAGAAGTGAATACGAAATAATTCGGAAGGACACCAAATGCTTAGACGATTAAAACAGACACACATATACACACAGCAAACATACGTGTAGTTAACGGCATAAGAAATACTCAGTTTTAAATGTGAGTTCTACTTAGCTTTTCTATAGAGATACAAAATCTCATACTGCTTGAATTAATATTACAATTGGTAAAATTATTTCAAACGTGCGGCAATTTGGAGTGTTCTCTCTCACTTCTCGTAAACTGTAATCCGCACTCCTCATTTAAGGTAAAGGACTTGAAAAATTTTTTTTTTTTTTGATAGAGACGATTTATCGTAAAGATATAAAAGCCTACTCAGCCAAGCCTCCTCAGGGAAATGTTGGAATGATACATAACATAAAAGATTCATATAGCTTCCTTGGTTTCTCATTTATTTCTTCGTTCTTCCTACATGCATAGATTGTATGTTTGCGATAGACCTAATCCACATACGTCGCTGGATATGAGTAGACATTCCAGTAATGCATGCAGTAAAGACACAGTAAATTTCTAATATATATAGTAGAGAGATATGTAGGTAGAACTATATTTTAGGAACATTTACAAGGGATGACTGAAAAGTTTTGGGCCTTAAGGAAACTATAAGAAGTACAGATTTGGTAATACTTTTATTTTTCAACATAGTCCCCTTGCACAGCAGCACACTTGCTCTAACGGTGCTGCACTGCTCTTATCCCAGTAGAAAAATATCCTTAGGTTGTGATTACAAAACCTCCTCACCGCTTTCCTGACGTCATTATCGCTTGCAAAACGTCGTCATGCTAGAGCTTTTTCAGATTAGGGAACAAGGAAGTGTGCGTAGCCAGATCTAAAGAATAGGGCGGATAGGGAACGAGTTCAAAGCCGTATTCGTGAATAGTAGCCATGGCGACTGCTAATGTTACGGCGGAGCATTGTCATGATGGTAGAGAACACCTCTGAAGATCATTTACGGCTTTTTTCTTGAATTAGCACTCGAAGTTTTTTCAAAAGGTCACTATGATATTCTTGAATTAGCACTCGAAGTTTTTTCAAAAGGTCACTATGATATTGTGCTGTGATGGTATGTCCCCTTTGCAGGTAACCAATAAATATCACATCTTGGCAATCTAAAAAAGAGGCTATCATTTTGCCAGCGGAAGGGATCACCTTTGTCTTCGTTGGGACAGGGTAGGAGGGGTGCTTTCATTATTAACATTCTTGTTGGGTTTCTGGCTGGTATTGGTGTACCTAGCGCTTGTCCATAGTGATGAATCGAGAGAAAATCGTTCACATCTCCATCTAACAGTTTCAAATTGTCCACGGAGATGAGATACCGAGAACGTTTTTGTTCGGGAGTTAGAAGATGTGAGACCCATCTAGCAGAAACATTTGATAAACCAAGTTCATTATTCAGAACATGATCTGCTAGTTCCTGTGATATGCTCATCTTGTCTGCTATCTGTCGTTTTGACAATTAGAGATTTTGTATGATCATATCAAGTACTAGGCCAATGTTATCCGTAGTAGTAGCGCTTGATGGTCTCCCAGATCTCTGCTCATCTTCAACACTCTGCCTACAACGCTTGAATTCTTGCACCCATCTATTGCTCGTGGAATATGAAGGAAAAATTCACTTAAGGTATTGACTGTATCCTGTTGGATCTCAGACGCCGACATTCTTCTTAATTGTAGATACTTGATCACTGACCTGTACTCGATCTTTTCTATTTTACAATTTCTGCCATTTTACTCACTTCAAGAACCTGTAGAAGACAAAAGAAATTGCCTAGAACCAAAAGCTTAAAAGTAGCCAGGGGCAACTGCTAATGCTAGGGTAGGAGCATTGTCATGATGGTATAGAACTCCTCTGAACCTCATTTACGGCTTTTTTCTTAAATTAACACTCGAAGTTTTTTCAAAAGGTCACTATAATATTGTGCTGTGATGGTATGACCCCTTTGCAGATAACCAATAAATATCACACCTTGGCAATCTAAAAAAGAGGCCATCATTTTGCCAGCGGAAGGGTTCACCTTTGTCTTCATTGGGACAGGGACGGAGGGGTGCTTTCATTATTTGTATTCTTGTTGGGTTTCTGGCTGGTAATGGTGTACCTAGCGCTTGTCCATAGTGATGATTCGATAGAGAAAATTGTTCACATCACCATCTAACAGTTTCAAATTGTTCACGGAGATAAGGTACCGAGAACGTTTTTGTTCGGGAGTAAGAAGTTGTGAGACCCATCTAGCAGAAACATTTGATAAACCAAGTTCATTCTTCAGAAAATGATCTCCTAGCTCCTGTGATATGCTCATCTTGTTTGCTATCTGTCGTTTTGACATCTAGAGATTTTGTATGAATATTAAAAGATATGAATATTAAAGATTGTACTATTCTAATAAATACAATTATCTTATTCTAGATTCTCATTTTCCGAAAGGATCAAAACTTTTCCAATCACCCCTGGTAAATTCTACAGAACATGGAACTATGTTTTTCTGCATTTGTTCTTAAACGTCTGATTTGAACATTTAATCACAACGTAGAATTATAACGGTAACCAAAAAAGTTTTGTCGTTTTTCACGTACCATCTTGTAA
The DNA here is from genome assembly GCF_964235325.1 of Thermobia domestica. Taxonomy (NCBI): domain Eukaryota; kingdom Metazoa; phylum Arthropoda; class Insecta; order Zygentoma; family Lepismatidae; genus Thermobia; species Thermobia domestica. The sequence continues at coordinate 114,589,565 of NC_137471.1, read as the reverse complement.
CATCGATGTGTCACCTAAGATTTACCAGGAAGAACGAAATGGTCCCCATCGGCATGGACGACCTTCTGCCAACGTTCTCAAAGGCAATGGATTCCATGCTTGGCCGTGAAGCGAAGAAGGTATCAAGTGGGGATTTGAACTGGCGTCCTCTAAGGTGATGGAACAGTTTATAATCGTATGGTACAATTTCCCGGGAGTATGTCAAATGCAGTAGTGTTTCCCTCCTTGCGTAGAAAGGTGTCCCGGGTCATTCTCGCCACGTGGGGCTTAGTGATGTCCTGTAAGTACATTGGGGGAGTTGACAAACTGGACTGGGAGGTACAGAAATATCGAATTAGAATCAGAGGGAAAAAATGGTACTTTCCTCTTTTCACAAATGCTATTAATGTCGCTATTGTGAACGCTCATAAAATTTACTCCATATCAAATAAGAAGATTTCTCTTCTTCACTTTCGTAGGGAGATAGCTGTAAGATATTTATCTCTGAAATCGTGTTCCGACCCTAGAAACCTAGGACGGCCAACTGCAAGAAAGATAAAATCTGGTAGAGATATAGCGCATGCAATGATGAGAGATCCATTTGGGTATTCTTTGGAAAGGGCAAACGAAGGCAAGCAACGAAAGTGTACGCTGTGTAAACTTAATGTGAGGAAACAATGATGCAAGTACAATGTTCGTTTGCATATGGAGTTCTTTGATGTGTATCACAAAGTAGAGGAAATCCATCTGCAGTTTGAAATCTAAGAAAGGTAAAGAGATTCAAATTAAAACTATATGTCATCATTTTACCTATCTTGCATTTTTCCGGTAGCTGCATATTTTATTGTTTAGGTGCGTTTACATAAATGTATTTTTACATAGAGGTTTGTTTACAATTGCAAAGCTAACTGAGAAAAAGGTATGTGTATTGTTTTCAAAAAAATATCTTCAGTAACAGAAAAATTTACCCGTATTGTTTTCAAGAAAAATATATATGCTAACAAGATATATTCACGGCATGTCCAATGATCCTTATTTGCGGATCGTACATAAATTGGAAGTTTTAATCAATAAAAGGTTTGAAAAATCTTATTCTTTTTTTCTCAATAAAACCACTGAAACACGTCTACCAGATAAGTTTTGTTCAAAAACAAAATTTGGGCTTTAATGGGTTAAGTCCTATCATCACCATCATAATAATAGTAATACTATTGCATTCATATACTTGTCTTAATTAACGAAAGAATAACTGATTAAGTATTTGAATTTATTATTATTATTATTAAAATTATTATTATTATTATTAAGTTATATGATTACTTCATTGGATTTTTAAAAAATCAGTGCTAGATTCTTTTTTAGAACAGTATGAAATTCTTTAATTCAATGAGATTAAAAAATTTTTTATGATATATTTATTTAATTACATAATTGATCATAAAACATATCTATTTATTAGGAAACTGAAGAAAATAAGAAATAAAACATTTGTTTTCAAAGAAAAAACAGAATAGTGCATAGTACTTATTGATCATGATACTATTTACACAAGTAAAACGAAGGGAAGTATAGTACATCTTTTATTTTTAAAAAAGGGATTTAATCAGTTTTTTCTTCTTCATATTCACCGTGCAAATGATTTTTAAGAAGTCACTTTTTTACACAATATACACAGTTCTTGAATAGTATATTTTGGTCACTTGCTGATGACTCCACAGATAACATGTATGACGATGCTGCTGCAGCTGGTGGTGATGATGATGGAACGCATATAGAAGTCATATTGTACAATTCTGCTGCCCATACTACCCGCTGACGATCTTTTACACTCTGAAACGAAAAAGATTGAAAAACGAAACTTAAAATTTAATTTATCTATAAAGATGAACAAATAAAACAAAATGTTAATATGTATACAAAACACGTATTAATAATAATAAATACCTGCAGGAATACAAAGAATTTAAGGATTATTCTACCTATAATAAGAAGTATTCAAAACAAACGAAGAAGAAGAAGAATTAACACCCATAATAATAATAATAATAATAATAATAATAATAACGAAGACATGGGAATATGTATACAGGAGAAATGATTACCTGTAGTAGTAATTACAACAGTCGGTGGTCATTTTACTCTGGAGTTGATTGAAGGTATAATGAAATTCATTCAAGGACTTTCCTTTAGCTGTAAAGCAAAGGAATAGGTATGAATAATGTCCACTAGGGACGATTTCATACTTTGAATTTGTTTATTATTAAATGTATAAGAAAGTGAATTTCTACGTAGAAATTGAATATGTTGCATTACATATGGAGAAAATCCAAATGTATCGAAGTAGGAGGCACGTCTATCAGTATTTATATATACGGATATCCAATGGGCACCAATTTTATTAGCGAGATCTGTATTTATGAAGATAGCTGCAGGTAGTGGAACATGCATTGGTAGCTCATTCGCATTGGTAAATCTCATATTCACCTATGAGATGATTATGAAATAAAGAATTTGTTTGAAGTGCAAGCAATAAATCTAGTGTAGAGGACATCATGTATAAAAATGTAGACATGTACATATATGTTACGCTATTTAAATAATAATAATAATAATAATAATAATAATAATAATAATAATAATAATAATAATAATAATAATAATAATAATAATAATAATAACGTACATTTAAAAATCCATGACGATGTTTCTCTGATGATCCACTTCTAAGAGAGATTGAAACTCGCCATATGTGATGCATGAGAGCGGTGCTGGTAGAGGATTCTTAAAATGAACACATCCGTGTTTGATGAGATTCCAATGCTGCACAGCGCTGGCTTCTCAATCTTGCGTAATGTCGAAAACAAAGATAGTGCATCCTTGAGGAAAGGCAAGGCGAGGAATATTGTTGGATGATCGGAAAAGTGAATACCTGATCCTCAGAATAAGGTAATATATGAAGCAACATAGAGGTTGTTTTCGAAATTTGGTTTTAAATGTTTCGAAGGTACACGTTTTCCATCAATGTATATTGAGAAGAAATTGACATCAAAATGTTTGAAATGAAATGGATTTGAAGTTATCATTTTGAGGCATCATAGGCATCATTTTGAGTAAACGCCATAATCACTCGAATTGGTAATACTCCCATAAATAAATTATCAACTGTTTTTGATTGAAGAGCCTTTGGAATGACGAATGACTTCATTTGCACTCTTGTGAGAGGATATTTAGCTGTTGTTGATTGTAGAAGCTTGTTATGTGCTTGTTTTATTGTAGGACTAACATTATCCTTTTTAATATGCAAAGCAGCGTCTAAAATATTCACTTTAGCCTCAACAGACGAATCACTACAGATGAGACAAACTTTGGCTTTGCAGGAATTAACTTGATGGGTAATTCTACTCCTTGCATTAAAAATTTATCCTGATTAAAAATTTCACAATGAAGATGTCCAATCATGTCGAATTTTGCACTGTTTTTTGTTAATTCATAACGCTTTTGAAATCCTCTATTACCACTATATGTTGCATCCATATGTCCAGCAGTATCTTGAAACCAGAATGCAAATTGAAGATGATTATTTTTAAGAGAATCATCATAATTTAACAGTTTTTCGATGTATCATCAATATGGATGATTATGAGACGGAAATGAAATCAGTTTGTTATTTAAATACACTTCCACTTCACTGAATATACAATTTAAAAAGTCATTAATAGGAGCCACAGCTTTATCACTTTCACCAAATGCTGATCCATCAGGCTTAACGATTTGAGCTTCAATATAAAGAAGAGTTTATGGTAAATCTATATATTCATCACTTTTTCCTGGGATGACAAGTTCTATAGGTGCATTATCAGCTAGTGAACTAATTGGTTTGTATATAACAACATGATTATCCAATATACTGCTTTGCGTTGGGTTTTTAGAAAAAAAATATCTAGTTCACTTTTTACACACTCGCATGATTGATGATGTATTTGGTCTAGGAATTAATTCGTGAGGGTGGACAAGAGATGGCGCAACGAACGCAGCGTCCCACAGTTCCGTGTATCCACACATGTGTTGCAAACCCCTGTCATCGCGTATCGTTCGTAGTATAGGGCAGTGGATTAAAGCGTCAACAACACCAGTTTGTAGTTAAGTGAACATGGCGCAATTTGTGCCTGATAAAGTGTTTTTGCGGGGTGTCCTGCTGCATTACTTTAACATGCAGAAAAGTGCGACTGAAAGTCATCGTATTTTGGTGGAAGTGTATGGTGACCATGCTCTAGCTGAGCGAACGTGTCAGAAGTGGTTTGCACGGTTTAGAAGTGGTGATTTCGGCTTGGCAGACCAAGAGCGAGCTGGACAGCCAAAAAAGTTTCAAGTCGAAGAATTGACAGCATTGCTCGAGCAGGATTCGTGTCAAACGCAGGAACAACTTGCAGCAGCATTAGGCGTTGATCAAACAACAGTCTCCAAACGCTTGAAAGCCATGGGAATGATTCAAAAGATGTCACATTGGGTTCCACATGAATTGAAAGACAGAGACGTTGAAAGACGAAAAACCATTTGCGAATTGCTGCTTCAACGACAGAGCAGAAAGGGGTTTCTGCATTGAATTATTACGGGTGATGAGAAGTGGATCCATTACGAGAAACCTAAACGAAAAAAGGCCTGGGTGAAACCAGGTGAACCAGGTCCATCACAACCAAAACAAGATATTCACTGTGCAAAGGTTATGCTGTGCATATGGTGGGATATGAAAGGTGTGGTGTACTATGAGCTGCTGCAACCGGGTGAAACTATGAGTGGAGAATGTTATCGACGACAATTAATGCGTTTGAAGCAAGCTCTGGCCAGAACACGACCAGAATGGGAGAACAGACATGATAAACTTATTGTTCAACATGATAACGTTCGCCCACATGTCGCAAAACCGGTCAAAACCTATTTAGAAAATGTCGGATGGGAAGTTTTACCCCACCCGCCGTATTCACCAGACGTTGCTCCTTCGGACTACTACTTGTTCGATTGCATGAACAACGATTTGATTGGACAGCGGTTTACTTGTTCAGAAGATATCGAAACATGGGTCTCTGACTGGATCGCTTCCAAGGATGAGGACTTCTTTCGCCACGGAATCCGTACATTGCCTGGCAGATGGGCGAAAGTGGTGGCTAGCGATGGACAATATTTTTCTTAACGTATTTATGTATTTTGTGTTTGTACTACAGCTTCAATGTGTGCGTACCAACCGCACGAATTAATTCCTAGACCAAATAAGAAAGACATGATGGTTATGCTTTAATCAAAGATACTGTGTTATACTTTCCTTTCCTTATACGACTGATTTTTCTTTGTTTCCTCTGTACTTTCCTCTTGCCCTTCTTCTTCTTCTTGTGCTTGATGATGTTTAATGATGAAGGGTTAAAGAAGGAATGACGTATAATTCTTCTTTTCCTTCGTTGATATCCAAATCCTAGCATAGATTTCAGTTTACTTTTAGCTTTTTCTTGTAAGACGGATTTCGCTTCTCCCATTGGTTCATGAAAGGTATCGTTAATAGGTTTGTTTATGAATGATGACGTCCAGATGATGTTTATTAATGATGATAAAATTTGCTCCAGATTTTAATAATTCCTTTGATATTGTTTTATCTCCTTGCTTTACTAATGGCATGACACAATGAAATAATCCTCCAAGGAAACTTCAAATACCATGTCCAACTTGATAAAGTGATTCGACATAAACGTTTCCAGTTCCAGAAAGAGTTTGGTTTTGATAATATTGTAAATATGGAATTTCTATATTTGTTACTAACATAATTCTTCATCCCTTCATTTCCTGCCAATTGTTTTTTTTAAATTCATAGCTCTATATTTCGTGCACTTCTCAACCAAAATCTTTTAATTTTTGAATTTTCTTCTTTGTTGCTTCATATGGAAATTTCATGGTATCTGTAGCATTGTTTTATATGGGTTTATCTCTGTCGTTAGCGTAACAGGAAATACAGCTATGCGTCCAACAGCCTTCATGCTCCCACACGTGTATTCTTCCTGTTTCGAGTTCTGTCCATTCACCATCTGCTTTCATTGATGCAATTCGTTTTTCTTTATTGCGTGCATCATTGGTAATTTGGATGTTTCTTGGTTTTTCTTCCCAAGCTATTCGTTGCACTCCTTCAATTGATTGCACATCTCTCCACCGATACCCGTTCTTTGGTATGATACCAATCGTGTTTTTCTTTAAGAAATGTCTTCGATACACCAAGTTACATGCACTGGCAATGTAATGCATTCAAGTAAGGGATTTACATTTGTTTCAGATTCAAATGTATTCATAAAAGAAATACATGCTTGGCGTAAAACTTCAACGTCCTGTACACAATACTTGATGAGTTCTTCTTTCAGTTTAAAGGTGTCGTTTCGATGTTCAGTTTACCATTGCAGAAACTTGCGTCTTTCGTATACTTTAATGGTATCTCCATAATACCTAATGGTATCTCCCCATCTTCCATAATACCTAACATCTGGAAGTGTTTCTTTTTATGTTTGGTTCTCACGTCGATTGAAAAAGTGTGGGAAACATCCTTTGCAGGATTGAAGACCAAACGCACCACTTAATTTACTTATGGGCATAGGAAAGAAAACTTACTGAATCAATAAAGTTTACGTTCTCTACTTTAAGAGATAGAATTTTCGCTCCATTCATGATCACATCTGGAGTTCAATTCATCTTCTCAACCATGGTCTTAATGATGAAATGTGCATCATAGCCCTTAGAGTTTTGTTCAATATATGTTATTAATTTTAATGCTTGGGCGTCGTTTTTGTAAATGTTTTAGATAGTCTTCTATTACATTTTCTCCATCAAATATATTTTCTTGTTTTCCACAAACGATAGAATCATTTTTTATGTTGTTGTCTTCATAACAACGGTAACACGCATGCTGACTAACCAAGACATGAGGTATATGCTCATAAATGTTCGCGTCCTCATCTTCTGTTTTCGTATCTTGTGTACATTGAATATCGTAAAATGTAATCATAGCTTTCTTCTCCATGAATTTTTTTTCGTTGGCTATTTTGGATTTTCTTTTTTCATTCACTTTCATGTAACATTCATGGTTAGGTGGTACTGTAGTATAGCAAATAGCAATACGTTTCTCCACATACGTGAGATCCTTTTTCTTTCACGACATAAATTTCCAAATAGTGGGCACAACATTTCACAATGGAACATAAAGCTTTTCCATTTTGATATGGAGCTGACTTGTGATATTCATAGCATGACTGACCATAAAATTCACGATTACAATCAATGCATGGGATATGGGCTTCTTTAAAGTCAGATGGTGGCTTCTGATGACATCGGTAACATACAGCTGTAGAATGTTTCAAATGTGCATGCTTGCTTTCATATTTCTTATGACAAATTTCACAATAATAACTACAGCTGAAACATGCTGTCAAGCTTCCAATGAAGTTGTAATGGGTATCTATGAAAAGTAAGTTTAAAGATGTCCTCTCATCATCACTTGGTGGTGCTTGAAACTTGACATCACTTCCTGAAAATCCCCTATACACTTTAATTTTATAATCCTTTAAATATTCCTGAAATGAACGAATTCTAGGAATTCCACCACCATGACTGAGATATACAGCGGCAGATTCACATGGGTCTTCTGCTTCTTTTTCTATGATATACTTACTTTGATGTTTTACATATGTATTTTATTGGGTTTGGTTTCTTCCCTTGTGTTTTTTCTGTCCTATGGCTATGACGATTGCATGCGCTAAACATCTTGCATCTATGTTCTTAATTGGATAATATCACGTTTTGCCTTTATATAGTCCTCGGTATTCATAATATGTTGTTTCAAACGACCTTGTCCTCTTGGTACATGATGAAAATTCACGTTGTAATCTTCATTTATAAGAAAAGCCGCATTACTTTGCAGTACTTTCTCATAACTTGTCCATAGAACTTCTGTTGAGAGATTTCTTGCTTCTCTGAACGATAATCAAAAAGGGATATGTCCTTCCTTCTCATTTGTGATTGTTATTCCTATGTAATCATGTTTGTCCACATTACGTAGTAAATAATCTATTAGAGCCCGTAGACTTGTTTCAATTGCAGTAAAAGGATTTTTATCTGCACGCACGGGGGCTAATCGAATTCTTAGCATTGTACCTTCCATATTGTATCTTCTGTATTGTCTTCTACGTTATTTTATTATATGAAATCTATTATTTCCTTAGTTACGCCTTTTATTTCAAAATCCCACTTGTACATTTGTGTTTTGTTCTGCTTGAATATCAGATAGCAATTCATTTATTCTTTTTTCTATTTCATCTAAATCAACCTCTATTACTTGATGTTCTGTATTAGCTTCTTGTAATATTTCCATAAATGATGGATATATTTCTTCTTCTTCCTCGTCTTTTCCAGGAATGGGAAACAAATTGTTAAGCCAGTTTTGTAGTTCATGTTCGTAAAACTCTTCTTCTTCTTCTGTATTCTTCTCTTTTTCATTGTGAGCCTCTCCTACTACCTGGAAAACGTGAGATTTAGCAACTCTTTCTCCTTTGTCCTTTATCGATTTCTTCTTCTTCTTCTTCTTTTCCAGGATTGGGAAATAAATTGTTAAGCCAATTTTGTAGCTCATTTTCGTAACACTCTTCTTCTTCTCTCTTCTTCTCTTCCTCATTGTAAGCCTCTCTTATTATTTGCGAAAACGTAAGATTTAGCAACTCTTCTTCATTTGTCCTTTCTTCTGCTTTTTCTTGTAACCATTTTTTGTTTCAATACAGACGAATTCAGACTTTTACGCTTCCTGTGTTATCATTCTATCACATCCACTTTCTAATATGTCTAATTAGAATTTAAATTATTTTTACATGTTTCGATAACCCACCCTTTTATTAGTGGAGTGTTTCTTACCTCATGAGGGATGAGATAACTTTAAAAGTAACGTAAACTCGAGTTTACCATCCCAAAGCGCTTCGCCTTAGTCTGAGACCATGACCAATGTTTGGTACCTTTTCGGCTTCTTTGTATGACCACCCTAATCACAGACAGACAGATATACACTTTTATTTAAAGCTATCATAGAAAATTAATGGCTAAAACACACATACACATATCTTCGCTTCGTCTTGGTCTGAGACCATGACTAAAATTTTGATCACTTTTCGCCTCACTTCTCTGATCCCCAGACCACATACAAACACACAGACAAACAGACAGACAAATATACACTTTTATTTATATTTCATATGTATAGGAACGAATGTTCATTTTAAAACATTCATGGGGTGCCAAAACAATTATTGCATGAGTATTGTGGATTGACCTCTCTCTCTCGTCCAAGGGGATCTCGGTTGCCTAGTGGCAGAGCGTTCACCTCTGGTGCATAGGGGTCCCAGGTTCAAAATCCTGTTCCCACCAAGTGATCTTTCTGGTGGACACACACCGTGTAGGTAGATTTCCTCTTTGTTCTCCCGTTTCCTCCCACATTCTTCATTCCAAAATTTCATTCATTTCGCATCATCACCGTCTCCATTAGCCTAGCCGGCATAACTGTGGGACGTAAAACTTAAATATTTCCCATTAGTCTAATCGGCATAAGGATTGGATGTAAAACCTAAAGATTTCATTTCATTGTTTCTCTCGTTCCACATTTTTTTGTTCTATCATCATTCACTTAGGGGAAATAGTGGCTCAGAACTTGGGGATCCTTGGTTCGATGTCAGCTCGTGCCGCGTTTGTGACCATATTTTGTTTCCTTTTCATCAGGAGGTGTCTCGGTGGATTAGTGGTACTGCGTTCATCTATGGTTCATGGTGTCCCGGGTTCAACCCCAAAACGCTTCGTCTAAGTCTAATACCATGACCAAATTTTGATAACCTTTCTGCTCCCTTTTCTGACCCCCAGAACACAGACAGACAGATATACACTTTATTTAAAACACTTTATTTAATGATATACACTTTATGCACTATGATATACACTATGATATACACTTATTTAATATCATATGATATTATCAATGGCTAATACACACATATATTTGCTTTCCCTTGTTCTGAGACCATGGCTAAATTTTGATACCTTTTCGGCACAGGACCTCGGTGGCTCAGTGGTAGAGCATTCACCTCTGGTGCATGGGGTCCCAGATTCAAAATCCTGTTCTCACCAAGTGAACTTTGTTGTGGGCAAACACGATGTGCTTTGATTTCCTAGGACTTCTTCCGTTTCCTTCCTCTTTCTTCATTCCAACATTTCATTCATATCTCATCATCACATTTTCCATTAGCCTGGCCGGCATAATCGTGGGACGTAAAACTTAAAGATTTCCCATTAGCGTAATCGACATAACCATTGTACGTAAAACTCAAAGATTTCATTTCCGGCAGGGGGCCTCGGCGGCTCAGTGGTAGAGCATTCCATTCATTTCTCATCATCACCGTCTCCATTAGCCTATCAGGCAGAATAGTAGGACGTAAACCTCAAAGATTTACAACCATGGGACGTAGAACTCAAAGGTTTACAACCATGGGACATAAAACTCAAAGATATCCCATTAACCTAGCCGGCATAAGCGTAGGACGTAAAACTCAAAGATTTAATTTCATTGTTCGCCCCGTCAATGTTTGCTGGCCCCGAGCACATACTACAGACAGATAGAGAGACAGGCAGACATACTATCCAAATTATAGCACATAATATACCTATTCTTTTATAATATTATTTTAACATTAAAATAAAAGTGGTACAACTTTCATGGTTTAACTTTACTATTTGCTTTAACAAGTCTCCAGACATTCCTCACGTCATCAGTAACCTAGTTGCAATACGAGTCAAGAATTTTATCTTATCATTTTCTCGGAATTCAATGTACAAGGAGCAGAAGCATCGTTCAGTTCAGATTCGTTTATATGTATCTGTTTTTTAACGTTAGAATTCCGTCTCGTTATCAAATACGGAAACGCTAAGTAAATGAAGATGATGATGATCCTTCAGGAATAATGATGAACCGTAATATTTTTAGTAATATTTTTACTTACCTATTTTAATAAAAACGTCCGATGATAACACTTATTCACAACTCTTGACATCCAGCGGCACAAGCACACATACAAAAAACACACATGCTACTGCAAGTTTAAAGCGAATAATGATGAAGATTAAACACAGTTTCTCTATGTTAACTCTCACATCTATTTTACTTACGTCTTACGTAACACACACACACACACACACACACACATATATATATATATATATATATATATATATATATATATATATATATATATACCTGATTACCTTCGACAAACATGTCATAACACGTTCACACACGTCTTCAACAATTGGATCGCATATTAATAATCGAAAACATATCTCATTACGGCTTCAACGTAAGGAGGATACAGATTTTCATCCTACGTTGTGAAAATATTATCAAATGATATGAGAAGCTTCCGTTATTAGATCATGTTCAATCAATGGAATTCAATACATTTTAAAACAATCATAATCATTTAGCAACCCAGGGAACGTTCCCAGGGCGAACATTTTCCCATATGGGGTCCTAACAATTAGCAACACGATTTTGTATGGGAAAGTGTTTCGCTATGAGATTTATATATCGTTTCTAATCCCACGTGAAAAAATCATGAAATACAATAATTAACTTAGCAAAAATACAATTTGCTGAGAAGCTTCGATCATTTGAATATCACGCCTTCAGTTCATAATCTACATCATTTCATGGTTATAGGACCAAAGGGCTAAATCGCTTATACTCTTTGGCTTTCCAGGAGAAGCGGGGACGTGGGGTTCAAATAACTAGCCAATACACGACAAGAACACGAAAAAGGCATGTTTCGTCTTGATTTTACAGCCTGTAGGCGTCCGAGAGTATGAGAATACGAATAGTAGCTTAGCAACGGCGCCCAGGTAACGTTCCCATAGGAAAATTAAAAAAAAAAAGTTTTGCTGACTCAGCCGTCTATGGTATCTCTATTCTACTATCGAGTAATCAGAGTCCTGAAAACGCAACAGGATTAACTTAGTAAGTTCTACCTATTCCTCTTTGTCTTTAACTAGTCATCTTCATATGCCATATCTACGACACGCATAGCTTCTGTAGTTGGCAACTGAAGGATGTCGTTGTAGAAACCTTCATAATTTACAAATTTATTATCAGCTATCCCTTACCTAGGAACAATGCTAGTACAATGAATTTGGGGAGGCTTCGCCGTGTAGTGTAGTGACTCACCTTAACCAGATCGTATTTTTTTCTTATTTACAGGTACCTTTCCAGAAGGGGTCTTACTTTTGGCAGGTAAGGAACGGCTTTGTACTTTTTAAAGGTGAACGTTGAGGACATGAAACCATCGAAGAACTGCTTAGCAGCCACCTTCCGTTTGTTGGACGTATTGAATTCAAACTGTTGTACGATGAGACTTTGAATGGGACTTTTGGTGCCTGGCACAGCTCTTGATAAAGTTTCATCAGATTTCATGTTTTTCATACAAAAGTTAGCCAGTTGTGCTGACTTTAAGAACCAGTTCTGTATACTGCTTTGGTGTGTACGCTCTGACTACGTATCGTAGAAGACGTTCTATTGATCCAGAATCCCGATCACATGATAAAAATAGATGTTCACTTACTGACATAAGTGTGTGGCAGTTTCAAACACTCCTCTAACATAAAGGTTCGTTAAAACAGTACATCAGTGTGGTTCTTAGTTTGGTTACATGCGCTGCCACAGAAAAGAACTACGTGTTTAAATTCATTCGAAACTGTTTCCTCTAAATAACGCAATACGAGTAAGCAAACCACAACGGGCAGATTGTTAACTTGAGCTTCATGATAAAGGCAGATACGTACTTTGTTTTCAAATTATGAACACCAAGACATAGAGTAAAAGCTGACGCATAATGAGAACCTTCTGAACAGCTAACTTTGACAATGGAAGATTTTCGATGAAATCGAATCGTAATGCAACTGTCTCCTAATCTTTCTCTTTAATCACTTATTTTAGTTTAGCTCGTATAGTATAGAGCTATAAGGTTCTTTACTCTTTAAATACATTTTTTTCAATAAAGGTTTTGTATCGGAACTAATTAAACAAGCTGAAATTTTCAGGAAAGTTCGACCATAATCTAAGGAGTATTTTCAGAAAAGTCCCCACGCCTCCCCCTCTTGCTTTTGTCTCTACCCCCTAACCCTTTTAGACTCTTGTACTTTTGGTGAAAATGTTGACTTTCAGTTAAGTAGCTACTACTTCAGTACTATTCGTAGGAGTATCACGGATTATACGTCATTCTCTTCAAAATAAAATATGCTTTCAAATGGTATCAGGTGCAAATTTGTATGATGTACAAGGGAAGGGTAATAAAGGTATAGTTAAGAACTTTCCCTCCGAAAAAACTTTTTACAAAATGTATTGCCCTTTGGAGCAACCCTGGCTACAAGCACATAAATATAACCTACTTAACAAAATACAACCGTCTATATATAATATGTCTTACAAGTTTTATTGCAATATCTAGAATAATTACGATGGAAAAATATTTCTCAATCCTACTTGACAATACCGAATTTCATATGTAAATAAGGAAAAGTAAGATACATATACATAAAATAAGTTTCCAAACACAGTACTATACATCCAAGTATCATGGTTAATACGTAATTCTTATCAGAATGAAACAAGACTTTAAATGGTATCAAGCATATGTGTTTATAACGTTCAAAAGAAAAGTGTTTTGGAATAAATATGAAATATTCCCTTCAGAAATCCCTTTTTGAAATTTGGGGACTCCTGAAGCAGTACCGGGTACAGATGCCTGAATATAATCTACCTTGAAAAATACTATTGTCTACACGTAAATAATGTATGAGCCAAGTTTCGTTGCAACATCTAGAAGAATAACGAGGAGAAAAAATATTTCTTAATCCTGTTTGACAATACAAATGGGATATTTTTAAAGAATCGAATCCATAATAGCACCCTTACCCTTCTAATACACCACGAAAATATGACAAGCGGAACGAAATAAGCTCTCCGGACAAAAAATTACTCACCAACCTTGGTACTTAAGTTAATACCGCGTAGCGGCGCCCCTGGCCTCGATAACCGCCTGGATGTGGTCTGGAAGGGATTCCACAAGGGTATGCAAGGCCGTCACATCCAGTTGAACCCACTCATGGAGGATAATATCACGCAATTCCACCAAACGTCGGGGATGCTGATGTCGACGATTCTCTCGCTGTTCCAACTGGTCCCACAGATGCTTAATTGGGTTGAGGTCCGGTGATTTTGCGGGCAATTCGAGGTGTTGTAGGGTACCTCAGTGTTCCTCAAAACAGTCACATAACAGCGTCCAGCTCTGTGAACCCTGCTGTTGTCGTTTTGAAAAATAGGGGTGTCAATAGCAAATCACTCCAAGTTAAGTACACAGTGTTTCGAGGAGTATGAAGTGTTCCTTTCTTCTCTAACATCACTCTTTTTTTACCCATTAGTTTTCGCACCACCAGTTCGTTTTTTTCGGCCAAGAGATTTTATAAATATAATTCCCACTTGAGAATTTAAATAGTCCGTAAAAAACGTGGTCAAATGTACCAGTGTCTCCCACTCTGCCAAATTTAACTCCACTTCAAACACAAGTAATTTACCAACACAAATCACTGACTCAAATGTATCACTATCCAGTCCAATATAAAGTAATTTGGTTTTCATTGAATTAAGTCCATTTTCTAAATTTAGCAAGTACTCTTTCTTGGTATCCATAGTTGATGCACAAGTACTCAAAGACGTGTTACTCCAGTAGCTGATCAACACAGAATAACGGCACTATGTATACAGATGACTGCGCATGCATGAAGAGGAGAGGACGAAGAGGAAAATTCATGTTTCATCTTGTTTCTGCATTACACCATACACTTACGATGAATATACCAACTCAGTAAATTCAAGATCGTGCATGTTAGGTCCAGATACATTAATCTTCATTCCACGTTTCCTCCTTGTAAATACGGTAATAATGCTTCCAATTTTTGAGTACAGCGTCCCTATAAAATCACTTTTTCGCCTCCTTCAAATGTTACACATGTCTTCCTACCATATATCGTTGTAATTATCTCACAGCTTACAATACGAAATGGTACGCCAATCTCCAAATATCGTATTTTTGTAAAGAGTACTATCGATGGTATATTAAGCCTATCTAATAAATTCATTGACGATGCCATCTTTAATTTGACGTTTCATTCCTTTGCAACAGCTGCTAACGGAATGGTCTAAACAAACACATACGTTCCGCTTATGCTCTTTGCAGGAGGGAGGGGGATTCGGGATTCAAATAACAAGCCAATACACGACAAGAACACGAAAAAAGCATGTTTCGTCTTGATTCTATAACCAGTAGGCGTCCAAGAGTATGAGCATAAGTATACCACCTTAGCAACAGCGCCCAGGGAACGCTCCCATGGGTACATTTTTGAAAAACATTTTTTGCTGACTCAGCCGTCTATGGTACCACTATTCTGCTTCGATTACCGTTGTTACTGTGTGTACATTCCTATTTTATTCATGTCCAGAATTTCCATTTGATACTCAAGTATATAGGTTTAGTTAATAACTTTGTGTTTTCTTTTTAAACAGAATACAACTGCAAACGTTATTATTTCGTTTGCAAACTTTAAGTTTTCTTCCAATACAACTCGTTTTATTGCAGAAACTCTTAAATCTAGTTACAGGCAACATCCAATTGGCGAGCAAATTAACTAATACTCTAAATTTTGTGGAACCCTCAAATTTGTTATTGTAAGAGATAGAATGATTTTTTTTGTTTCTGTAAAGTTTCAAAGAGTGCAATTAGTGGTTTTCTGAAATAAACGATTCAAGTGTTCTCTCTAATCTATGTGTAGCGTTGTCATATTTTAAAATGTTAATATTACTTGTAGTAATATTAATATTACTTATATGTATGATGTTCATAATGAACGAAGAGCCAAATACATATGTTAACGTTGTTTATTTTTTTCATGCCAGGATGGCAGTGATTGTTCTCTCCTTTTCTCCTACATACATATTCTTTCACAGGTATGTCAATTGCATCATTAACCTATTTCTCCTACAATTTAATAATACTACAACATATTCTTCCACTATAGCAAAAATGTTTTTCTTAATTTTAAGCTGCATGTTATATCAATGGGAAAAATAAAATTCTAGTCACCAAATTTTGAAGGGTGTCTAACTCCTAGCAGGCCAAGAGAAAAGTGTTATAAAAATGTTAATGAAAGTGGATATGAAACGAAATTTGCCTAAGACATACCTTTATGATTGAAAAATGAGGGTACATTACAGGAGGAGCTGGAAGTAACTTCCTCCCACTTGGGTGCACAGTTCAGCACGACGCTGCATGATCGTGAATGTATCTGACAGAGTATAGGGCATGATTGCCTGGATATCACGATGATTGTTCTCGCGTAACTCGTCGATGGTGCGTGGTTGTTGGTGTACACATTAACGTTAAGGTAATCCTACAGAAATAGCCAGCTATAAGGTCATATGATCCTGGAGGTCATAATCCTTTGGAAATCATTCTCTCAGTAAAAATGATTGCACCGCAGCCATACTTGCTTTAGACGTGTGGCATATTGCCCTATCTTGCTGGTACCAGACAAATGTTATTTCCTCGTCATCCAACTGTTTCACAAATTCATGGAACAATACCTGGTGCACTTCACCAGTACTGCCTAACAAAGGTCTGATGATGCACTGCTGTGCTACTGCAGAAAACACGCCTACCTTCTGCGAATGAAGAGTTATACAATAGCTGTATACTGATTGTCACTACTCTATAAACGTATGTTTTGTGAGTTCACATTTCCTAACATGCCTTAAAAAAGCAACTTATCCGATACTATTTTACAAGAAACACGCGATCTTCCACAGAATATCAATACACGAACAGTAAACCAGGCTACACTGAAATACGAAACACACACACAGCTTGGGGTATCTTATTGTTGCCACATTTCAGAGATTTACAATGCTGCCACGTTGATGAGTTATATGAGAACATCCGCCGTGAAATCTATGTGTCACGCCCATTTACAAATTTGGTTTCTTACCCACTTTTATTACGATTTTCATAACACTTTTTCCGGGGCATCTTACGAGTGGGATGCCCTGTATTAAACATGATTTTACTAAATTAAATAAAATATTCATAGTCTGTATGATAATAACTATCTATTTACTTTTTTCATTCACGTGCACATTATTAAGAACATTTTTGACCATGTGGATAAATATTGAAAGCTAAATTCAGTAATATGGACTGGATATCGTTTCTAATTATGGTAGCCAGTCATGTTCGTATAATTATATAATTAAAATATTCAACTTTTTGACTTGCATCATCAATGTTGACGTAGCCAAGGTTGGAGTCTCCTTATGTAAACATTATTGCTTAGGTAAGTCATTGTAAATTATTAACACTAATAGGCGCATCAATGTAATTAACTGTAAAAATCATATTTACGTTGGCTTCAGAATGTAACATTTCTTTTTTACGGGGGATTAAGGATCTAGTTACGAATCATGTAACATATTAATTTATCTAAAAGTTTGTACTTGGGATCGTTACAAAGGCGAAAACCTGACCGTATTGCCTACTATTCTGATATGCCTGAATGATTCTATGTTTTTTTATTGGGAAACATAAGGTCTGTTAGCTATAGTATGAAATGTTTATAATTTTTGAATATACAAGTGCGTCTGGGTCCAATTGAGAAAAGTTTGTAACTCTGGCTACGAAGCATTGCTACTGAAACTGAGAAGTTTACGCAGAAGTGAACATGTGCATATTTGGAAGATAGCGAAATTGAATTACCTTTTTCCTCTGCGGTTGTTCAGCACTGTTTATAAGTGCAAGAGTTTCACTCGTCTAAGTTCATTACGTTTCCGGAGTATATGATTCTTAAACATATTACAGTTTTCTCTACAGCCGTAAAAGAACTTTTTAGATCAGAGATATTTCGATCAGAAACAGCATATTCACATAGATCAACAGGAGACTAGAAACCGATATATTTCCATAAGTAATATTATATCAAACATATAATAATATCAGCAAAATAGTGTAATCGAAGCAACCATTTGGATGAGAATGCAGAATATGTGTGTCTACTAAGGTAATGCAACTTCTCTGAAGACATATATTTCCATCCTATCTAACGCAATTATTGAAGCAATCTCATACTTTTCTGTTTTATCGGCCTTAAATTACTGTTCTGTTTCTCCATAACTCGTAAACTTTATTCGATTTAAATAAATCCTTACATGCCTTTACTAAAAATAATAGAACTGTAATACTATATAGTCAGTATTATATTCGAGAATGATCTTTAATCTCCTTTTAGTTATCCTTAAAATTAGTTTTAAGTTAATGGGTTTGTTGTCATATCTATCTACCTGTATTTACATATAAATTGCGAAAACTTTTGTTGAAACAAAAATTCGATTTTGGAATATTCTGCATTAACGTAGCCTGGAATCGAACTAGGGAGTATCCTTACCAGACATAACCTCTCTGCCAAAGAACTAATTCAAGTTCTTCTGGCTTGAAGTTATTCCAAAAGAAAATCATGAACATATTTCATATATGAGAACAAAACACATTTTTTATTAGATATAATCTTTCTTGTCAGACTCTATGTTTTAATTTGACATTACCAATAAAAAGACAAAATTGTGTGTTTCTTTCTTTTGTACTGGTTTTCAAGAAAAAGATGTGTGTTTCCTGGAACCCTACTCCTGCTAATTGGAATTTAGATTAATGAAAGAAAGGAGATGAAATATATTTCGTAACAGTTTAGAAACTTAAAAAAAAAAAAAAACAAGAAAAGAATAATAAAATTTGCACTTACGTCTACTATATAAATCATTATTAGTTATATATTTTGGTCGTTATTTTAAATACAAAAATAACTGTAGAATCGACAGTAAACGATATTTAAAGGGGCTTAAGAAAATATATCCACGCCCTTGAAATTTAAGCACACTTGTTAAGTAATTCACAACATAAAATTAATTAAAAGTTTTTTTTTTTTTTTAAAAAAAATATGTTTCAATGTGGATTTTCAAATGAGATTCCTTACCCTTCAGAGTTCTTTTATGTCATGAATCAGCTTACAGTAAGTCTTTTATATACAAACTTATTGTGTCCTATGTTAATTATCATAAACAGAAGTAATAACATAAACAGAAGTACAAAATATAAGGTATCTTTAAATTGTAAAATAAAATTACATTTTCTATTTTACTCCCACGGTTATGGTTTGTAAGCCAAAGAGACGGATTATTACAAAAATGTTTAAACTTGAATCAATTGATGCATTTGGAATGTAGGAAATAAAAAAGAGTATCGAGAAACGATTATAGTACGAGTATCGAGAAACGATCTGATATTTGCATATCCTGGGATTGAACCAAATCCACTCTTTCGAAAGAGAAGGGATTTTTAACTTTCCTTCGTTTTTCAACAAACTTAGTGAAACCTCGAATCCAGAACGGGCTTCTGCTTATGACCCTCAGCCTTTCATCTCAGATATCTCAAATACATATATCGCGCTATGAATTGTTTCGGAGACACGGTAGCTCAGTGGTAAAGCGTTCACATTTAGTGCCAAAGTCCCTGATTTACACAAATTGGGTTTTGTGGTTGACAAAGACCGCGCACGTGGATTTTCTCCGGCTCATCCCTTTTAATCCTACTTTCTTTTTTCCATTATTACATTTATGTCTCATCATCACCGTCTTTTTAGCCTAGCCTGCAGATCCGTGGGACATTAAACTGAAAGATTGCATTCCTTTGCATGGTCCCTAAAAGATTTTCTAACTGATCTCAATGTTACTTCAGTGAAATCTCAATTACAGTCTTGAATACATTGAATGCCGAAATTTGTCACGTAAGCAATGTGACGTAGGAAATGTTATTACATGGTCTGGAGGTGATAATTAATGAAGGAAATGATTCAAGACTGAAAAGTCTATTTTGCTGGATCTTGAAGGAGTTGTGTAAACGAATCATAAAATACTGAGGTTGCAGTATTGCGGTGTATTTGTTAGAAACATGGACCTTAGGCAAAATTGATGAAAGGTGAATGGAAGCTATCGCAATGTGAGTGTGGAGAAAAATTGAGAGAATTAGCTGGTGACAGAATTTGTTAGTTATTTGAAGTTAAACTTTCTGTAACACTCATTGAAGAGTACTGTAAAAGGCAGACCAAGTGAGAAGTCTGCATTGTGTATGGCATAAATACATGTCGTCCTCAAAGACTCTCTATCATCTATCATGTGAAATTTTACGGTAGTTCAAAGAATTAAGTGAAGTCTGAAAACTCAGAATTCAATTATTACTATCCGATTCCTACATAGTATGTCGCCTTCTTCATGCACCAAAATTGCTTAATGTTCAAATGATAATAAGTTTTAATATTCACATCAATCCATAAAATTCATATTTCATAAACCTAAAGATCCAAAAAAGGTATCTTTTTAGTTACCAACGTTACTTTTAAAATACATTTTCATCACAAAGATTTACAGCACTTTTACTCTTACATTTACCTAGACGAAGACCAATAAACCTGAGACGAGCTTCCGACAACGGCTACTGCAATTTTTATTACACTATTACAATATTCGCTAATTCCCTGCAATTAAATACAAATTATGTAATATACTTTAAAACATATGCTACATCTGCCGGTTATAGGACGTGGCTTCAGTTTAAGATGTAACATACAAATAAATAAATAAATATAAATTTTAATAAATATACACCATATTTCATAGAGGTTATTATATATGTTCCAAACGAAAGAGAAGAAAAGTATTCCGTCCGATCGGAAATATATGTTACTTATATTCAGTGACTAGAACTAATTGAGGAACCATTTACATGGTTTCATTATTTCACTTTATGAAAAAATGCATTATTCGTGATGATAAATTAGATGTACACGCCTTGCACTAGAAAATCTAAAAAAAAAAGAAACTTTGTGAGTATTCAGTAGGTAAGATCAATTTTCTATTCGTAAGCACGATTGTAAATTTATTTATCTATTACAGAACACTGTTCCTTTCACAGGTCTCTCAACTACCACTAAATGTCCTCTAATGTATAATTGCTTTAGAAGGATCTTTGGATCCACAGGGTTTCATGGAATTCCGGAATTCTTCGGAATAAAAAGAAGCTTTCCTGAAAGGTGAGCATAATTTCATTATTAAAATCTTACTTTAACTATAGCACAAGTACTAATACCAGTATAAATGATTCTAATAGTACTTACTTAAATTATGAATATGTTCAACCTGTAATTACTTGTCTAAAATTCTATTAACTAATCTCTATTCCATAGATTATTTTGGTTATGTTTGGTAGCAGTTTCAATTTTTTGTGCGTCGTACATTAATTATAAAGCATGGAGAAAATTCCAAGAAAATCCTGTGGTGATAACAATCCAAAGAAATAGGCAAGATTGGAATGTCACACTTCCAGCATATTACGTCTGCTCTGGAGAAAGAAACAAACATGAAATAAGCGAACTTAGAAACAAGTAAGTACTTTATTAAATATATCTGCATCTGCCCTTCTTCTTTTTGTCTTTTGTATACTATTATTAATATTAAGGATAATAATAATAATAATAATAATATATCCATACAGTAAAATATAATTTTATGTCTTCAGAGTTAGGTTGATCAATCTCCAATGCATTTAAGCATTTCTGAACCGAGATGAAATCGCATACGTGGTGCAATAAAAATACTTTCGAACTCTCTTGCAAATTTGAATCGCGAAAATTATATCGTGGTTCTTGTATGTCAAAACCAATTAAGAAGAAAAGCTGGATAATGTTCTCACTCGTCACTACATATTGTAGAACCATATTTTCCGTGTGCTTTGTAGGTAATCCACTGTTTCACTCAACTTGTTTACATTTGATTTATAAAAAATGCATTATGCTATGAGAGATAACAGGATAGAGTCAATTAAATTTTCCACTTTATTGTAAAATAATGAACGTGAATTACTCCTTTATTAAACGTTTCTTTCATGTCAGCATTATAAAAACACAGTTCTATTTTTTTCATGTTTGTGCCTAATAAATATATTAGAGCATTTTTGAACGATGTCTTCGTTCCAATAGCAAAGAAGGCATCTTATTTTAAAATATATGGTTTGGTAGATAAAATACACGCCTTAAACAGTTCGTGAAGGCAAGTACTGGCTTCTTGCTCTCCTGCCTTACAACTGAAAGATATGCATAAGAGTAAGAAATATTTTAAAAAATCTCTCAATATGTATTTTATAGCAGTAGGGCCCGACTCATAGGAAGTTAGTTCGGAAATTTGATCTTTTTTGAACGAACTTCGTGTTAAACTAATTCCAAGAACGTTTCTCTTCGCAAACAGATATATATCTGTATGTGTGTATATGGTAGTGATTGCGATGAAAATCGCTCTAGGCTCTCTCGATTCTCCAAATAATATAATGCAATGTAATATAGAGAGCAAACCACAACTCAGTGCATTGAGAAATACAGACTCGTAGTATTTTTAGCTATAGCGTTGCGTTGCGTTTACACCAGGGAGCCCCTGTTGAAGGAAGCTGAAAAGAACGAGAAGCAAAAACAGTCAGTGTTTAAGGTGGACCTAGAAAGGTTTCATCTACGGAACATCTTGTGTACAAGCTTTCTGCTGAAAGTGTGTAATCGATTGAAATAGTAGTAAAACGTGAACTCCAAATTGATATGGTGAAAAATAAGTTTTAATTAAAATGTCAAAATCTGATTGAAATCGAAGAAAACATTTCGTACTGTAACACGTCGAGATCTGTTACATGTGTTCTTCAATTCTAGGAGTAATTTCAAAAACTTTACATATATATATATATATATATATATATATATATATATATATATATATATATATATATATATATATATATTTACATACGCTAATGCTTATGACATCAAGCACTATTCGAAGCTTTCTTGCACCCACTGGAAAACGGGAAGTATACTAATATTTACTTGCATATATTGTTAAAGTAGACTATTCCCATAATGCCCACCGACTTCGATTTTACAAAATTTGAGAAATAAATCCCACTTTTCATTTTGTAGTAAATTTGAAGGCATTTAGTTATACTACCATTAAGAAACCCATATACATCATATTACGAATCAATTTCATGTGTTACACGCAGCCATGGTACCAATGTTTGAAAGTTTCATTTACAACTTTTTTTCTTTTTTAATTCATTTTGTGAGTAATGGTGCATTCAGTATAAAAATACAACAAGATCTTCTCTCTCTCTCTCTGTCTATCTCTGTGTGTGTGTGTGTTTCTAGTTTCCGGCGTAAGTGTGTGGATGCGGTATACTTACGTGTGTACATATGCTAGTGTGTGGGGGGGGCGGGGGTATATGAAGTATTAATTGGAATCGCGTAGTGGAATTTATCGATATTAGTACGTACATACGTGCGGCCGTTACTTCACATGATAACTTTCGGCGAATGCGAATTTTTTAATTCTGCTTTTTGCAATAAATAAGTAGAGTGATTCCTCTCGAGGGAGTTCCTTAATAGAGGTGATTCACCAACTGGAAGTGGTAGAAATGGGTCATTTCCGATTTTAACGTTGATCACTATAGAGGGGAAATGGTAATAAATAGTAAGAAGCAGTTTTCGGCAATCGATAAAGGGTATCAAGGATAATTTTCAGCTTCATCCTTAACATCCTGGTAAAACCGGAAGAGATAGAAATTAACCTAACTATGACTTCTGGCTTCAAATTAATCTACATAGTGGGATAGATAGAAGCTGTTTTATGAATTAATATAGCGTCGTGGGAATAAATATCGTCTTCTCTCTTAAACTTCTGATCAAGTCGGAAGTAGCAAAGCTCAAGTACTTTCCATTTTAGTGTTGATTAGAACAGATTAAAACGATACTAAATAGCGAGAAGAGGTTTTTCTGAAATCTGTTAAGTGTCCCAATAGAATGGATAGCGAGAAGGCTTTTTTAGGTAATTCATTAGGTGCTCCAAGTGTATATTCCATCTCGGCAGTGATCCCTGTACTCAAATCGGAAGTGAAATAAATATACTAGAGCTTCTGGTTCCCAAACCACTACACAAAATATAACATGATCCTCTTTAAGATTTTATTATTATTAGGATCACGTAGTGGAACTTGTAATATCGTAATGTTAGTACGTACGTACATACATACATCCGTTACTTCGAACGATAACATTTGAAAGGATGCAAATTTTCTATTTTTTTTTATATTTTTATTTTATTTATTTATTTGCAATAAGTAGATAGTGTGATTTTCTCGAGAGAGTTCATTAATAGAAGTGATTCGACAAACAAAATGGTAGAAATGAGTTATTTCAGGTTTTAACGTTGATCAATATAAAACAAAAACGATTATGGATAGCGAAAAGCGTTTCTCGGCAATCGATTATACGTTTTAAGGGAATCTCTCATCTTATTCTTAACGTTCTAGTAGAACTGGAAATGGTAGAAATGAGTCATTTCCGGTTTTAACATTCATTACTATAGAGCAAAAACGATAATAAATAACGAGATGTTTTTGGCGATCAATTAAATTTTTCAGGGACAACCTTCTTCACATTTAACAAGATAGTAAATTATGAAAGTAACCGAATTGAGCCATTTCCTGTTTCAACGTTGATCACTATAGAGCGAAAACGGTAATAGATAGTAAGAAGCAGTTTTCGGCAATCGATAAAGCGTTCCAGGAGTAACTTTCATCTTCGTGCTTAACACCCTAGTAAAAAGGAAGTGTAGAAATCATCTCTAACTTCCGGTTTCAATTTAATTTACATAGAGCATAAACCATAACATATAGGGAGAAGCAGTTTTATGGAATCAATTTACCGTTGTGGGAACAGG
The DNA here is from genome assembly GCF_964235325.1 of Thermobia domestica. NCBI lineage: Eukaryota > Metazoa > Arthropoda > Insecta > Zygentoma > Lepismatidae > Thermobia > Thermobia domestica. The sequence continues at coordinate 114,564,580 of NC_137471.1, read as the reverse complement.
TAAGTTATTATCTCTCTTAAATTCCAAACCGGAAGTAGCAAGATCCAACTACTTCCGGTTTTAGTGTTGATCGCAATAGATTAGAAAAGAAAACAGATAAGGAGAAGCGGTTTTCTATAATCATTCAGTGTCCCAAGAATATGTTCTATCTCGACTCTAACCTTTATACTACAAGCAGAAGTGGCATATATCAATCACTTCCGGTTATAAATTGAGTGTTATAAATTGGAGAGCTAGAAGTTATTTTATGTAATTCATTAAGTACCGCAAGAGTGTATTCCATCTCGACAGTAATCTCTCTATTAATACCAGAAGTGAAAGAAATATGATACAAATTTCAGTATCCGTATTAATTATGTACATATTACGTCATCCTCTTTACGGGTTTTACTAGAGTTTATTTTTAAATTGAATACTAGCCGGATGTTTACTAAACTTTGTGAGTTACTAGCCCATTCCCTAGGGAATAAGTACTGGTATATTCTGTGGTCAAACTCGGCCAAGAACAGGGTGGACACGGCTTGCATTTCATACCTTATTTCTCGATAACTACTTAAGTAGCCAGCAACATTTTCATTATAACTATTGGCCGAATCGGAACAAAATTCGGTGGTGGGCAGCCTTCAACCTAATTAAGATCTCCACATTTGTTGGCCAAGGTTGGCCAAGTTTTGGGCTTGATTTGCGTGTGGTAATTTATTTCTCGGTAATCTCTTGCCAGATGCAATCTAAAGGATTTGCCATTACAGAAAGCCGCTCGTCCCTATTTATCGATTTTGCTTTATAGTGTTCAACGTAAAACCGGAAATGGTTTATTTCTACCACTTTCGGTTGGTAAGGAAAGGAAATGGAAAGTATTCTTGGAATGCTTAATCGATTGCCGAAAATCGTTTTTGTTTTATAGTGGTCAACGTTAAAACTTGGAAATGGTTGATTTCTACCACTTTCGGTTTATGGATCACTTCAATTAACTAGCTCCTCCGAAATAATTACTCTACCCATAGTTTGGAAAAAAAAAGAAAAAAGAAAAAAAAGAAAAGAAGAAAATAAATAAATAAATAAATAAAATAAAATAAAATAAAAATTTGCTTTCTTTCAAGAGCTATCGTGGTCTATTATTAATATTATTATTATTATTATTATTATTATTATTATTATTATTATTATTATTATTATTATTATTATTATTATTAAGTATTCTACCTGTTGGCAGGTACTGGGACTAATGGGAGATGTGAGTGTGATTGTGTGTTTTCTTAGGTTCTAGTCTGGAAATTCTTCTTTCACTTTTCTCGATCTTCAGCTTCCTCTTTATATTCCCAATATTTGATTCCATTTTTCAAATCATCGACCAACTGCATTCTTCTTCATACTATTCCTTTCTTACCTTTCATCTCTTACTTTCAAATTTTCTCTTCCTCAGTGAGTTGAGAAGTGGCTAATACGTTTTAATCTGGTTCCTTATAGTTATTACCAGACTGCAGTTTCCTCTATCTATTTTTGAATACTATTTTTAAGAAATTGAATTATTATTATTATTATTATTATTATTATTATTATTATTATTATTATTATTATTATTATTATTATTATTATTATTATTATTATTATCGCGTCCATGTTCTGTTATTCTTTTAACTGTTAGAGGAAAGGTTCATTTTTTCTACAGTCTCACTCTATCTATGATGGTACTTCGGTATTATACTTAATGTTTAGTTAACTCAAGAAGAAGCGGATCTAGTTGTATGAATCCTCCATTTCATGTTAGCCTTCGGTGATCATTTAGTACTGTTGAGCGAGGTAATTTAACAGAAGTACAATGTTCTTATAAATTATTCGTTGTAGTGTTATAAAATAGGAAATGATACAAGATGCTGTGTTTTCTAAATTAAAGTTTTGGGATCTTCTAGGGCAATTGCTCCAACATTTTTAACAAGCGCCCACATTCTTAAACCTTACATACTTCACGCCTACATCATTCGCGCATGTCTTTGACCGTTTCTGCAATTTTAGTTGCAGCAATGTATTCTCAAATCATCAGTAATAGCAACAAAAATAATAACAATAATCTTAATAGTCTATACTGTATATAAAACAATATAAGTGAGTTACTCATTATCGACCAAGCCATAATGCTATAATTAGCAAAAATACACTTTTTGACGAAAGCAAGGGGTAAAGAAGGATTTTTGGAAATATGTATCCTTAGGGGCGTAAATAGGATAGTGTATCTTGCTAATCCCTGCGGTAAAGAAGATGAAACTAGGCATATAAACTAACCATTAAAAATAACTGAACATGTTTCTCACAGTTTCTGAAATCTCCGCACCTAAAAAAGAAAGGAGTAATTCGTATAACATTAATTTTTCAACTGTATTTTATTTCATTTATTTTTAGAAAGTGATAAATGTAGGAATTCTTAATATTGGAGACGTGAATTTTTAAAATTAAACTCAATTGAAAACAAACCAATACTGTTTAGCTTTTCCAAAAATTATGTCCTAAGAAGAGGGTGGATAATAGTGTCTACCTATTAAAATTTCTGCATTTGCTTACGTTTAAGGTGTGAAATTTTGCTTTGATTTCTTAACTAAAAACAATTGAACGTATGTTTCCGGAAATTCCCCTCTTAAAGATGGAGAAAAGAGACGGTTTCTATAATATTATGATTTACCAGTATTTATTCAGAAAATGTCATGAAATGTGAAATTCGCTTAAATTCGAAATGTGAAATTTGGTATACCAACTCTGAACTAAAAATAATGGAATACGTATTTCAGAGTTTTCGAAATTCTCCTTTGAAGCAGAAGGAGGAAGGAATTAAATTACTTATTTCTCGACATTCAAATCGAATGTTCGAGGAGAACTACTGAACATATTTAGAACTACTCTAGAGCATGGTTTCATCATATCACTTTCACTGAAATGCGTATCCTAAGGGGGGGGGTCAAGGTCTCAAATATTTGCTAAAAATACAGTATCTTACAAATCTCTCATGTATGAAGATGAACTTTAATATAAAAACAAAGTACACACGCAACCAGCGTTCTAGGAAATTCCACTTCCGTCTCATCTCATGAAAAATGATTGAGAATTTCAGAACATAGTTAGCACTTGGCTGAAGCCATTTCTTAACCATGTCAGTTTCATTAAAATTCGTATCCTAAAAGGGTGGAGGAGTTAATATATACGGCGAAAATAAAATATCTTCCAAGCCAAGGAGATGAAACTAGGTATATAACTTTTTTACTTAACGAGGTCATCATGTGGACATGCCCCAGCGTTTTCGAAAATTCTGCTTCCAATAGAAGTTACAGTGTGGCAAAGTGTTTGAAACGTCTGAAATGAATTTTAAACAAACTTAGCATGTGGGACATTTCTATTTTATAAACTCACTTCGAAATAAAAGAATCGTAAAAGCAGAAGATAATTTAGATTTCTTGCAAAGATTAAATACTGCATCCTATGAAACACATTTTTGAACATGGTCGAGCCAGGAGTTTTATTTCACTTTTGTTCAAATAATTTACGTAATGGGGAAAGAGTGATCAAATATAACTTTCAAATATTTCCCATAAACCTATTCTACCCGTATGAAGAACGGGCTTGCATATAATAATAGTAAATAATAATAGTCATATTCTCACAAATTTATATTTATTTCCAGCAAGATTCCTGCATAGCATTGTAGTGCAGTGGAATATTATATTTTACCAGTTTTGTCAATGAAACCACAGTTCTTACAGAATAGTTATTTCGTGTTTAAATATTTAATTTAATGTTTGTTACAACATTCGTAATATTTGTAATTTTAAATTTAATTCTGTCAGAGACTCGCACCCATAGATTAGGAGCCACTGCTCTAGGGACTACCTAGAAACTTTGAATTTACACCTACGTAGGATTTGTGACGTGGGGTACCACTAAGAAAAAATTTTGAAAATTCACGTAAAGAGGAGGAATTGGGGTGAGAGTTATTTTAATAAGATGCCCTCATCCCAGGAACTTAAAATTTGGTATTTGGGTTTCCAATTCAAAATAATTTAACACATGTTTCACCATTTCTTTTATATCTTAGTAATAAAGGAGAAGTAAAAGGTGAGAATAGGAATTATTACTCATATAATAGCATATCGGTATCTCAGAATCTCTGAAAGTTATAAACATGAAATTTGGCTTTAGGACTTCTCATTTAAAACAAAATCACTTAAAGACAGTAAACAGGACCACCCAATATTTTTCAATTAAAATTGAAACCAGAAGTTGTAGTAGATATCTACCACTTAGTGTTATTTACTAGTGATTAGAGTGGAGATGGAATATATTTTAGGGACGCTTAATCGAATACAAAAACCGTGCCTATCTATTGCCGTTTGTCATATACAGTCTTGTTCAAGGAAACTTTGCCACTCACCTCTCTTTGAAAAGGCTTGTAGTCTTACCTTCAGTTAGAATTAAATCAAATAAATGTAAATTTTGTTTGGTCGATTAAGAAGTTTATTGGGCCACAGCATTATAATTTCCTTTTGCGGTTGCAAGAATATCACCTTTTATAGCAGGGTGAGAGGTCAAGATTTCTTGAACAAGACTGTACAACGATGAACGTTAAAACCGGAAGTGGTTGATTTCTAATAATTGCGTTTGATTACAGGGTAAAAGAAGAGATGGTACCTATTTTAAGAACGTTAACTCATTTTTTTTAACTCTTCTCGCTGTCTCTTATAGGTCATGTTCTATGTATATTACATAGAAACTGGAAGTCATACTGGATTGCCAGGGTGTCTATCGGTCACGAAAAGGATTAAAGAAAGTCACGAAATCAGAAAATGGTCATGAAAGTCAAGAAATTTTGCTTTTGGGTCACGATTCATTTTATCTGTACAAATATAAGTACATACTTGTAAATGTTGTTCTATAAAATGTCAAAATTCACCACCAAACACGCATATGGTTTTAGACGCTACCAAATCACAAGTAAAGCACGCTTCTGTCACGTGCGTGAAAATTGGACCAAGTCGCACTCATATTCGCTTTTGAGAATGTTACTAAATTTAATGGTTTGTTAAAGAAAAGGTCATGAAATTACATTTTGGAATTTTAGTAGACACCCTGTCATTTCTGATTTTATTAGAGTGTTATGGAAAGACAAAATGTATTCTTGGGATGCTCTGTCGATTGTCGAAAACAGCTTCTCGCTATCTATTACAGCTTTTGCTTCACAGTAATGGAAAGTAAACCGAAAATTCTTGATTTCTAACGCTTCTAGTTTTATCAAAGTGTTAAGGATAGAAATGAAAGGTGTTCTTGGAATCTTTTAGTCGATTTCCCAAAACTGTTTTTCGCGATGTATTACCGTTTTTCCCCGTTCAATGTTAAAGCGGGAACTAGTTTATTTCGGCCACTTTCTATTTCAATACAGTATTAAGGATAGAGTTGAAAGGTATTCTTGGGATACTAAATCGACTGCCGGAAATCGTTTCTTGCTATTTATTACCCTTTTTGGTTTACAGGATCAACGTTAAAAGCAAAAATGGTTGATTTCTACCACTCCTGGTTTCTGATCCACAACCTCCTGGTTTATGATCCTCTACTAACGAACTCTTTCGAGATAATCACTTTAGCTATCAATTGCAAAAAAAAAAAAAACAGAAGTCAAATTCAGTTCGTTCAAGAGTTTCGTGCGGAGTAAGGGACGGGATGGACCAAAGTAGTAACTGACAATATTATTATAAATCTTACTCTGTAATCCCAATAATTAGATACATATTTCAGCGTTTTTGATTGTGATCTAGAAGGGAAGAAAAGGGTTTGGAAGAGAATAGAGAGGGACATTACAATTATTATTATTATACTAAAATGTTTATATCTCGGGATCCCGTAAAGTTGACGACATGAAACGTGGTATTTGAACTGAAATTGGTATGCTTCCTAATATATAAAGTGCAAGACCATAGGCCGAACAAACACGGTGGCCTGGGAGCAAAGCCCCCAGGTATTTCAACTGAAATTCAGTATACTTGCAGGTATGTGAGGTGCGAGGCCGTAAGCCTAGCAAACACTTATGATTGCAAGTTTGAGATGCAAAGCGTTAGACCGAACAAATTTGCGAGTCTGAGGGCAAAGCCTTCAGCAAGACGAAGGCTTGTATTGAATAAACTCTGATGAAGACACTAAGGAGGCTCACACAATATTTTCTTAATTAATAATGAAACAGGAAGTGATAGTAGGTTTATACCACTCCCGGTGTTAGTAGAGGGATTGGATTGGTGACACAATTATATTCTTGGGGTGCTTAATTGATTGCAGAAACCTGCGTCTTGCAACCTACTTCCGTATAGAGGTTGATATCTACCAGTTCCAGTTTTAGTAGAGGGTAAAGGATGAAGATGAAGTGTATTCTTAATCGATTGTAGAAAACCGAGTTACGGTTTCTGCTCTACAGTGATCAGCGTTAAAACCGGAAAGGGTTGATGTCTACCACTTCCGGTTTTAGTATAGGGTTAAGCATGGAGATGGGAACGGACGGTTAATCGATTATGGAAAACAGCGTTTTGTTATCTATTACAGTTTTCCTTCCATAGCAATCAACGTTAAAAACAGGAAATAGTTAATCGCTACCACTTTCTGTTTTACTTGTAGGTTAAGAACAGAGATAATAGGAGGAGCTCCAAAGCAAAACACGCTAAGTCCATCCCCGGACGAAATGCTTTTTGATACGGATTTTGTAGAATTCGCCAGCGCTGAAGCGATCTATGCTATCCATTCAGTTCAGAACTCACAATGTCCCTGCGTAAAACGGCCTCGAAATACAGCATCTGATGCAGAAAGCGCTATGTCCACCGTGTTGTCCAGAGCAGAACGCGCTATTTGACAACGCAGGAAGGTGCAATCACATCACCTTTTAAGTTATCTTGGGTGTTAGCAGTTTGAATGCGTCTATTATGGTGAATGTTGTTGACATCACTTGGCGTCTGTAGGGCGATAGATGGGGTACGAATGACATAAGCGCTGTGTACAGTAGGCAGATCTTGCAGATTCGGAAGGAGGGAAAATGGACTATGAAGTAGCTGTTGCAGGCAGTAACAGAGGAACGAGAAAAAGAATAAAGACGAAAGCAACGAAGAGACAGAAAGAAGTTGAAGAGAGGTAGGCCTAAATCAAATTCCTCTTCTCATATACAGTATTACTAGGTCTGATAATAATATTTTTTTTCACCATTCTTCGTTCTCACTACCTTCAGCTGATGCTATTTTATACATGTGTGCATAACGTTATGTAGTTTCCTTTCACACGTATTTACCAACATTCTTAGCAATGATAGGACTATCTTACTGTCACTGAGGCTCTCATTATAAACTAATTTAATGGGACTATGGTGAATGTTAGGTATTTAATCAAACTGAATCAAATCCAATTAATCAATCAATTGAAAGTTTAGTCTAACTAATTTGAATTATGCAATTACAATGGAGATTCCTTGACCATTTTTTTCTATTTTATTTTTACGGATACGAAAGGACAACGAGGACGTTCATGTGTGTGCCAACTTTTTTGCTGACCTTTTCACTTTATCAAGAAGACGCCTGAATACCATTACTGCTTGCATCAAGCAAGGTAAGAGCATTACAGAAAGAAGAGGAGGGGACCGCACATCTGACAAATTTGCTGCTAAAAAGAAGTCGGTGATGGATTTCATTGGCAGTTTACGAGCAAGAGAAAGTCATTATTCGCGTGAAAAAAAGTCAAAGATTCTATCTCCCTTCTGAACTATCCATCAACAAGTTATTCAAAATGTACAATGCTAAGGTATCAGAGTCGTTGAAAGTGAAAAGAGTTTTTTTTTCTACAAAATTTTTAATACGCAATTCAATGTAGGGTTTGGGGGCCCCGCTACTAACACCTGTAGTTATTGTACGCGCATGCATCATCTTGCCAAAGTATCTAACAATGAAAGCGAAAGGAAAATGTTATGTGCTCAGATCACTGGTCATAAAGCAAGAGCACGTGCCTTTCACACTCTTATGAAGAAAAAAGTGCCTGCATCTGTATCGTATTGCTTTGACCTGCAGCAGGTGTAACCCCTTCCGAAATTATCTGTTGGCGAAGCGTATTATTCTAGACAAATTTCGTATTATGCATTGTGCGTAACGGATGTTGAGAGCAAGAGTCCCGTGTTTTATGTGTGGACAGAAAGTCAAGCATCCAGAGGCTTTGTTGAAGTGGCGTCTGCTTTGATAGATTTCTTAGAAAGGCAGGAGTTTGACGCCTCTACAAAGTCAATTCGATTTTTTTCCGACGGATGAGGTGGTCAAAATAAAAATACACATGTTGTACATGCCCTAATCATGTGCTTGCTGCGAAAATCTCCTCCTTCTCTCACAAATATTACTATGCACTTTCCAGTGCGAGGGCATTCCTATCTCCCCGCCGACCGAATGTTTGGAGTGTTAGAAAAGTCGTTTCGTAAATATTCCGAAATTCTGAACCCTGATAGCTACACAACAATATACCGTGAAATTGGGTCTGTGAGATTTCTAGGCGTAGACTGGCATTTGTGGGATGTGAAAGCGTTAGACAATTCCCTAAAACCAATTTCAGGTATCAGTGACATGAAACGTGTATTTCTGAAGAAAGCAATGCCCAAAGGACTTCCCGGAGTTGTTTTCAAAATGGAACCAGACACCCTTCTAAGCAGTATGCGTCACCACTGCAACGAGGGATAACGTTTGACAGCATACCAGATGCCTCAGTACTACCCCTGGAAAGTCAAATCTTAGATGCAAAGAAAGCTGACGTTGCAAATCTTCTGAAGAAACGATTCGGAGATCACTGGAGACGTGAATCTGTGCTGCAGTTCTATGTTGATGCACTAGATGTACAGGCTGTACGTTGTACTGAAAACGAAAGTGTGTTCGAATGCAACTGCTTGGACGACGAAGTTAATATTGTATGAAACACAAAACAAAATTGAGAGCATATTACTGGAGAGCATGCTAATGTGTATATTATTGTGTATTCTTAAAACAAAAGTACATTGTTTTCAATAGTGTGTGTTCGTTTTATGACGTGTAACCCTTTCATATTCACACACACACATATACACATATATATACAGAGAGAATTATATTACATCCCATATACTGTTGTGTATAGCATTTATAAATAAAACATACTTAAATGTATTTTTGTATTTCATTTATAGAGTCTCAAATATATCATTTTCAGTGTGTTTGCATCAAAATGCAGTATGTCCAAAATGTTTTTAACAATAAGTTGGCTATTACTGAATAACTGATTTTTCTAATCATGCTATCTGAACTTGTAGTACTTTATCTTACATTTAGAATTAACAGTTTACTTCAGTCCATGACAGTTAAGGCGCTATTACTTTTTCTGCTCTCCTGAAAAAAAATTATTTGGCGCTTAGCGCTTTTTGCTTTGGAGCGCCTCATATGCATTCTTAGGGCGCTTAATCGATTTTCAGAAACAGCTTCTAGTTTTCTACTAACGTCTTTTGCTCTACGGTGATCAATCTTAAACCGGAAGTCGTTGGTTTCTGCCACTTCCAGTTCAAGGGTCACCTCCATTAATTTTAAAACATATATTCCTTCATAATTATGTAACACTAGGTTTAATTTCAATTAAACTTGATATATATATGTCTTGCAATCTAGAAAGAAATAGTCGGGAGGGTAATGAATCCCTAGCATCCCAAGGAGTGGGGATGGGAGAGCTGACATTTTAAAATAATTGTAATGATCGATATCCGTGTTGAATCCATAGTTTTCGGGTGAGTCGCTGATATGGATAATGACTGTTTCCATGCCGTTCAAGTTCATCCGTGAAGAATCGGGAAGAGTGACATTTTAAAAGTAATCGAAAATGACGGATATTAAAGGCGAATCCATAGTTATCATTAGCGCTAAGACGAATAGTGGTACTTTTGATACAATTTACAAAGAAGTTAGAATGCAACTTTTGAATTTAATTAATGTAAACTTATTCATTAAGAAAAACTAGACTATTTGCCATCCAATGTTGTAGGTGCGACTGTAGAGTTTTTTTATTATTATTTTTAAAGTATACTTTTAAGTAGCACCACGACATGGGAGGGAAAGAGAGTGAGAAATTTCTGGCCTTTTCAACATATTCTTAAACGTTTATAAAGATTTTAATAAGATTTTCTTATAATTTTAATTTATGTTTGTTTCTTATAATGCAAGTACATACAACTTGTAAGATATCAATACAACTTAATTTTGAAGAGACTAAAAAATGGTGACGCCATTTTCGGTGTTCTAGTAGCTAGCACGCGCGCCTTTCGTGCACGTAGTTGCACGTTCGATTCCCAGTGGGAGTCCCTTACATAATTCGGACGATTACTGTGTTTGAGTTTCATCATAATCTTTGAGTCTACGTCTCATATAATCTCGATGCAGAAATGGAATCCTAAACTTAAATAATTAACTAACTCGAAACCGATGAGAGTTCAAAACTCAAGGTTTCGGCAGAAAACTAGTACAAAACTTTGGAATAGAAAAAGTATCAAGTATCCAGTTGGAGGGGGAGGTGAAGGATGGGAACAGGACATAAGACCATAAAACACATTATCGAAATGGCAGTCAGTGATGATTACAGAGGTAGCTCTTGGGCCTAGAGCTTCGAAATTCCCTCTAGAGCATTTCCCGAGGGTGCTCAATCTGAGTTACCAGAATTTTCACGGTTCTATATTCACCCATCGTTTATTCAATCCCCCCGCACTGGAAAACCTGAAACGAACATTGTCTCCTATCGTGCTCAATATGAATTACATGTATTTTTGCAGTACTGCTTTTCACCTATAGTGTAAATAAATTCTTCCACGAGAAAATCTGTAATCAACACTCAGGCACGTAGCCAAGGGGGGGTCTGGGGTTCCGGGCCCTCCTTCGAGACCAGAAATGAAAAAAATAAGGAAGGATAAAACAAAATGAAATGACAAAAAGAAGGATCAGCGTTAAAAAATAAAAAGGAAACTACAGGAAGCTTTTGCTTGCTCTTTCTTATGAGGAGATTTCTATTACTTGCAATATGGTGGCGAGGTAAGCGAGGTTTTCTGGAAGAGTCATAATTTGAAAAATAAAGAAAAGTTATGGAATTCTCAGAATTCCTGCTACTAGTCAGGGGGATTTCAAGCTTTCGAAAACGTAAGTGCCGTTGTGTAACAGCGTGGACATTTTTAATCATAACTTTTCGTCATCGCATCCTTGCAGTATCAAATATGTCATTTCAAGGACAATTTTCTGTTGCTCATTTAACCTGTCATTTGGAACCGAGAGTAGTTGACGGAATAACAAAAAAAAATGTTGAAAGAAAGTTCTGTTAGCATTTGATTCAACAGAGAAAGGAACGCATATATTGTAAAACTAGTTGAATATACACATGCTTCGCACAGGGGCTGTATTTGGAAGTCAACGCCTGTGGGAGTATCAACATTGTTCTCAGCGACCGCGAAAAGTATGGATTTGATACTAATATCGGTCATTTTGGGATATTTTTACATGCCTCGGTATCCGCACCCCGCTGACTCCCGGCCCGCATACTTGCAAGTCAGCGCTAATGTAAGTATCACCATTGATTTCAGCGACCGCGAAAACTATGAATTTGACACTAATATAGGTCATTTTGGATTACTTTTATGTGTCTTGGTATCTCACCCCCCTTGGGTGACCCCCGGCGCGGAGCCGAATAGCGTGAATTTGGAAGTTAATGCGACTGGAGTTTCACCATTGATTTCAGCGACCGCGAAAATATGAATTCGACACTAATAGCTCAAGTGGTAGAGCGCTGGCTTCGCATTCGGGAGGTCGTGGCTTCGAATCCCGCTGCCTACCATTCTGACTGAAGTTTTCCAGGGTTTCCCTCAGTCCTACCAGGCAAATGCAGGGATGGCACCTACTAAACTGGCCCTGGGCTATACCTTCCCAAAACCTTTCAATTGTTAATGTTGTTGGATATTCAATGCAAAATGGCCTCTGAGCTGTATCTGGTGATTGTTAAATAAATAAATAGTAAAATATCGGTCAGTTTCTACTACTTTTACATGTCCCGGTAAAAGCCCCCCTGAGACCCCCTGGTTCGAATTTCGACAAATACGTTTACTCTGGTCTGGAGATTTGACCAAGGTATTCGTGACTAAAATTTGGTAACGCTCGGTCAATTTGTCTGGTTCCCAAGCCGGTTCTGGTAAAAGACCCCTGAGACCCCACTGCTTCGAAATTTGAAAAAATCAGTGCGTCTTAATCTGGGGCTTGGGCCAAGGTACCCCTGACCAAAATTTGGTAACTCTCGGTCCACTCGTCTTGTCCCCAGGCTGCACACAGACAGACAGAGACAAACACACAAACAAACTCTTTATTTTATTTATATTAGAAGATAGTTTACAAGACAGTATTCAGTATGTACTTTTTATAATAATTGAGGTCATAACGAAAGGAAAATTGTTATATTTGAATAAACAGGAGAAGAACGTAAATATTGCAAAATCTTTTTCAATGCTTTTTTTTTATTTTGCTGGAAATTTCTTCATAGTTTGTTATTAAAATACTTGCCAACATATCCTCATTTTATTGTCCTAACAAACCAATATATGTTGATAGTAAAATAGTTTAGATTTATCGAGGTACTGGGTCTTCAGAATTTCATGTCCCCCCCCCCCCCCCGACGTTACGAAATCTTGGCTAATAGAACCAATAGATGTTCCAGTAAAATAGTTAAGAGTGATCGAGCCCATTTTGTGATGACCACAGTATTTCAAAACACGGACCCCCCCTTCACGAAATCCTGGCTACTTGCCTGCAACACTGTCAGTAGCTACGTCCTCGACTAATATACATTTACAAGTACAGCTTTAGTTTCGTATTTTTTTCAACAGTTAACCAATTTAAAACCGTATTATAATTCAACGTACTTATCATATTTTTATCGCAAAACAAGAATATGTAGTTAACTTCTTAAATACTTCGCTCCGCAGGAACTCATTCAGCAAACACAACATGCTTGGCGTCTCACAAATGACAAAGGACAAAAAAGAAAAGCCAAAGCAGCACAGCAGTGCCTTATCGCAGTCAGAGCTCACAACACAATATATATACCACGGGAGAAGAAACAATGTCGAAGTAAGACGATAATTCCAAATGGTATGATGTTCCAAATGGTTAATTCCAATGGCCAAATTATTACTATATACCCATTAACATGTAAACAAAAGCACCTTGAGATGCCATCAGATGTGTTTTTGAGCGAGTATGCAAAATATATTGAACTACTAGAGCGTGGGCGTACCCCTAATTAGTGTTTTCTGATTGTTTTAGGTTTTACTCAACCTTGTTTGTTAACATTGCTTGGCATTGTCTGGCAACATTGTTATCCATGTTCATTTATTTCTGATGTTTTCTGCTTGGTTAAAATTATTTGCAGTGCAGTAAAGTTTGCTAGCCACTGGATTGGAAGATGTTGTGCATCTTCACTAGCTCCCTATGTCTGGCCTCCAAGAAGTCCCGATCTCCCGATACCAAACAATGCTCTCTGGGCTTTCATAGAGCAAGAAGTAAGAAACACTTTATGTCACACAACGCAGGAATTATGAGCAACTGTGGAACACCACTTCACCCCCGCGACTCAGGAGTATCTTCGCAAAACATCTTCAAGAACTTGCCGCAGAATTCAGTTCTGTTACGAGAGATGGTGATCATATCGATGTTTATGACTCTGAACCCTAGGAACACGAAGGTATTTTTGGCCTACATCGAACACCAATGGGGATGCCTCTGAGGCCCACAGCATAAAGACCATTAATCCTAACGGAAAATAATGTATCTTGTCTGACATGAACTTCGGATGTCGAAAACATTATATATTTTTATTATCTATTATTACTAGGTTTCTAAGTACAGTGTTGCGAACTATATGTATGTAATTGATTAAGTTACCATTTCTATTTATGTCAGTAACTATGACTTATTTATTTTATTTGTTTGTGTAGAAAAACTATAAACAGGTTAATAGCAACTTAGTACAGTGTAGTATGTGTACAAAGGCGGGCTCTTTTGCTGGTGGTGCATTAAAGTTGGGTAGAATGGGGAAGAGTGGGGTATACTTTAGTATTTCAATTAATTCAGAATTAATCTTTTATAATTTCATCCCGGTTACACACGGAATGGCGAAATTCTTTCAACTTTTGGTTCCGAGAAATGATAGACACTGTGAAATGATAACCCTAGCACGTTCATTGGACACTATAGGGAATGTCACCTAAGACGCAGTGTAGCCAACACTACACAAGTTACAATTTTCGTAGTAGCACAACCTCAAGTTTTTACAGCTGTGGAATGAATATGTAAAACGTAAGCAAATATGTTACGACTTGTTTGTCAGTTTTGTAAGCTAACACCAATACAACATCATTAATATTTAAAGGAATTCATTGCAAGAAACCTACCACTGCTTCCATTTGTTCCATTTACATTATCAATTAAAATGTTCAAATCACTCTTTTGCATCAATATCTGACAGGATTATTTTCACCTTGCCTAAGTTCTTTCTCAATTGAACTTTGGCGAAAAGCACGATTTGCCACTGTTCCAATGCTGCTGCACATTCTCACATACAGTAGGGGGCGCGGTGGCTCAGTGGTAGAGCGTTCACCTCTGGTGCTTGGGGTCCCGGGTTCGATCCCAGCCCCCGCCAAGTGAACTTTGTGGTGGACAAACATCGTGCCCGTGGGTTTTCTCGGGGTTCTCCCGTTTCCTCCCACTTTCTTCATACCACCATTTCACTCATTTCTCATCATCACCGTCTCCTTTAGCGTAACCGGCCTAAGCGTGGGACGTAAAACGCAAAGATTTCATTTTTTTCACATACAGTAGCAATCACAGAATAAGAAACTGACAATTTCTTCTACAATTTGCGTCTTCAGTCAGTGTTCCAGGATGCTGTTTGTAGATTGTAAGATTAAAACTACTTGATAATACCAGAGGTGCAGCAGCATAGTTCTTCCCAATCACTATTGAAACTTGATTCTATCTCTTTCTTTGTATATATATATATATGTATATGAGTGTGTGTGTGTGTGAATGTGTGTGTATGTAAAGTGACATATTTAAGTGTCATCAGGTTTGAAGGTAGAAGATAATAGAAAATAATATATTTAAGTACCAAAAAATAATCAGAAAAATGTGGATACAATTTTTTATAATCTGCAGCTGGCAACACTGCACCAGAATAATCGGTTAAAGTGCCCCTGCATGTTGTAATACCAAACTTATTTCAAAGGAAAATGAAATAAATATCCAAAACACTGGAATAAAACAGTTAGCGTATGCGGTGAATAGCCTTAGTACTATCAAGGGGGCTCTGAGGCCCAGAGCACTTTTCTATTTATAAATAGAAAAACAAAACACTAAAACCTAAGCAAGTACGATTAATGATGAATGGGGTCAAGCTTGACAATATCAGGTTTTTTAGACTTTTTATGCAATTAGAAATATTACAAAATGTAACAAAAATAATTTGTGGGCCTCCAAGCCTCCTCTTGGTGTTCGTAGGGTTAAGACTCTTAATAATTCAAGGTAGCCTTATGTAGACATTTTACAATAAATAACACTATACTGTTGAAACTAATGGGGGTATGCCAACTTTCGGACTATGCTGTATAAACACAATGAGGTACAGAGTGGAATAGTCCACTGTGTACCACACTGACGTGATCCACTGTGTACTTGCTGCCGTCAAAACAAACAGTTTCCTATGACAAGGAATAATTAAAGAAGAAAACAAAATAAAGTTTGCTATATTACAAATACATTCTTGCCTACCTCTCCTGCCTGTGATATTGTAAATTACGAGGTGATTCACGAAGTCACTGTATTCATTTCTATTACTCTATTTTTATTTTTAACTTTAGTATGAGAAAAACAGATTTCTTGGTTCCCCACACGAGAGAAACATCAATTGTTTTCAGCATTTCACTCGCAAGTGTGTAATGGGAAACCAGAACAAATAACATGCGCTAGGTGAATTTGTGCAATAAATAAATGAATAAGGCCTCCTGATCCACTGTAAACAATGATCCACTGTGTACTACTTTCTCATATATATATATATGAAATCGTTTAACTAATTAGTAGCAGACATAAGAGCCTTTAATTTCAAGTTTAGTATAAAGGCTGAGACATGTTGACAATGTAATTAATATTGAATTAAGTTCTGAATTTTAATATATGAACATGGAATTTCATGCTGATTTTATACATTTTGGTCCTTATATTTGATGTATTCGAACCACAAACTAAAGCTTTATTTTCTCAAGTCGAAGAAAGAAGTGCTAATTTAATTAAGAATGAAAATATTTTGCGAATGCTACCGCGAGATAGCCAGTAAATATATAGAACTTTAAAATAATTATTCAATGGGTGTTAATAATAATAATAATAATAATAATAATAATAATAATAATAATAATAATAATAATAATAATAATAATAATAATAACTTTATTTTCAGTGCCGTGAACAGCTCATTGGCAAAAAATATAGCACTATATTAAGATCATTAAACAATCATTTAAAACAGAACAGAAAATGTGGTGTATAGAATCCATATTAGCAGGTTAGGACCCTTGCAAATGTTTAATATATTCACATTACAAGATTAAAGCTGATTATAAAATAAGATTAAAGTAGATACAGTCAATATTATAAAATACTATTTACAGATCTATGAAAATTAAAGTTTTATTTAGCTACCGTTTAAATAATGAGTCAACTTTGCTTAAAATTTCGTATCCTGTATGTAAAAGATCCTACTTACCTATTGTCACATTTCCACATATAATATTGGTTCTTTGAATAAAATGTTATAATGAAAGATATTCTGAATATATATAGTAATAAAAAATCAAGACTCTTGTCATGAAGTTAAAACAGTTTAATCTTTGGAAAAATATAATAAAATAAAATAATTGCTCTATTGTTTCTCCCAACATATGTTCATTTTAAACTGTTATAAGACATTGCCACTCTTCTCAATATTTCACGTTTTGAATTTAGCTACCAAAGTCGACTGACTTCTTACACTATAAGACGGCACTCTTATTCGTGTATTTTCCAAGCAGTAATTGCTAGTATATTTATTATCCAATACCATTTGAATAAAGTATTTATCCATAAAATTAATTATTTCTGCTAAATATATAAGTCCCCAAAAAGTTAACCAATATTCATACTCGAGTGAATAGTAGTCATTTTTCATTTTATAACATAGTAGTCGTATGAAACATTTCTTTACTGCTTCGAGTTTGTTAATAAGTACATTAGACAAACTGTTAAAAACGACTGAAACAAATTCAGGTTTAGATCTAACAAGTGTCTTATATAAGTATACATAAGAACTACCATTAGAAAATCAGGCCATTGATTAATGATAAAAGCTATGGTTTTCCTCGTTGATTGCACTAAATCATTTATGTAATTACTAAATTCCATTGTCTGTTATAAACAATACCAAGATCTTCAATTTGTTCTACTTTGTTTATTCTTGCTCCATGAATTTTATATTTTCTTATTAGTTAATATCATATATATGCTGTTTTTCCAGAATTAATTGTTAATAAATTATTCTCGCACCAATGATTTACTGCATCTAAGTCTTTCTGCAGGATATAATTATCATACTCATTATTAACTATTCTAAAGAGCTTTATGTCATCCGCGTATAATAGTATTTTTGAGTACCTGACTTTTCCTGGTAGATCATTGATGAATAGAGAAAAAAGAAGCGGACCCAGGGGAGAAACGTGAGGTATTCTCTTCCCTATTTGACCTTGACTAGATATTAAATTGCCAATTTTTACTTTAAAAGTTCTATTTAATAAGTAACTTTCAAACCATTTAATACAAGATAGTGATAGGCCAATGTTTGATAATTTATTCAGAAGTAACTTATGATCAATAGAGTGAAAGACCTTTGACATATCAATATATATAACATCAACCTGTAAATTACTTTTTAGTGCAAAGTACGTAAAATCTGTAAGATGAATTAGATCCGTTGCAATCGATCTACCTTTATAAAAACCATGTTGCGTATCACTTAAAATATTCTTTACATTAAAATGTAAATGTTTGTGTACGATTAATTCTAAAATCTTAGAGAATGCACTTACCAAACTAATAAGCCTATAATCTTTAACATCATATCTCTCGCCAGGTTTTATATTGGCACAACATATATTTGCTTCCATTTTGAAGGAAATACTCCAGTCTTTAACGATGCGTTAAATATAATAGCTAAATTTGACGCTATTTCATTACTTCAGTCTTTAATAATATAATATGGAATGTTATCAGGCCCATGTGTAGTACTTCCCTTAATTTTACAGATTGTTTGAAATATTGCTTTTTGCGTGATAGATGGAGTACAAATGGGTACATAATTATCATAATATTCTGTCACTTTCAGAACCTTACATTTTTTATTTTGGTTGAAATCAGAATTAAAATAATTATGAAATACAACTTTAAAACATTCTGCTATGTCTAAAATTTTTGACACTGATGTATTATTATATTGTATCCGTTTTGGTATTTGTTACTTACGTGATTATATGAATGTTCTCCAGACGTACAAACTGTCATTACGAATACTGTGCTCCAAGTTAAAAAGAAAAAAATTCTAGCAAGATGGCCTGTAGTTACTTCTTTTTGACCAACATTCTTAAATCGGACTACCTCTGATACCATATTTTGTTATTTGATTGTTTGGCCTTTTACAAAGTATTTTGTTTCATTATTTATTAATGATTTAAGGTCTCAATTCATCCACGGGTCCTTATATGTCATATTATCATTATACAGTTTCTTTAGCAAATGGGAATCGAAAACTTCATATATCGCCCCTTTCCTGCATTAATTCAGTAAGCGACATTTTGAAAATTTTACAGGAGAGCCGAAAAACTGATATTGTGATGTTTTTACTTGTATAACTTTTTTTGTTTTCTGGACTATTTTCGTAAGAAAAATACAGCTAATATAATTAAACAAGCTCTGTCAAATAGAACAGTGACGGATATAATAGCTTCAATATATTCACTTATTTTGACGCTTATTTCATTTTTGCTTACAATTTTTTCTCAAATCAATACATCAAACGCCATTCATTCAAATGCATTAATGCATTAAGGCACATGGTTTCATACTGAGATTGCGTTAGGCGACATTTAGGGGATACCGTTCTGAAATGTGGACTGGAATCGTTACTCAACTGTAATCTAAATAGCAACGCATGGATACCGGCCTCCCTTCCAGTTGATTCTGGAGGTCTTGGTATTCGTCGGGTTGTACATTCATCGTATCTTTCATTTTTAGCGATGTTCTATGGCTCCCGGCATACCATTGAGATACTCCTCAACCAACTGAATGAGCCTCACATAGAATCCGATGTCCAATACTGCATATCTGACTGGTCTAACCTAGTTTGTTTAAGCCCTCCTGAAATAACGGGCAGTAGTTCGCAATCAATTTGGGACAAGCCAATCATCAAATTATATCAATCAGTGTTATTACAACAAGCAGACAGTCAAGAGGATAAGGCCAGACTTCTCGCTTCTTCATAAATTTCAGGTGCTTGGCTACAGGCATTACCTTCACACATCCTAGGACTGCACCTTCCAAACGAAAGTTTTCGCATTGCAATTGCACTTTGCCTAGGAGTAGACATCTGTGAATCACACAACTGCTCTAAATGTGGTGCATCAGTCAATCAGAATGGTCTACACAGTCTGTCTTGTATAAGTAGCTCCGTAAGACATGTGAGGTATTCGAACGTGAATGACATTATCTGGAGAGCACTCACATCGGCGGAAGTTCTATCTGTTCGTGAACCTGTGTGGTGTAACCGATCTGATGGCAAAAGACCAGATGGCATGACGCTGGTACCATGGAAGAGAGGAATGATTCTTCTATGGGATGTCACGTGCTCTGACACTTTCGCGTCATCTAATCTCACTCTTTCTTCATCTCGAGAAGGAGCTATTGCAGCCCGTAGAGAATGCGAAAAAAGAAGAAAATATAAAGATCTGCTCGATAGATACATGTTCGTGCCCGTAGCCATTGAATCGAGCTGCATTTGGTGCCTTGAAGGGCTTAATTTCATCAAAGAAGTAGGCCAACGTACTGCACACCTTACTGGTGACAAGCGGGCTACTACTTTTCTGATACAACGTATCAGCATAGCATTTCAGCAACGAAATGTGGCTTCCATTTTAGGTGCATTACCTCCTGGAAAATTATTAGAAGAAATTTTCCTTTTATAACTGACTGTTCAGAATTTACTGTTTATCTTTCTGTTTATTTCAACACATTGGATTTCTCAGTTTTGTTTTTTATTGTCCGCTTGTTAAATTGTTCAGACGAACCAAAAAAGAATAACGTTATGTCAGCATAAATGTGAATTGTGATGTTTGTCTCCCTTCTATGATTTCTGTATTATATAAAACTGTACATACAACAAACTATCAAAACTCCTTACTACTTATGCTGATAAACCAGTATATTCTTATCAAAATATAAATGATATTCTATAATTATTTATACTCAAGGTATGTAAACAGAAATGAAAGTGAAAATAATTAATTTCAGTATACACTTCGTTGATTAAATTTCATCACGTTTATTGAACACTAAAATAGTAGTTTAAAATTAAAAATTTCCTAACTTTTACGTTTACTTGATGAACATGTCTGCACACTCACTTATTGACTTAGAAATCGATTATCACTTTCTTTATAAAACAGAAGATATAAAGAAATGTAGAAAAATGTTGCAAGAAAAAATGAAAAGGTTTAACACATTTGATAAATATACATGCTGTATCACATACATGATTAATTCATATTTTCTAAATTAATAGTGAATATAATTTACAGAATTTTATTAATAAATATTGTTAACAGTATTTGCATTTATCTAATTTAGTAATAGAAAAATTACCTTGTCAATAATGTCAATTGAAATGGTTTCACTTCTGTATCACTACTAGAATCTTGTACGATTGTTTCATCTTTCAACTGAAAATCTTTAATTACCATACTAGTCAAAATCGTATGTTCAGATTTGTTCTTAAAATGAAAGTGAAACAGAAATGAAAGTGTCCGAAATTCCGAAGATATATACAAACTTAAGAATTTAAAGAAATGTTTACCTTCTTTTCGTATACAAATTTATAACAACATGTATATATGATAGTTGCGGGCACTGTAACTAACAAATAAGTATCTCTTGTCCTTGTGCACACACACATATACAAACACATACATGCATACATCTTTCGCTCTACATATATCTATAAGTATATATATATATATATATATATATATATATATATATATATATATATATCGAGAGAGAGAGAGAGAGAGAGAGAGAGAGAGAGAGAGGGAGAGAGAGTCTTCATTTATTATGCAGCCACTGATGAATGAAATTCTCACATCCCAAGAAAAAGTTTACATGAACAAAGAACGAGTTGTCTCAAAGTTACGAGATACCGAATTCGAAGAAATTGTAACTTTGGGGCTGCGTAGCTTGAAAACTAAGAGGGATGTCAAAGGCGGTTAAAGAAATATCAGAGGAACTAGTGCATTATCTATCTAAATAAAAATGTTTCAGAATAGAGACTTATCGACACAACGGATTTTATAGAAGAAGCTTTGGGATAGGCTCCGCTCTTCCACCTCCCTCTCTAAAAACTTGTACAACTCAACTCTGAAACATAGGTGTTTAGATAGAGAATGTACTACTTCCTGTAATAATTCTTTAATCGCCTTTGGTATACCTTGTGATTATCGAGCTAGTCTGCCTCAAAGATTCAATGTTCTCGATTTGGGTATCTTTAACTTTGATACATCGCGTTTTTCGCTCTATGTTTATACGGACTTTTTTTCCTTTTTACGTGTGAGAATTTCACCAGTGGATTTTGGCTATATAATAAATGAACACCTGATATGCATATACATATATATTATAATTATTGTTCTCAGGACATTTGGAGAATTGAATCCAACAGAAGAAATCAAATATGGGCAATTTTTGCAAGATGTTTCAAACATGAAAGAACAAAACTTAGATGAGTTCATTAAATATGAAAATGACGATGACCTTACCATGTTTAACTTAAGTGAACTACGGAAAACGGTATGTAGCAATCTTATATACTTATTTCCTTTCCTCCTCTCTCTGAAAGAGAAACATTACTCAATTTAATGTATGGCATATGCATATTTGTTTCTACTTCAAATTCTTTACTTATATATTAACGTTTATTTTAAATAATTGTACGCAGCGAGTGCAGTTTAAACATATGGCATAAGATAAGGATTCGAGTTGACATTAGTGTGTTTGGTATTTGGAAAACGGAAACCAATTTTAAATTATTATTTAAATGCTGCAATTGCCCTAAAACATCTTTCCTATGTTCTTTTGGAACCCGAAGGAAGCTAAATTTCATTCCCGGATATTTTTGTAAGACGATAGGAATAAGTAAACTATCCCTCGCGAGCAAATTAAACGATGTTCAGTAGAAACAACTACCGAGAAGTGTTTTTAGATATAAAGAACCATTATTTTTAGAAGTAAGATACCATACAAAATAGTTTTTTTTCTCCATTAGACTTAGCATCATAAGAAAATAATAATATCAAGTGTTTATATTTATCTTTAGTCCATATGGATATTCCGCAAAGTATAAACTTGTTGTTTTAGAAATTAATTTGCAATGTCAGTATCCTGTTGTATTCCTATAAATTGTAAAACAATGTTAACGTAGTCCTACATCATATAACGGCAAGTTGATGGTTTCATATTTCTTTCTTTGATTTGACATAATGAACTAAAACACAATACTTTAATACATTTATCTGATGCAATAACGAAAACTCGTAGAAGACTGTTAGTGAGGGTCACTTTAATAAAATATATGTACCAAAAGATACATGCTTTTTCCCTCCGTAGTTTACATTATCCATTGAATAAATAGCTCCATCACGGCAAAGTTGTTAGTGGACGCGCCTTTAGCGTGTGTGATATGAGTTCGACTTCCTAAAGTATCTCATGTGATTAGAATCACGCGTTAACATTTACGTCAACGTTTTATATAGCATCACTTTGAGATATACGATATGTTTAAAATAAAGTCATAAACGTTAAATATATCCCCATCTGGAAAGCTATCACGCAAATATTGATGTTATTTCTACAGGGAAGAAGTACTTATTATTAATATTGTTGCGTAAAGTTTTAAAGACTTTAACTTCCACTCTTTTATCTAAAGGTTTGTAAATAGTACACACACAATGAAGTCTCAATCAAAACAGTTTTTCTACTATATGTTTTTTTTTATTTGCTAATGTATAATAATACCTAATCCTGAGCTTTCTTATAACTCCTAATTAATAAAGATTTTTCTCGATTTTCATACATGTAATTCACACATTGATTCTTTATATTCTCTTAGAGTCAAACCAATAATTACAATTTGCATCTGGGAAAATATCCATATTGATTTGATTGATGATTGTTACCATTTATCATATTTTATACTCTTTCGTTCATTTATACTCTAGTAAATACCAAGGATTTGTTGATTATATTAGGAGCATAAACAACACAATTCTTCGTACATCCCATATTGAAAATAAGTCAGCTGTTACAATCATAAGTATTGGTACACTTCTGTTCAGAGAAAGCGAGAAAATGTTTCTGAGACAAAGGCCAAAAAATGAGATTAGATCCATAAAAAATTCCGCATATCTGTACAGAGGGAATTTCATTACCCGTCCGTTCTCTATATAGGAACTAGATGCAAGATGCACAGTGGGCCACATCAATTCTTGATGTACAATGTTCGTGAGTTAGGAAACCCAACTACGCCTCCTCGAAAATCAATTACGCCTGGTAGAATAGCTAGAACGGCAGCATGAAGTTGCCACACCTGATAATAGAACAAATCGTAACTTGTGTTTTGTGCAGGAGTGAGAAGAAACGCTGGCTGACGAATTGACAGAAGAAAGTTCTTGGATACATGTACTAACAGTAAAGAGCAGAATACGAGAAAAACGGACACCAGAGGCGCCAAAAAGTAGATAGCAGTCAGGGAACTTAAATAATCTTATAATTAACTCAAATGAGGTATCATATAACCAAGATAATTTACTTTATATATACATGCCTATCAAATAATATACGGATAGATTATGCGATATATGTATTAGTTAATTTTTTAAAAAATAAACACAAAACCTTGCGCTGAGTTTAAAAGCTATTAACAGTAGTCCTATCTGCAAATCAATGAAAGTATGGATTGATCATTCAGGGGAAGAACCCAATTCCTAAAGAACATTTTGGGGGTCTAACAGGGCCTTAGCTCCAAGGTTCCGCCGCCACTGATTGATACGTAATGTTACTTAGAAAGAACTTGTCTGATTTCATTATTCGTTAAAGAAGTTTTGAAAATGTTAAATATTGTTATCCGGTAATTTATTTGTAAATATTAAAAATGCAAAAATCGATAACACTTAAACCAGTTGGAGAACTTATCCGTACTAATCGTATTTCTACTTACAGGGAGGGTGTCCGAAGTGTGAGTCTCAGATTTCAAAACTATTTATGCAGATCATTTGGGGGGCTCATGGAATAAAGATCGGCACAAGAAATTTCGGCGAAACCCCATATTTGGGTCGCGCAGTGCACCATTTGCGATTTTCGGCTTTCGTAGTAAAAATCGGCCTTTTGATTTGAAAATTGACTTATTGTTGTCGATAAGCGTTATCATTCGTCTTCATTTGCGTAAAGATACTTCAATTGTGGGCCAAGGATCCCTGACTGTGAGGGTCCCCAGTGGCGGATATAGAAGGTAAAAACTGGGAGAAGCTGACCCCAGGCTATGATACTATATCATGAGTTTACTATAAACTTTCAAGAATATATAAATAATAGTTTCAATTAATTTTGTCACCAAAAAAACTGGGATCTGCCCCCGGGCTCCGGGCTAGATCCGCCACTGAGGACTTCCTCACAAGTGTGATACATATTCCTCCTTCATTTTGACGAGGTGAACACAAATATGTCAATAAAAGCTTTTTGAGGAGCACATGTGCGGCACAGGTCTCTACCTAGTTTCTGGGATGCAGGATCACAAGTTGAAAGATATCTGAAGGGCTTGAAGTAGAACTGAAGGGCTGAAGTTTGGCAGAATTCGTGCTTACTTTATGTATTGCATGTTTTACAGAAATGAAACTGCTCGAAAAAGTGCTTCGCGCAAAGACTTTTGCAGCACCAACTACATTTCAGGAGTGTTATATCTTCGCACTCATCGCATATGATGGTGTCGTTTAAGGAAAATGAGAAACCCACTGGATTAACAACTCTGACGGCCTCGCAAGTACACATCCGCATTTATATCAACTATATTTGGTACCTTGGTGATGATAGTTGTTCATAATCTAGTGACTGCAATTTTATAATGTTGTTAGGTTGTGAAGTTGTATATCAATTTGGTGTAAAATTACGAAATCTCTCATTTTTCGTACAAAATTCTTCCATATTCTAAAGCCCCAAATATCCAGTGGTGTACAGCCCAAGTTGCTCCCGGTGGAGTCTGTTTACATAACTTTGTTTTCGTCCGGAATGTGTTGCTACGTCTCTTTCCTGTTAAAAAATGACCATGAATCTACAAGCAAGACACGATTGTCCCTTATGTTAGGAACCAATGCGTCACGGATCCACTCCTCCAAATGCAGATTACCCATCTTTCCAGATTTTGATGCGGAAAACCTTAACATTTGGGGGCTGGAATAAAGTTTTCTTGATCTGTTCTCCAAATTTTCCTGTCTGTTCTGGGAATACAATATATAATGGCCCAACTAATTTTCCACTGGCAGACATAAGGGGTATTATTGTATAGCTATGAGATAACGCATTTTTGGATTGTGTAGAAGCTTCTACTTTTTTTTCTCACCTTGAATATCTAACATACAATTACAGTGCAGTTCCATTGCAAAAGCACTTTGATCGGAATTATAAGTATTGTCTATATCGAATTCCGGTAATGTATCCCTGACTTCTAGCTGGACAGATATGGTTGAAGTTTCTATTTGTTGTGAAGTGTCAACGCCTGCTCGCGGCACGAATTTTGTTATTTCTCGCTACACAATATTATGTTTCCGTTTAAAACGGGTGCAGGAACTTTTGGAAACCTTAAGTTTTCAAGATTAATTTCTTTCGCTTTTTCAATTGCCCATTTCTGAACAACATCCATGTCATGTACAGGCATGGATCTCTTTTGGTTTCAATCCGTACAGTAAGCACTGATTCTGCCAAACTTCTATTTCAAGCACTTCAGTTCTCTTTCAACTTGTGATTCAGCATCCCAGAAACTAAGAAGAGACCTGTGACGCACATGTGCTCCACAAAGAACTTTTAATTGCATATTTGAATTCAACTCGTCAAAATGAAGGGGGAAGATGTATCACACTTGTGAGGCGGACAGACGAATGATAACGATTGTCGACAACAAAAAGTTAATTTTTAAATCAAAAGGCCGATTTTTACTACGAAAGCCGAAAATTGCAAATGGGGCACTGCCCCACCCAAATATGGGGTTCCGCCGAAATTTGTTGTGCTGATCTTTATTCTATGAGCCCCCCTAAAGATCTGCACAAACATTTTTGAAATCTGAGATTTACACTTCGGGCACCCTCCTTGTTAGACTGATGCAAATATAACTGATGGTTCGTGATTTGTTTAATATTTGTGCAAATTTACACATTGAGAAACAAGGAGAAAAGATAAAAATTAGTGTCAATATACAACATTTTAAAAATGCAGGAAATTAAGGTTAATATCAAATATAGTGCCATTAACAGAATGAAATCTGTAACTCGTTTTCTCCATTCATTTTCCTTCCTCTATTTTCAGGATCACATCGTCATTGAATTTCTACACTGGAGATTCTTCCTCATTTAGCTGCATCCAACTGGAGCTTACCCTTGTAAATGAACCATTTTAAAAAGAGTAAATGGCGAAGGCGAGAATCAAACCCGGGCTGCCGGATTAAAAAACTACAAATCTAACCACTTATCTAAAGCGTTACTTCTTTCAGCTCGTCTAAATAAATATCCTCTTCTGTTCGCTGAGAATAGTAGCTTTTTAAATCTCAGATTGTTTGGCATAACTAAAAAACATATAATTAACTCGGATGACATTATATCACTGTATTCACTAAATTATCAACATTACAGATTGTTTGAAAACAAAATACAAAACTCCTTTATTCTGAATCAAATACGAGTGTATTATACTCGTAAACCAACTAAAGACAAATCAATTGCTGCGTAGTAACCGTGGTTAAGTATGAAGGCCCTCAATCAGTAATCTGAAGGTAGTCGAATCGAATCGGATCCACGAACGACCAGTACTAATTTTTTTTTATAATTTAGAATTTTTGGTGGCGATTGATCGGCGAAGACACACGTTTCATTTTTACTGATATTTGGATACTCGGATATTTCAATACTTGAACTATCAATTTTTTAGGAATAATAATAGTAATAACAACAATAATAATAAACTAATACTAAATACTATTTCAAAGAAGATTTAAAGCTAGGAGCTTATTATCGCTCAGAGAATAACATTACAATCAAAAATGTAACATTTGGCAAGAATATTTCAGTTTTGTTTAGTATTGTTCACGAGTAGAATTTTGCATCTCTCTTTTGAAACAAAATAAAACAAAATTGAGACGAGAATTAACAGTTTACATTCAAGGCTAACTCAAGTTATCGTCTCGTTTCGGAGATGGAAATCGAAACGAGACGAAAAGTATGCTAAACATTTCTCTTTTTATCTCGATTCTCCACATACTGTATGTCCATTGGCATAGTAGTAAAAATTGCCTTGTAGACTGAATCTTATACGCTATTTTGTTACTTTGTATTTCGGAGCACATTGAATTTATTATGGTCATTGGTGGTATTTTTGTAGCAAAGCTTTTTAATAATTTTTGCATATCGTAAAAGTTAGTTTATTATGTGCCATTCTCTTCAGTGATACACAGTTATTTTTATAACAGTAATTTTTCTCAAAATTTACAGTAGAATACTTTCTACATGACTATTTGTTTTAAAATTTTGGTAGTTGCAGAGGTTTCTCCTGGAGTTCCAGACATGCTCCCCAAATCCCGACTTATCTGTAATCTTTGCCTAATTTTAGGACAACTTTAAGCATTTTATTATTATTATTATTATTATTATTATTATTATTATTATTATTATTATTATTATTATTATTATTACTGAAAATTTAAGACTTCAATAGTACGTCCTATTACAATGTAAATAAGCGTACTGAAGTTGATAGGAAAAGAAAAAGTAAGGATAAGAGATAATGGTAAAGAGAGGGTAAGAGCGATTAGTGTCCCAAAGGAAATGAGAGGAAGAATGTAGTTGTCAGCTCCTGGACAATATTAATATCGAAACTTCGGATGTCTAAACAGAAATTAAGTAGGATTTGTCTTCACCACTATACATACTAACACGCTTTCTTTGACTAGAAAACTTTGGATTATGTATGCGTTCTATTGATATTTTAACAAAATATACATACCAATATAAAAAAGAATAGTTCCTATTTAAAAATGTTGGTTGAACGGATATATAAAACTTGTTGGAAATGACGAACGAAAATATTATTATTTCTAGCATCAGGTGTAAAAGTGGAAGACTTTGGGAATAATTGCTCGGAAACAATATTGTTTCAGACACATTTATGACTCAAAGTAGACCCTGTGTATGTTCATTAGGGGTCGTATTCATGAATTGTTTGCTAAACATGTTACGTGTACCACCACAGATTGAATCAAGGTTGTAGAGAGATATGTGACGTCATTTTGCTAGTATTTCTCCTGTGAAGAAAGCCGTCTCCACTCTAACATGTAAGACCGAAAGAAATTTAGTATTTTTCATTTCATTACACATCGGAAGTACGAATATTATAGTTCATAAAAACAAACAGTACAGCAGCGAGAATCGAACCCCGGACTCATAAATCATGAAACGAATGCTCACGCCACTATGCTAAGACTGCTCTGTTCACAAAGAGTCATAAATCGCTCGTTTATAAAGCAAATTGCACACGTTTACGATAATGACGAAACTCTCTGATCTCTGTCGTGATAAAATACTATAATCGAGAGACTTCAAAATTAAGTTAAAAAAATAGACATATAGTGCCTCAGACCACTTTCTTTTCTGATTCACCCAAACTATCTCCGTAACTTGTCTTTATTATGCTTAGTAATACTCATTTTAAGTTATTTCTAATAACTTACAACGACAGAAACGCGAGCACAGATATATCTAGGACATATACGATTTCAAAGGATCTCACCGGGAATTGAAAACACGGGACCGCAAGTACTGAACAATCTGAGGCAGTGATGTCGTGGGTCAATGAAAACTTGACTCTCCACCCACCATGACCCACCGTGACTCTCCACCCACCATGATATACTAGGACTCAAAACCCACCATGGCCCTCTCGGACCCACCACCCACAATGACCCACTGCGACCCACTACCCACCAACTCGCTCAAATCCACCACCTACCAAGACACATCGTTGTCAACTCTGACACATGATGCCCAGCCATTTCTTTACGGGCTAAAGAGTTTACACTTTTAATAATAAATCCAGGTTGTGAAATTCTTACTAATCGGAGTTTGAGTTTTTACGGTCACTCGCTCAAGAACCAGTCTATTACAATAACTGTGGATCTGACGTTTACGATATAAAATGGTAAAGTGTTTGTCATGGGCCAAATTTCGATGTATTTCAATTAAATTATCATGGTTTAATTATTTTGTTGTTGAATTAACGAAAATTTTCAGTAAAAAAACGCATGAAATTTGATCGTCCCAAAAATCAAGGTAAGTAGACCAACGTACACTCCAAATTTAAAGTTTACGTGTAATTAAACGTACGTTACAAATTTTATGTCTATTTTTCTCACAACTTTATTGCTTGTTTGCCCTGTGCACTAAGCGATCCATATAATAAACACAAGCTTCAGCAATTATTTTAGTGGAAAGCGCATGGTTTCTGTTTCTCAGTTTGTTTGTGAATTTGTTTGTCAACTAAAATCGATCATTTTCAATTATTTTTACAAACCAACCCACTTCCAATTTTACATATATAGAAAGTCTCCCCCTCCGCTCATAAAGAAGAATTTTAAAAAATGCTATGAGACGTTGTGTTCATTTTGAATAGAGAGTGAATATACTGAATTTCAGTTCCGTGTTTTTAACGGCTTGTGAGATATTCGTTTTATTCGCAAAAAATCGGATCCCAACTACGTCTTTAAGATATTAATACAATGAAAGTGATATGATAGCATCCCAGTTTGGATTAAGGCCTAACAATATACCAGAAATAATTTCATTTGACTTTGCAATTTGGCCGTGATGATCAGGCACACCTAGTTACATCCATTTTTGTATAATAATTTATATATTATAATGATTCAAAAATATAATGTTTCCCGTAGTTAGCCCCTGTAAAAACTCACAGGCTGTGTGTCTTGAAAGCCAGGTAGTAGTGAAAGTCTTATTGCTATTATTTCAATTACAAATATCAATGTCCAAAAATGCCTGAAGTTCTTTTTTAGCTTACAACGATAAGGCAGACTTTGGTATGTGAACTTTGCTGTTATCTTTTGCCAGTTGGTAGTGCACATTCAAAGAATTAATATTGCAAACTGGGAAAGCACAACGGCAAAAATAACGGAGAAAAGCCGTCTTAAAGTTTTCTACTCGCTGCATATATTGTACGACTCAAAAATTTAAAAGGTTTCGGAGTGACAAATTGATTAAAATCTTTGACCCATGAGCAAAGTGTTTCGGGTTTGATTCCTATTCGATTCATACATTTTTTTTTTGCTTCAAGCAGCAAAGAAGCCATTTGTAACTATAAGTAAAATATTAATTCTTTATATCTTTATAATGAATAAAACAATATAAATTTTCAAATTACTTGTAAAATCTTTCAACGTTCCATGTTAACTACGGTAGGAACAAAATTTAATGTATTCCGTAAATATTATTGTTACCGCAGTTGTTGTGTAACGTTCTTGACGCTTCGTCTCTACATCTGTAGACAGTTTGCGAATTACAAAGGGAATGAGAAGGAAATCTCCTTTGGTTATAGCAACATTTAATATTAGCAAAGGTTATTTTCCCTTCAACGCTTTTGTAATTCGGAAATTGTCAACAGATGTAGACACGAAGCATCAAGAACATTTATTTTATAACGCCTCCCGTAACAAAGGGCGTATTTAAGGGGGCCCTTCCGGGCTTAAAGCCCCCAAATGTTATTTACTATATTAAAGTAAATGAAATATCTTGGAGAATTTTTACATTTTCAGGACTTAAGTTGGGAAAGCCCCCAGAAGTAAAATAGTAAATACGCCACTGGTTGTAACCATAATATAACTCATGATATCAATATCTACTGCTGTCGGTTCTCGTGGCCGAGACTGCTAACACTACTGGTTAGTAATTATAATTACTTTAGGCGCGGGTTCAAAGCAGCCTCAGAGAAACTTTTTTAATTCTTATATTTTATTTTTTATTAAGTTCCTTAACACGATTTCCATTAAAATATGATAAATAATACTCAAAAAAGCGATTTACTGGCATTATGCGAGCGGTTTTGCTACACGAATCCATAGTATAGGTAATAATAGAAGTAGTAGTGAAAACGGGTCAGAAGCCCCACAGGGCTGGTTTTGTTCCAGCCTGACTGCCATGATATTAATTTAACCTCAGCTGCTTCTTCAATTTTCTTTTTCTTTAATTCGAACAAAGTGACAATTTTCTTCTAATACTATAATACACAATACATACACTAGAAGGTTTGGACAATTGCAAACTGCAACCAAAAAGTAACGAGTATTTAGTTCCTATGGCTATTGTTGAGGGTGAAATAAAAATATACTTTTCAGAACATACCGTCTACAATACACTAAGTAGAGTGGGGCGATGCATTAAAGTGGTCGGTGGATTGCAGTGGGTCATGGTGGGTCGCAGTAGGTCATGATGAGTGGTGCGTTGCCTTGTGTCACATACTGTTGACCCTCGACGTACTGATCCACTCAGAAAACTCGACCCAATGACGCACAGGCCCACTCTAACTCTGATCTGAGGGTGTGGTACTTGGTTCGTTCCCAAGGCAAGTAAGTTGAAACATCGTGCTCATGGGTTTTCTCGGAACACTACAATTTCCTCCGATTTTGTTCTTCCACCAATTTGCCCATCATAATTCACTTGTTTTAATCATGGTCTCCCTTAACCAAACAGGCATAATCGTGTGACATTAAACGCAAAGATCAAGAAATAACAAAAGTGCTAATAACAGTATGTCAGAAGTGCTTAAAAAGCAAGATGAGTTACAACGAAATTTTCTGTATGTGCAATACACAAAAAATAAACGAATTAATGTTTTTTTATTTTCGGTGGAAAGAATAGTTTTAGTGCACAAAAACCCCATCCAAAATTTTTAAATTTAATTACCAAAAATCAAAACGTGGACCGAAGCGAACGAATTTGTGCACATATATTTAAACCCGAAATGAGGGAATATTTGTTTCATATTTTCCTGGGAAGAAGGTTAGACTGGCACGGATTCCAGAAAGCCTTTAATCATGAAATATCAAAATTGCTAATGACAGTATGTCATATATGCGTAATGGTCACGAAGAGTTGCAACGGAACTTTGTGTAGGGACAATTCGCAAAAAGGAAACGAATATTTGTTTTTCTTTATTTTCTTCGGAAAAACTGTTTCCGAGTGCAAAAAGCCCTACCGAAAATTGTGAAAGTTGACGCCCTAAAGGCAAGAGGTAGTGGAGTGGAATGAAGTGAATGTAATTGTGCACAGATGTATAAATAAATATAAAATGAGGCAATATGTGTTTCGTATTTTCCTAAACAAACAACCTTCGAAACTTTTGATTACGAATTATCTAAAGTTCTAATAAGTATTCGTCAGAAGTACCTAAATAAATGAAGTATTACAGCGAAACTTTAGTAAGGACAGTACGCTAAAAATAAGCAAACATATGTTTTTTGGTGTGCGGAGAAAAAGTCTTTTGGCCAAGGGCTTTTTCGCCAAAAGTAAATATTATTGTAGAAATACAGGAAGTAGTAGATCGAAGCGATTGAACTTTTGTGTAGATATTGTATATGTAAAATAAGGCAAATTGCGTTTCCCAATGATCCCAATGTAATGTATTTCGTAAATATATTGATAACAGGAGCTATATTATAGTTATCACAGTCGTTGTGTAAAATATTATTAAATTTCTTACCTATATCTGTTGAAAGTATGAAAATCACAACGGGGATGAGAAGGAAATCCTCTTTGGTAATACTGTATGTTACTATAACAAAAAGGAGATTACCCTTTATCCCACTTCTATTAAGCGTCGAAAACCTGTCTCTAATATTGGGCGACCGTAAGACTGTTCCGATATTCTTTTAAAGCGATGTTCAAAATATTTATGATGTTAAAAAGGAATAGTGTGGAGGATCAGGGCTGTAGAGGCGGGCAGATTTGAGTCTTATTCTGGGGGATATCAATTTCATCTCATTTTCCTTTGTGGCAATTGAACACATCTAATCACATTTCTCCCCAAAAATACTTCAAATTGGATTATTGGGGGCACAATCCCTCAGTTCCAAGATTGGAGGGAACATGTCCCCCTCAACTCTCCGTTCCATTTGTGCCAGTGCTTGTAATACCCACAATGTCAACAGGTGTAGACACGAAACATAACATGTTTTACACAACGGCTGTGGTAACTCGTGATATCAATATATTTAGAAAATAGATTATATTTTGCTGCCAATTACCATGAAATATTGAAAGATTTTACAACTGATTTGAATATTTCTACTGCTTTAATTCATAGGAACCGGTCAAAACCCCCACAGCCAAAACCCCCACACTCAAGAAATGTCAAAACGCCCACACAAACGGTCATAACCCCCACACAAATGGACAAATCTCCCAAACGCACGAACGGTCAAATATGAACTATAATATTCGTACTTCCGATGTGTAATGAAATGAAAAATACTAAATTTCTTTCGGTCGTACATGTTAGAGTGGAGACGGCTTTCTTCACAGGAGAAATACTAGCAAAATGACGTCACATATCTCTCTACAACCTTGATTCAATCTGTGGTGGTACACGTAACATGTTTAGCAAACAATTCATGAATACGACCCCTAATGAACATACACAGGGTCTACTTTGAGTCATAAATGTGTCTGAAACAATATTGTTTCCGAGCAATTATTCCCAAAGTCTTCCACTTTTACACCTGATGCTAGAAATAATAATATTTTCGTTCGTCATTTCCAACAAGTTTTATATATCCGTTCAACCAACATTTTTAAATAGGAACTATTCTTTTTTATATTGGTATGTATATTTTGTTAAAATATCAATAGAACGCATACATAATCCAAAGTTTTCTAGTCAAAGGAAGCGTGTTACTATGTATAGTGGTGTAGACAAATCCTACTTAATTTATGTTTAGGCATCCGACGTTTCGATATTAATATTGTCCAGGAGCTGACAACTACATTCTTCCTCTCATTTCCTTTGGGACACTAATCGCTCTTACCCTCTTTTTATCATTATCTCTTATCCTTACTTTTTCTTTTCCTATCAACTTCAGTACGCTTATTTACATTGTAATAGGACGTAATATTGAAGTCTTAAATTTTCAGTAATAATAATAATAATAATAATAATAATAATAATAATAATAATAATAATAATAATAATAATAATAATATGTCCTAAAATTAGGCAAAACTTACAGATAAATCAGGATTTCGGGACGGTGTCAGGTCCTCCAGGACACGGTTGCAACTACCAAAATTTTAAAGCAAAGCGTTCCACCTAAGTTTCATGTATAAAGTATTATAGTGTATGTTTTGAGGAAGATAATAGTAATAAGAATAACTGAGTATCACTGAAGAGTAAGATATATAATTAACTAAATTTTAGGATATGCAGAACGAATTGTGAAAGCTTTACTACAAAAGTACCTCCAATGACAATAATAACGTCAATGTGCTCCAAAATACAAAGTAACAAAATAGCGTATAAGATTCAGTCTACAAAGCAATTTTTACTTAAAGAATGGATATACACTATTTAGAGAATAGAGATAAAGACAAATGTTTACGATACTTTTCATCTTGTCTCGATTTCCATCTCCAAAGCGAGACAATGATTTCAGTTAGCCTTTTCCGTCTTAAATGTTTGTTTGTTTTCCATCCGAATCGAGATGAGAAATTCCTCGTTTCGTGAACAACACTGAACAAAACCGAAATGTAGTTGCAAAATGTTGCATTTCTGGTTGTAATGTTTTGCCCTGAGCGATAATAAGCTACTAACTTTTAATCTTCTATCAGATAATATTTATTATTATTAGTTTATTGTTATTATTATTAATATTATTACTGAAGATTTGATAGTTCAAGTAGTGAAAAATCTGAGTGTTCAAATATCAGAAGAAAATAAAACGTGTGTTATCGACGATCAATCGCCACCAAAAATAGTAAAGTAAAATAATGTACTGGTCGTTCGTGGATCCGATTTGATTCAACTACCTTCAGATTACTGGTCGAGCGTCTTGACCACCCAACAACGATTACTACTCAGCAATTGATTTGTCTTTAGTTTGTTTATGAGTATAATACAGTCGCCGTATTTGATTCAATATAAAGGAATTTTATATTTTATTTTAAAAAATTGGTAATGTTGATAATTTATTGAATACAGTGATATAATGCACTATGAGTTGATTACATATTCATGTGTTTTGCCAATCAATCTTCTATTAACAAGCTACTGTTTTGAGCGAACAGGAAAGGCTCTTTATTTAGACAAGCCGAAAGAAGTAACGCTTTAGATGAGTGGTTAGAGTTGTAGTTTTCTGGCGCTTGGGTTCGATTACCGACTTCGCCGTTTACCCTTTTTAAAATGTTTCTCTGCAAGGCTGAGCTCCAGTTGAATGCTGCTAAATGAAAGATAACCTCCAGTTGAGAAATTCAATGATGTAGTAATCCTGAAAATAGAGTAAGAGAAAACGTCTTGAAGAGCTAATTCATTTAATAGTTCTTTATTTATATTATCCGTTAATTTCGCGCACTTTAAGTTGTTGTTTATTGACACTATATTCTCCCCTTTTCTCTTTGTGTCTGGATGTGTAAAATTTCACAAATATTATACAAGTCGTGAACCTTCAGTTAAATTTGCAAGTTTATGGGAAATAGGCCTACTTTAATACGAATAAGTTCTACAACTCGTTATAGTGTTATCGAATTTTGCATTTTTTATAAATAAATTACCAATTGTTAACATTTTCAAAAATTATTTAACGAATAATGAAGTCAATAATTTCTTCTTTCGAAGTAGTATTACGTATGAATCAGTAGCGCCGGAACCTAGGAGCTCAGGCCCTGATAGACCACCAAAATTTTCATTGGGGACTGGGTTCTTCTCCCCTAATTATCCATCCATACTTTTAATTGATTTGCAGGTAGGACGTTTGTTAATAGTTTCAAAACTCAGCGCAAAGCTTTGAGTTAGTTAAAAATAACCTACCATATCTACCGCATATTATTTGATACGCGGATATGTATACTTATTTGAACTAAGTAAACTTCTTTATATAATACTCATTTAGAGTACTTATAAGATTAGCGAAGTACCCCGACTGTTATCTTCTCATCAACGCCTCTCACATCAGTTTTACGTGTATATCATACAAACAAGAAGTACTGTGAGTACAAGTATCCAAAGACTCCCTTTTGTAATTTCGTCACCCAGCGTTTCGCTCCACTTCTGCGCGAAAACTCTTTACGATTTGTGCCTTTAACAGTTGACAATTTCACGCTGCTGTGGTAGCTACTACCTGGAGTAATTAATCTTAGAGCAGGCATTAGTTGGGTTGCCTAACTCACGGACTTTGTACATCTAGAATTTCTGTGGCCCACTGTACACCCCAAAACGATTACCTACTTCTACTCATAATATCATCCAGCGTCCAACCTATCTACACATTACACACTCCATATTCATCAAACTATTTCTTTCATAGAGAACTTGTTTGCCCATGACGCATTCTCCCATTCCCGAATGATAAAAATCTCGTGTTAAAAGATTGAAACAGTAGCCGAGCATGCTTGGGCATTCAGTATTAGTAATGAAATTGTGAAACTTGAGGATTAAGAGTTCGAAACTTGGCCTCAGATGATTTATTGTTTTTCTTATACAGGAATATATGATGGCATAATTAATAGTATGATATTTCTTACACATATAAATTTCAAATTTAATGGTTTGGTGTTAAAATTTATGTTTGTGGCCTATGTTGGTATTCATTTAACTTTCCAAACCAAAACACATACTTCTAAGACTTCTCGGAATAAAATCTCTAATAGTGAGTGACTTTGGGAGGTGTTTGAAATTGGACTTAAATAAATGCAAATGAGCATGCAATTGGAATGTCATACGTCGAACTAATTTTGTATTTAATGAAATACACTTTTCCTACAAATATGTTAACCCGTTAATCATACAATACTGATAGAAAATAAATAACATGCACTCACTACAACGAAAATAACTTTTTTTTTATACTATCACGAAATATAGATATTCATCAGTTACTTTGTAAGAAAGAGTTTTCCTACCTGCTTCTTGAACTATTTTCATATCCTTTACAATTTTCGTAAATAATCGTTCATTATGGATTTATAAATAGTTATAATGTGCTAATGAAATGGGGTATGAAATTTCCACCAGTAAGTGACGATAGATTTCTGCTTTGACGTAACGTGTGAAGAAAATCTTGAGACAAGAATAAAGAATATAAAAGGATCACCCGATATTTAATCACTAACTACCACCTGTTGTTTTTTCGAAAATAAAGGTTGTTAGAAAGAAAAATCTCAAGTATTTTACGTTGAGGTTCTCAACTTTCACTTATTCGTATTTGGTGAGTGATAGAAAGTGAAGATCTTATGAGATTTAAGTGGGGCACATATATTACCAATCCATTTAAGTAAGCATCTATGCAATCCAAATGATACTTGTCTTAAATTCATAAGCGTTATCATACGAAACAATAAAAATCACTTTTTCGTAAGTTGGACATATTGTATGATATACGAGGCAGGCAGTCCCGTTTTCATATATCTTGTTTCGGGGCAGGAAGGGAACCGATATGGGAAACATGTAAAACAAACAGTTATCACGTTATTACATATGTAATCATGTTAAGTGTGACCAACATGGCTAAAACGAGGTGCTCTTTGTTTTCTGCCCAGGGTTATAATGTAAAGCTGAATAGTCATAAACACATAGCTCTACCTTCACACACATTTTACGATATTTATAATTATATTCATTATAGTAAGGTTATTTCTGAAGATACGGTTAAGGATGGAAAAATCAGCTGGAAAGAAAATGAGAAATATAGAAGCTCTGAGGAGAATAAATGAAAAAACGAGAATACAGAAGTTGATAGTAAAATAGAAAATATATTGGTTACGACAGTGTCTAAAGATGAGCTGTTTTATAAGAGATACTGTGGAAGGATTAGTGTCTGGAAGGAAAAAGGGGGGTAAGAAGATGATATCAGCTCCAGGACAATATTAAGATCGAAAATTCTAATGCTTTAACTAAAACGAATGTTGAGAATAAAAATGAAAGAATGGTTTACATTAAGGCCCAATCAATGTAAAAAAAACTTATGATGAGAGGTTGGTTGTTCTCATTTCCATAATATATAGGATTTGTATTCTTCGTCTCAATACATAGTAACGCCCTTTCTTTAGGGTAAAACAAGGATTAGATATGCGTTATATTGATATTTACGAATATAGCAAAGTATTGCTACGATTTACAAATGTTGGTTAAAAGGATATATGGAACGTATAGGAAATAGCAAACGATAATATTATTATTATTTCTAGCGTTAGTAGTAGAAGAAGCAGAAAATTATGAAAAATTCCACAATTCAAGGAAACAATAACGTTTGTTCTGGAGCAGTCACACTTTCCCACCCATTGTAAGGATGTGCAGTATGCGTTTATTAATTGTTTGCTGAACACGTTACTCTACTACAAGGTTGATACAGCTGACGTCATTTTGTAGGAATCTTGTTGGTATTTCACCTCTGAACCAAGTTGTTTCAACTCTACGAACGAGAGAAATTGAATTTTTTCGTGTCGTTATATGCATCAGAAGTATCAATATTTAATATAAAAATAATAATAATAATAATAATAATAATAATAATAATAATAATACTAATAATAATAACAATAATAATAATAACTAGGAATGCAATGTATATACCCGATTGCAATGAAATGAGCTGAGCGAGCTTAAACTAAGTAATCAGTTTATTGTTAACCCTCGAGTAGTCGCGCCGCGGTCAAAAGCACCGCATGGAAATTATTTTCGATCGTGTGTCCATTCTGTTTGTCCGACAGACTTCTCCGTCTAGCTAATCTTCCCCCTCACCTTCCCGAACATAACTGCTCAATCACTCCGTTATCCGTTGTTTAGTTTAACTACTAGTGATGGTTTAGTGATTCTGCGGTGCTTTCCACCGCGCGCGACTAACCGTGTAATGTTTTTTCTCATTGTTTCGCTCTGCCCGTGACCTTTGCTTTGGAGATGTTTTAAGCTTTATAAACATAAATATTATTTTAATGGACGGAAGAGAGGTTGACAGAGTTAACAAACTGATACCAAATATGAAAAAAGAGAAAATTAGAAACGAACAGCTTAAAATACGGAGGGAAATGTTAGGAATGGACTATTTGGATAAATCAGCCGAGATGATCTCGTGAAAGATTTGTCTGAGGAAGATCATAACACACACACACACACACACATATATATATATATATATATATATATATATATATATATATATATATATATATATATATATATATATATATAAGTGAGTGAACACGAAAGGTGAAGTGAGGAGTCTGCGAGCAAATCTGAAGATCACAACTCCAGAAATGACCAGCGATTCCCCGAATGTAGTCGGAGCAGGAGAGGAAGAAATAAGCGGACGAAGTGTAGAACATTGTAAATTTGAAGATAACCTAAAATAATTCAATGCAGTGCTGTATAGGTGGTTTCAAAATAACAGGACCGTAAAATAATTCAATGTAAATTTATTTGATTTCAATTTAGCGCCCTTTACAGCATCAAGGCTATGTAAGACGTGGATCTACTGCTTAACGAAGAATCCGAACCACATGAGGTCCCACCGGGAATCGAAGCCGAACGTCCCACGCCAAAGGCGTGTATGCTAACCGCTTAGCTACGAGTGAGCTCTAATTCAATGTAAAATGCACTGTGAAGCTTTGTTTTAATGTTATATGTATATAGTATATATTTTAACTAATTTACTATTGTATTTCTAATTTTAGCGAACCAGAGTTGACAAAAACAAAAGATAGTCATCAGATCTAGAATTTTCAATAAAACCAGTGCGTAGCTATCTATCTAAAGAAATATGTAACAAAAAAACATTTTATTCCAAATGAGAAATAAAAAAAGAAATAATTGTAGGTTTCTCTAATGATTATTACTGTAAAACTTATTATAATAATAAAAATGTTATTCCCTCTTAATCAGAAAATATACAAAATTACATTTCTAATACAAGAAAAATGTTTAAAATGATACTTGCAACACATTATGTTCGTGCGGTCCTTTTGACCGCGCGCGACTACTCGCGTTACTTTTTCAGCGCGACTTCTCGAGGGTTAATTGTTCACAAAAAATCGCGTGAAAACTTTTTCCCCATGTTAAGTCTATGCAAGCGTTTTTCGGTGATTATTC
The DNA here is from genome assembly GCF_964235325.1 of Thermobia domestica. Classification (NCBI taxonomy): domain Eukaryota; kingdom Metazoa; phylum Arthropoda; class Insecta; order Zygentoma; family Lepismatidae; genus Thermobia; species Thermobia domestica. Next base: position 114,523,538 of record NC_137471.1, on the reverse strand, counting down.
CTCGATGGTACATCGGATTCTTGATTTCGACCTATGTTCTCACTCAGCACGACATACTCTATCAGCGTGCTAACTTTGGTTGAGATCGGCCAAACGGTCTAGAAGGAAGCGTTTTTCGGTGATTATTCCTCGATGGTACATCGGATTTTTGATTGCGACCTATGTTGTCACTCAGCACGACATACTCTATCAGCGTGCTAAGTTTGGTTGAGATCGGCCAAACGGTCTAGGAGGAGTTCGCGGACAACCAAACGGCTAACCCGAGTATAAGAGCTTCGCTTCGCTCAGCTCAATAATAATAATAATAATAATAATAATAATAATAATAATAATAATAATAATAATAATAATAATAATAATAATAATAATAATAATAATAAATAATAATAATAGTTAACGTAAAAAATGTTCCTATTTCAGTAAATCTTTCATTCAGTTAATCAGGTAATTTAACGTCTCTTTTTATTATTATGATTGAATAGAAAACTTTCGTTTTTCTTCATTTTAGTATTCTTACTTGTTCAGAAACATTCACAAAAGCCTCGGACAAGGACTGATAAATTGACACGACATCAGCAAAAGAAAATGGACATGAGATTTGGAACATGGAATATTAAAAGTCTTTATAGGGCAGGCGCGTTAAAATCTGTAACGAGTGAGTTAGAGAAATACAGGATGGACCTAGTAGGAGTTCAAGAAGTTAGGTGGGAAGGAAATGGATCTGAGAATTCCGGAAATTTTACGTTCTTTTACGGGGAAGGAAATAAAAATCACCAGTTAGGAACAGGGTTTTTCGTTCACAAACGAATATTACCAGCAATTAAACGGGTTGAATTTTTTACAGACAGACTTTCTTTTATTACTCTTAAGGGACGGTGGTGTGATATTATTGTTTTAAATGTACATGCTCCAACTGAAGATAAGGGTGACGATATAAAAGATAGTTTTTACGAAGAAGTGGAACGGATATTTGACCAACTCCCGCGATACCATATGAAGATTCTATTAGGGGATTTCAATGCGAAGGTAGGACGAGAGGATATTTTCAAACCGATTATAGGGAACGAAAGTTTGCATAAGGAAAGTAATGACAACGGTGTTAGACTCGTGAACTTTCAACATCCAAAAACCTAATCGTGAAGAGTACAAAATTCCCACATCGCGACGTACATATATACACTTGGACATCAGCAGACGGAAAAACACATAATCAAATTGATCACGTTTTAGTAGATAGAAGAAGACAATCTAGCATAATTGACGTCCGGTCGTTTAGAGGGGCTGTTTGTGACACAGATCACTACCTGGTAGCAGCGATAATATGGGAGAGATTATCGTTGAATAAAGGTAATACTCAATGTCCGAAAACGGAGAGATTTAATTTAAAGAAATTAGAAGAGAGCCAGGTAAGAGAGGAATACCAGATTGAAGTTTCGAACAGATTCTCGGTTTTAGAAGACTCGGAGTGCACTAGTGTTGAGGATACTTGGATTGAAATTAGAGATAGCATTAAAAGTTCAGCAATAGAAAAATTGGGACACGCGGAAATACGTAGGAACAAACCATGGTTCGACCAAGAATTAATTAAACAAGCAGAGAAGAGAAAACAGGCAAAATTACGGTGGCTACAAAATCCGAATGAAATAACTACACAAAATTTCGCAGATATCAGGCGGGAAACTTCCAAAACTTTTAGAACAAAGAAACGGGATTTTTTGAAAGCTAAAATTAAGGAACTTGAAGATAATAGTAAAAATAAAAATATTCGGGACATGTATAAGGCGATCAGCGAATTTAAGAAAGGCTATCAACCTCGTGCTTATATATTAAAGAAATCTGACGGAACAGTTCTCACTGATACGGATAGCCTCTTAAATAGATGGAAAGATTTCTTTGACGATTTGCTGAACACGCAGCCAAAAACTAATGTGCGTGGAGAAAAGGAGATACACACCGCAGAACCGTATCGAATAGAAGTGGAAGCCGCTATAAATAAATTAAAGAAACACAAATCTCCGGGTATAGATGAAATTCCGGCTGAGTTAATTTTAGCTGGAGGCGAAAAATTGTGGAACAAGATACACAAACTCATTCTCCTTATCTGGAACAACGAAGAATTGCCACAAGAGTGGAAAGAGTCAATCATTGTTCCAATTCACAAGAAAGGCGACAAAACTGACTGTAATAATTATCGAGGCATTTCTCTTCTATCAACATCCTATAAAATCCTTTCAAATACTCTGTTAGCAAGATTGACCCCATACGCAGATGAAATTATTGGAGATTATCAGTGCGGATTTAGACGAAATCGATCAACTATCGACCAAATATTTACCATTCGCCAAATACTCGAAAAGAAGTGGGAATACAATACCCCGGTACATCAACTATTTATTGATTTTAGAAAGGCTTACGACTCGGTTAGGAGAGAAACATTATACAACGTTCTTACAGAACTTGGAATACCGAGAAAGCTAATTAGAATAATTAAGATATGTTTAAGTGAATCCCAAAGTAAATTCCGGGTAGGAAAATTTTTGTCCACGAGCTTCCACGTCGAAAATGGCCTGAAACAAGGAGATGCGTTGTCGCCGTTATTATTTAACTTTGTGCTGGAATACGCCATAAGGAAAATCAAAGATAGCAACCAGGGCCTAGAGTTAAACGGCATTCACCAGGTTATGGCATATGCTGATGATGTAAATTTAATAGGGGATGATAGGAGAACAGTAGAAATAAATGCAGAGATCTTATTAAACGCTTGCAGGGACATGGGTTTAGAAGTAAATGCAGAGAAAACTAAATACATGGAAGTGCGTCGGGACCGTAATACGGCAAATTGTGGAGGCGTTAAAATATTAAATAATACTTTTGATAAAGTGGATACTTTCAAATATTTAGGATCAATATTAACAGACGAAAATCATATTCACGAAGAAATTAAATGTCGACTAAAAGCAGGGAGTTCGTGTTACTATTCGGTTCAAAATCTCTTGTCGTCGCGAATTCTGTCGAGGAATTTGAAGCTTAAAATATATAAAACGATAATCATGGCTGTTGTTCTGTATGGTTGCGAAACATGGTCGCTTACTCTGAGGGAAGAACATAGACTGAAAGTGTTTGAGAACAGGATCCTGAGAAGAATATTCGGACCCAAGGGGAACGATAATGGGGAATGGCGGAAGCTTTATAACGAGGAACTACATAGTTTATACGGTTTACCCAACATTGTTTGGGTCGTCAAGTCTAGGAGGCTTAGGTGGGCAAGTCATGTAGCTAGAATGGAAGAAAGTAGAAACGCTTTCAAAGTCTTAACTGGTAGACCCATAGGAAAACGACCATTAGGAAGACCTACGCGCAGATGGGAGGATAATATTAAGATGGATCTCGCAGAGATAGGAATACAAAGTAGAAACTGGATGCAACTAGCTAAGGATAGAAGTTAGTGGAGAGCTTTTGTGAACGCGGCACTGAACCTCCGGGTTCCATAGGCCATAGAGTTAGTTAGTTAGTTAGTTATTGTCGGGTCTGCCATTATGAAAGAAAGAAAAATTAGATTCAAGAAAATTCGTAAAAAGAAGATAGAATTATTCATAAAAGCGTTGTTCGATCAACTATTTAGAACTCAGAACTTACCGAAACGCGTCTCAATAAATATCTTAGAAATGCCTCGCTCAAAGAAAGATATTTTATATAATGAAAGTAATATCCAGCTTTAAGACGTAGTCCAATCGGCCACAAACCGCAGCGACCCGCCTCGAAAATTTGGCGCGCCGATGTTTGCTAACGGGACGGTACCGTTACGAAATTATACGAATACAGCAATTTTGCCGCCATGGCGGTAATAAAGCTGCATCTGCCGTTTCTTGTTGTCTGAACACCTTGTGCCGCCCTTAAACAGGCATGCGGCCCCTTCATAACCGCCAGTGCTGGCTACAAACCTTCAATAAAGCCATTAAACCACCACTTGACTGCTTCATAACCGCCAGTACTGGCTTGAACCAGCCGTAGCGCTATTAAACCTCCACAATGGTTCTTTATTGCTTCTTTAATACTCTACGAGGCAATAACATATTCCATAACTTCAAAAGTTCTATACCGATACATGGTTAAAACACAAATTAACTGCCACTTTAACGTGTTACTAGTACTTTAATTTAACAACACAATTAAAAAACTAGCGAGGAAGTTAGCAAACAGTTACAGATGGTACGCCCTCTTTTAGGAATGGGATGTGACGGAAATTTTTTGAATAAGTACATTGGGAGATGATCTAAGGGATGCATGCGGTAAAATTCCAACCTTTATTTAAATTTATTTTATGTTTTATTTACAACAAAATACGTATACATGATTATGTACGGACATCATTATCTTTGCGATAATAAACATACTGACTGGTGGATGTACAAATAATAATATAAACGTGTTAGCGAAAGAAATCATAAACAAGATACAATAGGATTACCAGAATGAAAATAGATTATGAAACTATACATATAACAAGGACTGTAGAGTATGATAGTTGTAAGTAGATGCGATGAGCATGAAGGATGAAATGAAGTGAAAGCACTCCACAACACCAGTAAAAGGTTAAATCAGCGAATGCTGTTTTCTTCTGCCTAAGGGTGACGCTAGAATGGTGAAGACTGAATGTCCCCTGTTATTTAGCAAAGAAAAATTAGTGTGCAGTATATCAAGAAAATATGTGAGAGAGTTGATCACGGATACGAGATTCGTCCAGAAGTTATAGATCGAGACGATTAGGGGGTAATGTATATTACTAAATTGTGAAATGGAGGTGCAGAGGGATATAATAGTAACCTGGTCGGCGTGGATGAAGTGAAAGGTAGTGTATAGTATCGAAATGTATTGGGTGATGGCGAGAGTATCGATCGGTGAGATAGTTACGGCGTAGCGTTTCCAGGTGAAATTTAAGAACACGGAATGTAATAAGAGAGTAAAGGTCACAGGTGGGACTGGGTTAAGAAATGCGAGAAGCGTGTCGTTCGAAACTTTACGAAGCGTAGTACGATGGTGATGCTGATATTTAGGCTCGAGAACCATAAGTAAGCACTAAGCAAAGGAAGCCAATATATGTATTAAGGATAAGTCGGGAAGAGAGACCCCAAGTAGTTCCGGTTAGTGTTTTGAGTAAATTAAGTCTATTATAAGCTTTTGTTTTAACAGAGTTGAGGTGCGGTTTCCATGTGAGGTGATGGTTGAAAATGAGGCAAAGAGAAGTGACAGTTTTAGAAGAATGTATTGGTACATTTTTTACTTCTAATGAAAGAATTGATGAATTGAGGTGGACTTTCGTGTGTTTGCAGGGTGAGGCGAAAACTATGGTTTGTGTTTTTCTGGCATTAACTGTTACGTTCAATTTTTTGCAACAGAGTGTAAAGTGATTGATAGCTTGCTGGAGATTGATTTGTGGAACGGTGCGACAATGAGCAAGAAATGTTGTGCCATCGTGATATTGAAACAAATCGACGTTTCTTGGTAGGTATGGAAAAAGCAGCAACGAAAAGTAGATATAAAAGAAAAAGTGAAATGAAATCTTTGAGTTTTACGTCCCACGGATATGCCGGTTAGGCTAAAGGAGACGGTGATTAGGAGAAATGAATGAAATGGTGGATTGAAGAAAGTGGGAGGAAATGGGAGAACCCCGAGAATACCCACGAGCAAGGTATATGTCACCACAAAGTTCACGCAGCACGAGCTCGGATCAAACCATAGACCCCAAGCACCGGAGGTGAACGCTCTACCACTGAGCCACCGCGCCCCCTAGATATAAAGAGGTAATAAAGCAGATCCCTGTGGAATGCCAGACGACAAGAAAATGGGATATGAAAGCTCAGAATTTATAGCAATGTAAGTAACATGGCAAATACAAAATGATATATGAGCCGAACATAGCTCGTAGGAAGCCAGAGTCGGCCTCGCTTGTTATTGAGCTGAGACGGTCATTTTCCACTCATGTATGATTGTAAATATTAGTATGAGATCGTTGGGATCTGAGGACCCAAAATGGCGCCCACATTCGAGTTTGATACAACTCCACACCAAGAGTTCGTTTATAGTCCTCGTTGTGCGTGAATGTGCTGCCACCGAGTGAGAAAAGTTAAAACTAAAACAAGAAAATATCAAGTAATTTTTTTGTTAATGGTAAATTAG